>NC_045595.1:34484304-34791804 GCF_009762305.2 Zalophus californianus | reverse complement strand
ACAGAGAGAGAGATGTATAGTGAGGTCCTAGAATGTTGTGATGTTCCAGTGGGATGAGATCACAAGGTAGTGGAACAGAAATGGAAAGGTCCACCCTCTCAGGTACCCGTATTTGAAATCTTTAGTCCTCATCCTCTGCACTTTTCTGCACATTCCTAACAAGATCTCTACCCCATCTGCGTTTTCCTTCATCCCGTACCTGGAACACGTTCTAGTGTATTTTGATTACAGTGATTATCCTAACGTTGGGAATCATAACATTGAAATTGTTCAAGTTGGAAAGTTAATTTCTTCACATTCTCCCCACCAAAGTATTTTACATTTTTAATATACATCACCTTAGAGCATTCCATTTTTAGGAGCAGGAAGAAATGAAAAATGTTCTCTTTTCCTCCAATCTGATTCTGGAAAGTAAGCTCTCTTTTTAGTCAGTGGATTTAAACCAGGTTGATTAGGCAGACATGCAAGATGCTTGTAATGATTTATGCCCCAAATCCTAAGTGTGTATCAAGAACAAAATAGTGCCTGACTGGCAGAAGAATGGACCAAATGACCTCTACCTACTCAAAGGATGAGCCAGAGATTTCTTTAGTGTCCTTTTTCTCATAATCCACAAAACTCGGTTTCAAGTTATCTGCTGTGTGTGCCAGGTACCATTCCAAGTGCTAAAGATATGTGAGTAAGATATTATCTCCTTACTTCACGAGCTCATAATTTGGTATCTTTCTTTTGCTATTTTTATTCAGTTCTAAGCCAAATTCTTATAAAATCTTGCAAATGAAAATAAAAATTTGCATCTGCTTAAGCCTAAGGTTTTTGTTTAAACAATGTATATCAAGTCTAAGGCTATTGTCAGTCAGCCCTATAAGATCTAATTTTTTTAATAAGTTTTGTGTAAGAACAATAGGCAGTAATGGGCATGCTTACCATATTTGAACATAAAAGTGTAACCATGACAACCTTGGGAGTTTGCCCAAGTGCATTCCAGCATTCTGGGTGTGTCTAGATATATTTCTACCATTTGCAGTTAGAATTGTGTTTGAGCTGGATACTGCCATATGTAACTGATGTACATGTAACCAGTGAATACACACATTTTTGAGAGGCAGAGCCTTTTGATGTGGCTAGTAGTTGATATGAATCTTCTATCAAAGAATATCAGGAGTTTGCCACTACCTGAGGATAACAATGTTGAAAGGTTTTTTTTTGTTTTGTTTTGTTTTACCCCCCCTGCTTTCTAATTTGTAGCCAGGTGACCAGAAGGGAAAAAAAGCATTGTCACACTCAACATTTTCTTTGCATCATTCCTTTGAAGAAGAAAATGCTCACATAACTCAAGCATTGTAACATTTGAAATCCAGTCTTGTAGTCCTTGCTGATAAGCTGAGAAGTAACTAAAGAAACATAATGAGGATGAAGGGAAATGCAGAAGAAATAAATGATGGATTTCTAGGTTGTCATAAGTTTAAGGGACTTAAAGGAAAGGGAATAAGAAGGGCTACTGTAGACCTTGATCTCTGCTTCCATTTGAAAAGGAAATAATACCAGCTGCTTCCTTTAAAACACATAAGATTACACAGTTGTAAGCTGCCACTGATTTGGCTAGGAGACTCCGAAACATATCCATGAGATCTGCAAAATTAAAATGGTGTTCATGACTTGTAAACAAAGCTACTAATTGAACTATAATTTAAAAATGCATACAAGAATGGAATTTCAGCTACTGAATGACAATTAGATGAATTTATTAGATGTTATGTCTGATACACAGGAGTCTTGGGTGGGATGTAGTAGTCTGTACTTGGTAGACACTCAATAAGTATTTGAACGCAGGGCGGGAAGAGAAGAAAAGAGGGAGGGAGGGGGAATTTAGTAAACTCGGTAAGGGACTTGTGATAATTAATTTAGATGACTAATTGAAGATTACCTCTTTTATACATGTAAGAAAGGGTTTCATGAACCAATAGAAGAAAAAGTATTTTTTATCTGTTAAGAGAACTAATTCTTGGCAACACATTAATCAACACAGAAGCACTTATTTACATAAAATCAATGTACTAATTACAAATCAGTCTCATCTATGTGAAAGCAGGCCGAAAGATTTAGAAAATATTCAAACAGGTATAATTCATGGTCATACATGGAGTATGTTTGAAACTTACAGCATTTAAAAATATTATGTTAAGAAATATTAAAAAAATAAAAATATAATTTGTGCTGTTTATCAATGTATACTTTGTTCAGTCCGCAAGTTCATAGGAAGGAATGGAGATCTCCTAGGCAACATAAAGTAGGGGGTGTGAACTCTAGGGGTTCTTGAACTTGGTTGTATCAGAAGGACCTGGAAAGTTTTTGGTTTTTATGGAGGAGGATGGTCTCTAGAGATTCTTTCTTTATTGTTCCAGAGTAAGATGGAGCAAACTATCTTTCCAAAGTTCCAAAATAATTCTAATGAGTTGAGAATAATTGGGCCAGACTAGAGTCAGTTAACCTGGGTTCTAAATCAGAAAACTGACATTTTTCTTCCCCCTGTGACCTTGAACAACTCATTTAAGTACTCTCTCTATCCCTCGGATTCCTCACCCTTTCAGTAAGGGCAGAGTATAACGGTATGTAAGGTATTTAGGAGTTTTGTGGGCAGATTGTTAGACTGTTGGTATCCTGAAATTGGCCATGGAGGGCTCATTTATACCCTGGAAATTGGCAAACACTACAAGTCAGGGCTTACGACTACCACCGGCCCCCCGGAGAGCTGCACTTACCAGCACACCACAAACTGCACTATCTTTAAAGTCTTTTCAGAATCTGTGATCCGTTACTTAAAAAGTCTTCTTATATCATAGACATTCTGAGAGATTTAACCATCATTTTAATTTAATTCCGTGATATAATTGTCCCCAGAAATAAAAAAGTATAAGGAAAAAAATGAAAATTTGTATCTGTTAGAGTAGTCACTCTAATAGAGTATCTTTGTGTTGGTTGTGTCAAGAACCTGTAGAATTTGAGGATGCCAGAAAGGGGATGCCCACTAGGGAAACATAATATGAAGGTCCTAATACCTAGCTTAACATCTTTGAAGGTACTCCTGTATAGATTATTTCGAATCTGCTGGATTTTTGTTTTATCATTCCTTTCTAAACCTAGATGTTAGAAATATTTTTATCTTGGTAGTTTAAAGACTTGCTTACCAAAAGATTTAGTATTTCACTTAGTTTATCAAATAGAAATTTTGACCTTATAAATATTGACTCATTTATTTAACTCACTTATTAAAATATTTGAGCACTTGTCGCTAAGGAGGTGACATCTGAGTTGTGTTTCAACAAATGAGTAAGGCTTGGATAAAAGAGGTATGGGGAATGTATTAAAGCAGCAGAAACCACAGATTGCAAAGCATTCAATCATGAAAGGTATTGGAAGAAACATACATGTGCTCCATCAAGGCTACTGTTATACTTGAGACAGTGAGTAGAATGGTTCAGTGATAGAATGTGAGAAATTTCTCTCTGCTACCATTTGCTTACCTATAAACTGAGAGTAATTTGAAGGCCATCCTCCTAGAGCTGTTTTGGGGAAATAGGAGATAAGGGAAATTCCTAGGACAGTGACTAGCATATAGTTAGCACTCAATAAAAAGCAGCAGCTAGAGAGAGTTACCATGAGGCCAAATGGGTGCCTCAGGGCCAGGCTGCCCTTGGCCTTGTATCATGCTGGTCGGCAGGCAAAGTCCTATAAGTAATGGCTAAGTAAATAGTGTGTTCAGTTCAGTTGTGCACTTGTGTGTCAGGGACTAGTTAGAGATTGGGAGGAAACTGAAGAAGGGGCTGGATACAGTAACAAGCCTTCCTGGGTGGGCGAAGGAGTTAGGGAATGACCGTGTTATCTTTCAGAACAGGATTTCCAATTGTGGGTGGGGACATGTGGTAATTCTTGGGAAAATCTAGATGGTTCACTAACAGTGTCAAAGAACCATGACTCCTGGAGAGAGAGATGGGTAGAAGACAGGTGATAAAAGAAATGGACCAAATGCCAATTTGGTCAGGACATGTGTGTTCTCTGTTCAACTTTTTCAACTTCTCTGAATGTTTTGAAAATGTTCACAATACTATACTGGAACAAATGAGAAAGTGTATTCACTCTGTGTTTCCTTTCAGTTATTGAAAATTTCAAGAGTCTCCTGTGCTAACATACTCAACACTTTGCTTTGGCTCAGAGCCAGTAGCAGGATGTCTCTAGCTAGAATTTAATAAAAATACTGTATTTTTTCCATTTCTTTTATTATTTTAATTCATGGTAATTCGTACAACTTTTTTATTGTTGATAGTGATACCATTCCCTTTTCAAGTAATGTATCTAGGTTTTAAAATATTCAACAAATAGTAGACAAAGGGTGCACGGGTGTCGGGAAAAACAAAAAAATCATAGGGGTAGTATGCACGGAGCTGCTCTAGGAAAAGATTGGTTACTGAGGAATTTTAAGTGTCCTGACTAATTTTCTAGAAATTCTGTTATTCATCTTCTGCTCTTTGTATGACCACAGAATGAACATAGTTTGTGGCTTCCTGTGGCCACATGTGGTGATGGCTGCCTTTCCCCAGGTTCAGATTTTCTTCAAGAGCCCATGAAAGCTAACTGCTAAGATGGAGCTTTTTGCTTGTCTAGTGCTTAAGATAGGGCACTCTTTAACTTGCTTTTGGAAAACACTGACATATTTCTTGGGGGAGAAAAGTATATTTATTTACATGTGTGTATGTATATGTTTATGTTTACTTATGTGTATTTTTTTCCTAAAATAAGAAAGAGCCATGTAATAGAGTGAGTTGCCAAGCTAGGTCTAGCCGTGGATTAGATTTTAATCTGTTTGTCACAGTCACTTTTTCTTCATTGAATTTTCTTTTCTTAATAGAATTTGGAAAATATTATAAAGTACATCACTTCTACAAAGTAAATATACAATAATGTGTTTCTGTAAAAACAAAAAGCAGGAAATATTCACCAAGTTAGGCAGTGTTTTTATATTACTTCCATCTGTCTATTGGAGGATTTTATGTTCATGACTGTCTCAGTGGAATTTGAGATTTTCTTTACCACCAGAATCAACAGGAACAAAGATAAGCAGTTAGAATGACTGCAGCTTACCCACTAAAAGAGGAAACTTTTTTTACACATATGCAGGAATATGGTATTCTCATGTGCTATTTAAGCAATTTAAAAGTAGATTGTTTCCCAGAACCAATTATAGGTAGAATTTAGGTGTACAGGGGCACCTGGGTGGCTCAGTTGGTTAAGCGACTGCCTTCGGCTCAGGTCATGATCCTGGAGTCCCGGGATCGAGTCCCACATCGGGCTCTCTGCTCAGCAGGGAGCCTGCTTCTCCCTCTGACCCTCCTTCCTCTCGTGCTCTCTGTCTCTCATTCTCTCTCTCTCAAATAAATAAATAAAATCTTAAAAAAAAAAGAATTTAGGTGTACATCTTCTCAGTCCACACACTGATGTTTTTACCTGTGCATCCATATATATATATGTGTGTGTGTCCCTCTTAATTGTTCTTTAAATGAATGGCCCATCCTGTATGTGTTCTTCTGTGACTTACATTTTCACCTAATAATAGATCTTAGAGATATTTTTTGTTAATATACGTGAAACGACTTCATTTTTTTTCAAGACTGCATTTTTTTATTCCATAAAATGAGTATGTGATAATTTATTACAAAGTCCTAACTTGATGGTTATTAAGTTTTTCATAGTTTCTTTTTCCAGCGAATATCACTAACTTTATGTGTCTTCATGACATTATATATTTCGGATAAGTTGTTAGAAGTAAAATTGCTAAAAGTATGTATGAATATTTTAACTTCAGCTCCTTTTTAAAACAAATTGTCTCAAGTTTTTATGAACTTTATTCTGTATTGGCAAATATGTTGACTTATAATGTAGTTTATTAGTGGCCTAATATTCCAGTAGTGGGAGTTCAGGTTTCCTCTTCAACTATCTTGTTTATATTTGCTTTGTCTATACCTTGTGTTATAGTCTGTGTTCTTCCCAGCCCACACACATTCCTTTCCACTACCCTCACTGCCCCTACATTCAGAGGTTTATTGATTTTTATAGCTAACTCTCTCTGTCCCAATGCCTGTTATGTGATAATTGCTCAATGAGTATTGGAAAGATTGTGGGAAAAACCCCAGTCATACACACTTATAAAATCATACTTTTGTTAAAGATTTATTTATTTGAGAGAGAGAGTGTGTGTGTGCTTGTGCCAGCATGACCAGGGGAAGGACAGAGGGAGGGGGACAGAGAATCCTCAGGCAGACTTCCCACTGAGCATGGTGCCAGATGCAGGGCTCAATCCCAGTATCCTGCGACCCATGACCTGAACAGAAATCAAGAGTCAGACGCTTAACTGACTAAGCCATGCAGGCACCCCAAAATCATACTATTTTTTATATTCAAACAATTGTTTTTCTGGAATGATGATAGTATTTCTCCTCATTGCTGGTGTTCAACTTTCTGGTGAATCTTGTATTTAATTGCAGTATCTTATGGTACTTCTAGTATTATTGTACTTGGGAAATGAGGTAGAAATCCTTAGAAGGGAGTAAGTAAAACAATTTTTTAAAAACTAACTCAGTTTTATAGACCTTGAATTTTAGCATGCTATCCAGTTGAGAGTGATTCTTGTTAACATATGCATCTTGAGAATACACATTAAATAAAGCTAGTGAACCAAAGTATAATGTATTTTCAATAGCTAATTGCTAGTGATGATTTTTAAAACTTGTTTGAAGAATTGACATTAATTTTTAGATTTTAATCAAACATAGGTGATTATTTAAAATTTTATATCTTACTAAAAAACCACTAATGGAAATCTATAATTAATAGATAATCTGGGTTTTTAAAACTTGCATTTGAAGGGGCACCTGGATGGCTCAGTCATTTAAGCCTCTGCCTTCGGCTCCAGTTGGGTCATGATCCCAGGGCCCTGGGAACAAGCTCCTCATCGGTCTCCCTGATCAGCAAGGGAGTCTGCTTCTCCCTCTCCCTCTACCCCTCCCCCCCAGCTCATGGGCTGGTGTGTGCACGCACACTCTCTCTCTCTCAAATAAATAAAATCTTTAAAAAAAAAAAAAACACCTTACAATTGAAAATACTTGAATAGAGATTTTCTTACCTACATGTATTTTTTTAAAAAAGCGAAATACCCTTTTCATGACCAACATGCTTTCAATATCTGGCATTGTTTTGCCTAAAAAGATCTGCACATATGTATATACCAGATAGATCTAATTATTATTTATGTATGTGACTCTTCTATTGAGAAGGGGATACATGTTTTGGATTTGTATTTTTATTTAGTCTGAATTAGGACTGGGAAATGATTAATTACAGGGTAATATTTCTTGTCAAGTTGTGAATAAATATGTTTAGCATTAGTATAGCTGTTTACAAACAAGAAAACCCATACTGCTTGCCAAGCACTTGATTAAAAAATGTATTCATCACACAGTCTCCCTAGAAAAGATCTTTACATTTGTATGGGTTGGCATTTAGTAATTAAATCTCTTTAAACATTTTAATTAGGCTGAAGGCCACCCAAAGCCTTTGCTCTCATCTTGAAAATGCTTTGAGCCATAATAGGCATAAAGCTGTTAGCAGCCATTGCCATTTTCACAAGTCTTAAATCCACAGTGGTGCTTCTCAAACTCCTGTGTGCCTAAAACTCACCTGAAAAGTCTGTTTAGAACTCAGATTCTTGAGCCCACCCTCAGGAGATTCCAATTCAATAGCCGGCTCCCGGGCCTTTGGAAGGAGCTCCAGGCCAATACTCAGGCTGTGGGTCCAAGGATCATACTTTGGGAACCACTGGACTAGGAAATTATGTTGCGATTTGAAAGAAGACAGCCTGATTGATCTTCTCTAATGTGTGTTTTTTTTTAATTTTATTATGTTAGTCACCATACAATACATCATTAGTTTTTGATGTGGTGATCCACGATCCATTGTTTTCATATAACACCCAGTGCTCCATGCAGTATGTGCCCTCCTTAATACCCATCACCAGGCTAACCCATCCCCCCACCCCCCTCCCCTCTAGAACCCTCAGTTTGTTTCTCAGAGTCCATAGTCTCTCATGGTTCATCTCTCCCTCTGGTTTCCCCCCCTTCATTTTTCCCTTCCTTCTCCTAATGTCCTCCACGCTATTCCATATGTTCCACAGATAAGTTGAAATCATCTGATAATTGACTTTCTCTGCTTGACTTATTTCACTCAGCATAATCTCCTCCAGTCCCATCCATGTTGATGTAAAAGTTGGGTATTCATCCTTTCTGATGGCTGAGTAATATTCCATTGTATATATGGACCACATCTTCTTTATCCATTCATGTTGAAGGGCATCTCGGCTCTTTCCACAGTTTGGCTACTGCAGACATTGCTGCTATAGAGAACCCAGATATGGACCCTCAACTCTATGGTCAAATAATCTTTGACAAAGCAGGAAAAAACATGCAATGGAAAAAAGACAGTCTCTTCAATAAATGGTTCTGGGAAAATTGGACAGCCACATGCAGAAGAATGAAACTCGACCATTCTCTAACACCATACACAAAGATAAACTCAAAATGGATGAAAGACCTCAATGTGAGACAGGAATCCATCAAAATCCTAGAGGAGAACATAGGCAGTAACCTCTTCGACATCGGCCACAGCAACTTCTTTTAAGATACATCTCCAAAAGCTAGGGAAACAAAAGCAAAAATGAACTTTTGGGACTTCATCAAGATAAAAAGCTTCTGCACAGCAAAAGAAACAGTCAACAAAACAAAGAGGCAACCCACAGAATGGGAGAAGATATTTGCAAATGACACTACAGTTAAAGGGCTGGTATCCAAGATCTATAAAGAACTTCTCAAACTCAACACCCAAAAAACAAATAATCAAGTCAAAAAATGGGCAGAAGATATGAAAAGACACTTCTCTGAAGACGACATACAAATGGCTAACAGACACATGAAAAAGTGTTCATCATCATTAGCCATCAGGGAAATTCAAATCAAAACCACATTGAGATACCACCTTACACCAGTTAGAACAGCAAAAATGGACAGGGAAAGAAACAATAAATGTTGGAGAGGTTGTGGAGAAAGGGGAACCCTCTTAACACTGTTGTTGGGAATGCAAGTTGGTACAGCCACTTTGGAAAACAGTGTGGAGGTTCCTCAAAAATTTAAAAATAATACGTTTTTTTTAAACCAAACCTTTAAAAAGGCACTTCCATTTGACAAGTGTTTCAGATATTTCAGACCAAGATACAATTAAGTAATAAAATGGCAAAAAGAATTTTTTTATAAGCTTTGGGAGTGGGAAGAGAAGCAAACCAGAATGGCTGCCCATCTCTTTCTCTTCTTTTCATTCAGAGCAGGGGGAAACCTTCCAGAAGTTATTCTTAGTTCCTTTCACGCCCTGTCCAGCTTCCCACACCCCAAGCATTTCAAAGTGATTTAGAGTTTGAATCCTGTTCAGCTGTGTCACCTTGGGCAAATCTCTTTATGTGTTGTTACCTCTTATTGCTTGGTGACAAAATTCAAATTTAGCCGCTTAAAATAACACTTATTATGACTTAATTTTGCACAGGCTGGGAAATGAGAGCAAATTGGCTAGGTGGTTCAGACTCAGGGTCTCTCATGAGGTTGCAGGCTCTGAAGAATTTAGAACATACGCTTTCAAGCTCATTGTGGGGATATTTCTCTTTGCTTTGTGGGCCTCTCCATAGGGCTGCTTGTGACATAGCAAGAGAGCACACACAGGATAGAGGCCACAGTCTTTTTTTTTTTTTTTTAAGATTTTATTTATTTATTTGCCAGAGAGAGAGAGAGAGAGAGAGAGAGCAAGCACAAGCAGGGGGAGCAGCAGGCAGAGGGAGAAGCGGACTTCCCCCACTGAGTAAGGAGCCCGATGTGGGACTCAATCCCAGGACCCTGGGCTCATGACCTGAGCCAAAGGCAGACGTTAACCAACTGAGCCACCCAGGAGCCTGAGGCCACAGTCTTTTTGTAACCTAATCTCAGAGGGACATTTATGTTCAATAAAAGTGAGTCACAAAGTCCAGCCCATACTTAAGTTTCTTCTCCTCAGGGGAATATCAGAGAAGTTTGGGACATATCCTTAAAACCATCATACTAGGGGCACCTGGATGGCTCAGTCGTTAAGTGTCTGTCTTTTGCTCAGGTCATGATCCCAGCATCCTGGGATTGAGCCCCATGTCAGGCTCCCTGCCAGGCAGGGAGCCTGCTTCTCCCTCTCCAGCTCCCCCACGCTTGTGTTCCTTCTCTCGCTCTATCAAATAAATAAATAAAATCTTTAAAAAAAATACTATACTAGCATCATTTCCTCATCCATAAAATGGGAAAGTGAAATTTCATGGGAGTTCAATAATGGTAGCAGTTAAGTTATGATGATTATCATAATTGAATTCCATCATCATCATTCCTTAAGAACTTTATACCCAACCAAAGTGTCTAATGTGTGAAATTCTCCTTACCCAAATCTATATTTTATAAACAGTCACCTTTTGTAAAAACCCCCTCCTTTTTTTGAATGAAGAAACTACACCTGTTATAAAAGCAGACTTAATACAATCAAAGAAATTGTAGACTGATATCATTATGATTATGGATAAGAACATCTATAATAATTTATTATTGAACAGGATTGTTTTGATTTTAACAACAGTTCCTCAGCAAAGAATAAATTGCATTACCAGGTAGGGTGTATCCCTCTAACATAGAAGGATGTTGACTCCATTAGGTACCTTAAAAATTATCATACCATTTGGCCCTGTAACCCATTCTGCAATTTTGTCTTAAGAAAATAATGCCCTTAGGGCACCTGGGTGGCTCAGTCAGTTAAGCCTCTGCCTTTGGTTCTGCTTCTGGAATCAAGCCTCCACATTGGGCTCCCTGCTCAGCGGGGAGTCTGCTTCTTCTCCCTCTGCCTCTTCCCCCGGCTTGTGCTCACTCTCTCTCTCACTCATTCTCTCTGTCTCTCAAATAAATAAAATCTTTAAAAGAATAAATAAATAAAAACATAAAAAGAAAGAATGCCCAAATTTTTGATGCAAAAAGATGTTGGGGTACCTGGGTGGTTCAGTCAGTTGAGCATCCAACTTTTGGTTTCAGCTCAGGTTGTGATCTCATGGGTCATGAGATCTAGCCCCATGTCTGGCTCTGTGCTCAGCAGGGAGTGTGCTTGAAGATTCTCTTCCTCTTCTCCCTCTGCCCCTCGCCCTACTCGCACGCACTCACGCACTCTCTCTTTAAAATTAATTAATTAATTTTAAAAAAAGATGTTTAGCACAGAATAGTGTTGCTTTTGATGGCCTCCAAGATGGCCTCTAATGATTGATCCCATCTTCTGATATTCATGCCCTTGTGCACTTCCCTCCCGTTGCAGGGGGCCTGAACCAGGTAATTCACTTCCACCCAAGAGAAATGAAAGACTAGATTATGAAAAGGCTGTGGCTTCTGTCTTGTTGACTGCCATTCTATCTTTTTTTAATGCACAG
This sequence comes from Zalophus californianus, assembly GCF_009762305.2. Classification (NCBI taxonomy): domain Eukaryota; kingdom Metazoa; phylum Chordata; class Mammalia; order Carnivora; family Otariidae; genus Zalophus; species Zalophus californianus. Next base: position 34,780,235 of record NC_045595.1, on the reverse strand, counting down.
TAGGTATGATTTTAACTACACCTGACATCAGTCTTCTTTTTACCCCAGAAATATACCAGAAGGAAATATTCAAAGTAATGACATTCTTTGTCTTTGAGCGTTAGGAGTACATGTGATTTGGTCTAATTTTCTTTGTTTTTCTATTTCCTGCCAATATCATGTATTTTTTTTTACAATGGAGAAACAAGTAGAAAGAGCAAGAGAAACAAAAGAAAAAACAAAGGAAAAGGACAAAGTACATGTGGGTGTTTAAACACATGTAGCATTTGAGAAGTGTTTGATTATTTAGGGAGTAACACTTGAGAATTTGTGTGGGTGTAATTAAATACTTCCAAGGAAAATACATAATTTGATTTAAGATTATGTAATATTTAGAACTTGTATAGTAATCATATATCATTACAATAAAACAAAAGCTGGTGAGTTTTTAACCTGGTACTTGCAGAGGCAAAGTACCTTGTAAATCTGTAGTAATGTTATTGATGACAATTTAGTAACAGCTTAGTATGAGTCCTGTAACTTAGGCAACACACTTTATTAGCATGTATCTGCTAGTTCATTTCCCCCAGATCTGAACTTCAACCAGTGAAGACTTTGAGTTGTTCTTATCTGGTGATAGGAATTTTGTAAATGGCAGTCAGTGATGCTTTGCTGTCTTGTCTCCTCACTGTTGACCTTCTCTCTTCTAGTCATTTCTGTAGTATATTGATGCTTTTCGTGATGGTCAATACCATCTCTTGTCGGGCTCTCCTTTGGGTTCTGCTACTGGTCACTGCAAAATGGGTGTCTGGTAAGCAATGACGTTAAATTGCTTCAGGTTGGTTACACCCAGACACCTTTTCTCCTGTAAGAACTAAAACAAAGCAAGATTTGGGGTTTTGTTTTGTTTTTTCTTGTTCGCTATTAGCAGTGGCATTGTGTTTGGAAAAATGTTTTTTTTTCCCCATTTTTGAGCCTTTTGTTCTTGAAACTGAGTAAACAATTGAGCAATTGTTCTTAAGATGAAGCACTTTGCTAAGATATGAGTTCACTACATGCATTTCTGTGATGCTCACAACTAACCTTCACTCTTCGCATTTTATTTTCTGAATTGGTCAAACCAAATGGAATAGTCCTCAGAGTACCAAATTTACTAGAAATCCAAGTTTCAAAAATATATCTATACTAGAACATATGCATCTTTCTGACAGCAAATACAATTTCAGAGGCCACTTCTGGGAGCTACCATTTTTCATACACTCATGTTTCAGACAATATTAGTAGAGCTTTGCTTCTAAAATTCAAGAGGAGGAGAACATTAAACTATATGAAATGGTCAGTGTAAATGCCATTTGGCTGTGTGCATATTTGTTTCTAAGTGAGGTTATTTAATTGAAAAGAGCATATAATGTTCTCTTGTCTGTACTTAGTTTAAAAAAAACTGATTGATTGCTTTTAGAATCCATTTTCCTTTTAAAAAAATCACATCATAAAAGAATGTTTCCTTTATTTTGACTAGCCTTTCTATTCCTATAGTCTTAGAGCCCTTGTGAGTGGATGTTATAATGGGTTAAAATACCATGTATTCTTTTTAATCTATATGATGATGCATATACATTTTCCCCACTGAGTCTTAAGAGCTGCTTCAGTTTGAGCTGTGTAGTAATTTTGCATTTTCATTTTCTCTGATTTAACTGATGTCTATAAATAAAGGCTGAAACTTACTTTAATAATAAAAACCCCATTATCACTGTGTGGTGGAGATAACATATTATCATTACTACCATTAACAACTGCTGGTATTAATAATACATATTTTCTGCTTCATCCCAGTGCAACCTGCATTTAAAGCAAAGGATTGAAGTGTGTGTGTGTGTGTGTATACACACACACACACACACACACACACACACAGTCTTTTAAGCTTATTCTCTCAATGTTTTGTTCAAAAGGAAAATAATTGTTAAAAGATCCTGAAAGCACATTGTTTGGATCAAAGTCAGTATTACAAGGTAGCAAACTGTGCTCATTGAAGTACACTTGTGATTTGTTGAGAATTTTAGAGAAGCTGGTCCTCCAGCCTGCATCAGCTGTAGGTACACTACCCAATGGAGGAGAGGGGTTACTGTAGCTAGCTCCCCACTCAAGCAAATTTATAGATATGCAAGTAAGTGACAGAAAAACCATTATAGGGTTGACCTTGAGTCTTTTGTACTTCATTTGGAAACACAGGTGAGGCAATCATAGGTTTATATATTTAACTATTATCATTTAGTTATGATGGACCCACAACAGATGGGACACAGGATGAATGCATATTTGAGAAAAGTATGACATATGTATGACCTTGGACTTGACCCCGCCCTTCCTGGATACAGTTCTCTGCCCCATTTATTTGGAATCGAAAAAGGAAGAAAAGGAAACCTGTGCATCTCAACTTGACACATGGCATATATGTGCCCATATATGTAAAAATTAAATAAGTAAAGAAGGAAATGCACTTTTAAAATGAAGCCTTTGCTTTGTATTCACATTTCACCACCATCACGCGTCTCCCCGACCAGTATAAAATTTCACGGCTGGCTTTCTCCTCCCCACCCAAGTGTTCAAAAATAATTTGGATATCTCCTTGTTTGGTACCCTGTACTCAGTTTTGAATTTACTTTAGTTTCATGATTCTCTAATTCAGTAGTTATGATCGTCATCCTTTGTGTGTGGGTGTGTGTGTTGTACTTTGTTGCCTTTCAAAGAGATTTTTAACTGATTATTTCATGTGATTAATTTGCATATGTAGCAGTTATTTGCACCTTAATGATTTGAGGATGTGAAATCAGCACTCGTGAGACCTGTGTCTTCCCATGTACTTTGTCAACCTCTGGATCTGTAGTGGCATTTGTGGATTTGTTCTTATTGCTCAATTAGACAGACTTCCCACAGGTGTAGAAAGCTTTCTTTGAAGTTCTTTTAAGATTTATTTATTTATTTCAGAGAGAGACCAAGAGAGCATATGCACGCAGAGAGGGAGAGGGAGAGTCTCAAGCAGACTCCTCACTGAGCGGGGAGCCCATTGCGGGGCTCAGTCCCACGACCCAGAGATCATGACCTGAGCCAAAACCAAGAGTTTGATGCTTAACTGATTAAGTCACCCAGGCACCCCTAGAAAGCTTTCTTCATGACAGTTTTCTTTTATGAACAAAAATTAAACTAATTATGAAACCAGCAGGTAGACAGTTAAAAAGTTGTGTGTTATAGATGTTTTTATAGAGCTAGACTTAACTGAGCATCTCACTGCAAATTAGTTCCCTTTTCGATCCTGCACCTCACAATCCCTGGCTAATATGACCCTAGTTTAGTCTTTAGACCTTAAATTTAATTTATCCAATCTCTGCATTTATTATTAATTCCCTGAGGAACTGTCTGTCCCTCTGGGTGTTCGAGCAGTTGGCTTAATCAGTTTATATGTTAAGTTCACTTCACCTCACTACTTAGTTTCTACCTCACTTCTCAGTTCTTCAGGAAGAAATAGCCTTTTTTCCCTACACGGTAGCCAAACACGGAATGGTCACTTGATAACTTCATCTCAAGTCATTCTCTCCTCTCTTCTACACTTAGAAAATATTTTTGCCCTTGGCACCTGTCCTCTACCTCCCCCAACATTTCATTGTTGAACATCACACCTCCCATCAGGAATTTCTTTTAACTGAAAGAAATTTGTCATTTTCATCTAACTTCATCTGCAGATTAGGTCATAACTGGTCAGTGGAATGAGAGAATAAACTTAAAGTAACCTTTCAGCTAAATATTTTTATGAACTCATCAAGCAAGGGTTTGGGGAAGCCGTATGAAGTGGTTTTTCTTGGAGGTCAACTTTAGGATTTTTAATATGGTTATAAAGCAATGTTTTATAAAGTGGTTGGTTTTTGTAGAAATGCGGTTTTGAACTTTTACTTGAGGAAACGGCTAGCAGCAATTTTCCCCCAGAAGTACAGTGAAATGGACAGACAGTACACACACTGCCCTCTTCCTCAGAATAGAACTACCCAACATGACAAGGGACCACCTTAATTTTATTTCTTACCCATTTGAAGATTGAGGAAGCAAACTCAGGAGACATTAGACATCCCTTGTAATTTAATTCAACTCAATAAACGTGTATCAAGCTACCATTTCTTTTCAAACTCTGACATTGGTGTTATGGGAAGGAGCTTCATGGTAGAAGGGTTACAAAAATAACCAAGGCTCCATTTCTGCCCTCAGACAAATTTGGAATAGATAAATCATTTGTGTAGCTGAACATTCACAGCTGACCATTGAGTTTCCTTCACAGCTGTTTGCCCATAGTTTTACCACTGTGTATAAGTTTGTCTCTAAAGGTAGGCTTTGGTGATCATAAAATGAGCATTATCACCTATAGCGCTGACCTAAGTACATGGGATTTGGCATTTAAGATCATTTGTTGTCCATAAGGAATTCTCAGCCTCCTCTACCATGGAGCCAGTTACTTGCTGCTGGTTTATTGAAACAAGTTTAATAAATCAACAGAACAATGACTAACAACCCAGTATTGCCAGATGTAAAAATAAAGATGCTTTTGTTATCTGCAAAGGGTATAGTTGAATAGGTAGTTAGCCCCCCAGGTGGTCTCCCATGGTTAAATCTGGTCCCTGCTAGAGCACTTTTTGACAGCTGAAAAATGCTATTGGGACAAAGGGAGTCTGAGCTGACCATCCATCATCCCTTCTGCTATTCTTAAGGTCAGTTGCCCTCAACAGACCACCCAGGGAGAACAAACTTGGTCTCCAGTGCCCACCCAAGCCACCAGGTTGCTGACCCCTAAGTGATTATCACTTGTTTATGTTTAATTTCAGTCTGAAGGTTGAACTGACTGCATTAGTGTCAGGGATATAATTTTCCCAAAGAAACAGTTCTGTCCAATGGCTTCCTGGATAACAATGCAGTCCTGAAACCAAGCATTTGTGTCCATGAACAATAAAGAAAGTCTAGGTCTTGAGTTGGTGACCTCGTTTCTATTGTTAACTCTCCTTTCAAGGGCCTCTCCTCCTTGAAGCTATTTTAAAACCTGATCTCACAGCAATAGATTCGGTTTCACATGTGAACGGGTGGGCTACTTCTAAAGGAAAATAATTTTTGCTAGCAAGAGAAGAGCACTAAAAACATAAAACACATATCTATGATTTAGGTAGCTCCATCCATTACTAGTCATCAAAGTATTGTTTAGTTAATAATCCTGTCTTCTCTGATAAAAGACAAAACCTTTTTGTTCAGTCTTACTATAAGGCAGCCAATAAGCAGGAAGAGGTCCTACTGTGAATTTCAGTCCTAATGTCATTCTATTATTTTTGATTATTTAAAGTGGCTAAATGATCCTTGGTCAAGTAGATATCTTTTGCTACTGATTTTATTTTTATTTATTTATGTATTTTTATATAATTCCCCCCCATTTGTTACCAAGCTTAGATAATACCTTCTTTTGCCAGCCCAGTCTAAACAAATTACCACCCCCATGAACACTTTTAGTTCCCTGTCCTTTGTCTTAATAACACAGTTTTTGTATTAATGTATTTATTCTTTCAATGTCTGATCCGTACTGCTAGATTATAAGCTCCAAGAAGACAAGGATCCTGGTATATACACCAGCACCAGTCATTTAGTATATATTCAATTTCTGTTGTTCAAATGAGTGATTGCAGCAACCCAAGAGGCCTGGGTTTTGACTTACTATAGAGAGGAGATTTTATTTTATTTATTTACATATATATTTTTACCCTTTGACTCACTTCACACATTTCTCTACCCCTCCCACCCAATTAACTCAAATGGATTAAAGACTTGAACATAAGACATGAAACCATAAACTTCCTAGAAGAAAACATAGGTGGTAAGCTCCTTAATTTAGGTCTTGGTGATGATTTTTTTAATCTGACACCAAAAGCAAAAATAAACAAGTGGGGCTATGTCAAAATAAAAAGCTTCTGTACAACATAGGAAACCATCAAAAAAAAAAAGAAAAGAAAAGAAAAGGTAACCACTGAATGGGAGAAAATGTTTGCGAGTCATATATCTGATAAGGGGTTAATATTGAGAATATATAAAGTACTTCTACAATTCAATAGCGAAAGTACCCCCAAACAGTACAATTAGAAAATTGGCAGAGGACCAGAATAGACATTTTTCTAAAGAAGATATACAAATGGCCAACAGGTACATGAAATGATGCTCAACATTACTAATCATGAGGGAAATGGAGATGATACCCATCATGAGATACCGCCTCACCCCTGTTAGAATAGCTATTATCAACAAGACAAAAAATAAGTGCTGGCAAGGATGTGGAGAATAGGGAACTTTTGTGCACTGTGGGTGACAATGTAAATTGGTGGGGCCACTACAAAAAACAGTATGAAGATTCCCCCCAAAACTAAAAATAGAACCACCCTAAGATCCATAATTCCACTTCTGGATATTTATCTGAAGAAAACAAAAACATCGATTCAAAAAAATATATGCGCTCTTGTATTCTTTAAAGCATTTTTACAGTAACCAAAATATGGAAACAACCTAAGTGTCCATTGATAGATGAATGGGTAAAGAAACTGTGATATATATATATATGAAATGGAATATTACTCAGCCATAAAAATAAATGAAATCTTGCCATTCGTGACAGCATGGATGGACCTTGAGAGCATTATGCTAAGTGTCTGTCAGACAGAGAAAGACAAATACCATATGACCTTGCTTATGTGTAGAATCTAAAAGCAAAAACAGGGCGCCTGGGTGGCTCAGTTGGTTAATCGACTGTCTTCGGCTCAGGTCATGATCCTGGAGTCCCAGGATCGAGTCCCGCATCGGGCTCCCTGCTCAGCAGGGAGTCTGCTTCTCCCTCTGACCCTTCCCCCTCTCATGTGCTCGCTCTCTCTCTCTCACTGTCTCTCAAATAAATAAATAAAAATCTTTAAAAAAAAATAAAATAAAAAATAAAAAATAAAAGCAAAAACAAATACAACCCTCCCCCCCCCAAAATTCTAAGCACATAGATACAGAGAACAGATTGGTAATTGCCAGAGGTTGGGGCTGGGTGGGTGGGGGTGGGTAAAATTGGGTGAGGGTGGTCACAACGTACAGATTTCTAGTTATAAATAAGTCATGAGGATATAACATACGGCATGATGACTATAGTAATAATACTGTATTGCATATTCAAAGTTGCTAAGAGTAGATCTTAAAAGTTCTCATCACAAAAAAAATTGGGGGACTATGTATGGTGACAATGTTAACTAGACTTATTTTGGTGATTATTTTGTAATAGATAAAAATAGTGAATTATTATATGTACACCTGAAACTAATATAATGTTATATGTCAATTATACTTTAATAAAATAAGTTCTAATTATAAAGCATTTACTATGACAGTGTTTCTCAATAATGTCAGATTTAATAACCCTTTTCATTACAAATAATCTCTAATGCTCCCCTTAATAGCCTATTTTGTTTATCTATTGCAGTGAAATAAAGCATCCCAAACAGCAGTCAACTAATCAATCAATCAATAAAATTAACAGTAAGGAATGTCTTATTATTAAGGAGTCAAGGATTTATAAATGAGATGTTTTGATGCTAGAGAAAAGTTCGTTTCCTTAAGTATGTTAAGTATGTTCTCTGTAATCTTACTTCAGTATTTTTTTACTCAGCAAATTCTTTTCCTTCGATAATGCAAAAGTAAATTTTAGATAAGTCCACATCTATGTTCTGTACAAATGGTGTTTGACATGACTTTTAGCTGTTTGTGCACATTTAGCATTGTGAATAATAATCAGAGCAGTCTTTCAACCAACAAGTCCTTCCTTGTGTGTGTATTTGCTGGCGACATTTTTTTTAAGATTTTATTTTATTTATTTTAAAGGGAGAGTGTGTTTGAGCTGGGGGGGAAGGGCAGAGGGAGAGGAAGAGGGGAAGCAGACTCCCCACTGAGCAGGGAGGCTGGTTGCAGTGGGGAGGCTGGTTGCAGGGCTCTTCTCAGGACCCAGAGATCATGACCCAAATGGAAACCAAGAGTCAAGAGTCAGACACTTAGACTGAGCCACACAGGTGCCCCACTCAACTTTTTTTTTTTTAATTGTATAAACCAACCTTAATGATCATAGGTGCTAACACGGTACTGGGTTTTATAATGATGAAGTAACAGTGATGATGGGGTTTTGTTGTTTGTTTCCTTGCTTGTTTTGCTTATTTGTTTTTTTAGCTCATGGGAAAATGTACTCTTAAATACTAATTTGGCAGTCCTCCATTCCTGTCCAACCCCCTGCATTCAACCTCCTTAACATTCTTTACTACCCTGTAGTACAGAATCATTCACAAAGCAGCTGTGTGTTGCTTATTTTAAATGAGTCAGTTAGTCAATGTGTTGTGTTCTGGAGTACAGGAAGGCAGGATCTTCCCGGACTAGAATTCCTCTCTGACTATACATATCAGACTCCTTTTGAGCTTACGGTGACGTTTTGCAGGTTTTAATTTGAGACTAAATTTCTTTTATTTTAGACTGTATAAAACCATAGTAGCCCTAATGTTAAGCAGTACCCTGCTGTCTGGTGAGGATTTACTTCATTTTCAAGGTTCCTGATAATAATTCCAGGGATAATTAATACACTTAAAAAATGTGTGTATCAGCCCACCTCAGTCTTACTCTGGGTTCGCAGAATGTTGCTCAGTCCAAGAAGGCAAAACCAAATACAAGTAGGAAACTCTTTACCTGGTAATTAGAAAGACAAGTTAAATTCATGAGTCAATTAGGAAGCCATAGATCATAGTAATTTCATATGGCATTGAATTTAAAACTAACAGAGTACTTAATCAGATGTGAAATGATTACCTGACTAAAAGTGAGGAGGAAAGAGAGGTGATTGGGTGGGCGCAGTGAGCATATTCTTGGAGACAGGGGAAGTATTGGAAGGGTAGAAGAGAAAGAATAAGGCATTTTAGATGGAATGATCAAGATGGTAAAGAGATTGTTCAACGTGGAAAACAGGAGAGTGATAAGTAAGATCATCTAGATAAGAAGAGGCCAAGGAAAACTGCTGTCACCTTCTTTTCTGCTATTGCACTGAAGTGATGTTTATTTGGAATTTTTCTGTCAAGCAACAAGAGCAGTGATAGAGCTGAGGTGGTGATGATGATATTAGGAATGCCCAGCAGTTATTGAGCTTTTATTAGTATATGCCAGCCTCTTGCATTTTTGGTGGGGTATTTTACCTGCAGGCATTGTTATTATCATCTACTTCACAACCAAGGAAAGGAGGCTTAGAAGAGGTTCATAATTTACTCAAGACCACAGAGCTAGTATGTTATAAAGCCAGAATTTGAACCCAGGCAATTTTACACCATAGTCCACATTCTTAAATACTTCCCTGTTGTATCCCTCTGGCCAATAAATATCTGCAGAGTGGCAGTTCAGAGGCACCATCCTACGTTTTTGTAAGGACACTGAAAACTGGAGTCCATCCAAAGAAGGATAATTGGGATGATAAAGAATCCTTGAATCCCTGTGAAGAGAAAAGAGCCATCAAGAAGATAATCAAGTTTGTGAGAAAAAGTGATAAATTTGGCCTTCTATCCAGTTTTGTTTGCTTCTTCTTTGGTCCCAGTGGGCTGAGTTCCCTCATCATTATATATTATAAAGATTTGGGGAATTATGTAGAAATGTTTCGGCAGATTGCACAGTTATCCCAAATGGGTGGGACTGTGTTTACCAGTGACAAAAGAGTTCCGAAGAGATGTCATCCAGTGGTCTTTTTCGAATGAGATAACATTTGCTTTTATATTCCACTCAAGCAATTCTTGAAGATTGAGTACAGAGGAAACAAAATCATGGTATCTATCCATTTCTGTAGTTGATTGTGAGCCAAACACATGAGATCCTTTAGAGCCTTCAAGAAGTGAGAGAAGAGGAGGAGGGGCTGGTATATGGTTAGAATTAGTTTTAGTCTGCTATTGACCAAGACCTAAATGATAGAAATGCAGCATTTCATCTGTTCTAGAATCTCAACTATTACAAGATACACCACTGTTTTAATAGCAGTGATTCAGGGGCAAAACACCTTCAGTACAGGAGGATATCCATTCTAAGATGGATTCTGATGTCAGAAATGTTAAAACATCAAAAGGATTCTATCTTAGAATAGAGGGAATAAGAAGGAAGTTCCACCTCAGTCTTTATAAAATCTTGTGGTGCGTGAGGGACATTTTGGCAAAGGCAATTTATTTTGTGGGTATTTGGACTTCAAGAGGTGAAGGGGAGATGTGGAAGGCAATCAAAGGGTGGGCGTAAAAAGGGACAAGATGAAGTTAGTGGATATAAGGAAGAGGGAATTCTAGTATGTGGACTTGGGTATTCTACCAATTCAGCCTAACCTTTGAAGGAGCCTGTATGAAATCCTTCCTCAGGCTACACCTGTTAACCATCCTCAAAAAAGACCCAGTCAGCCTTGGCAGCCCAGTCCAAGGAAACCTACTTTCTTCAGCCTAATCAATCTGTCTTCATAGACAGTGGCCACATCACCCTCCCTCCCATTTTCAGTTCCAAAGGCTTCAGCCTGATGTCATGGGTGTCCTCATGAACTTCTGACTTTTGACCATCCCTCTTGTTATAGATAAAGAAGCTTATTCAGTGTAAACACTACAGATGCTTTATGTTTTAGCTACCCTCCCTTTATTAAGATGTGCAGACAATAAAAAGTACATGGATATCCTTAGATATCAATCTAAGTAAGTGAGGAAGTAGCTGTTAAATGGGAGTTTTAGCATTTATAAGGAGATAATCTTAGTTGAGCTATACCTTTGAGATCTTTTTCTCATTCTCTAGATCAAGGTCACCCTGGATTACAAAATGAGTAGAGACTAACTATGACCTTTTGGCCACCAGTTTGCTCTATCCCCACATGTCAACCCAGTGCTAGACACATTATAGGAGCTTAGTAAATTTCTGTTGAATGCTCTTTCCTCAAATATCCCTGGAATACCTCATTGTTCTTAAGGCTATTTTAAATTAAGAAAAAAAAAAAGTTTTGAAGCTTAGTCTCTGAGAGTCAGGTGGAGATGACAGACACTCCTGTTTTGCATGTACTTGCCTCATTTGAGTAAACTTCTCCCTACCTCGGAGACATGTACATACATTTAAGCTGATTAATGTGCAAATCTTCATTGCTTTAATTCTAAGAATTGGAAATGCTTCTTATTGAAATATTCAGCTCCTAAACATAACCCAGAAGAGGCTTTTTTTAAAAGCCCATTTTAATTATTCTTCAGTCCTATTTGTGCCAAAAGATGCAATTCCGTTCTGACAGTGTCTCCATACCCTAATTAAACTCTTTCAATTGGCAACTCTTTTTCTCAATCTTCATTTATCCATGAAAGCCAAATTTGACATAGATATGTGGTGGTGGGTGACCAAACATTGACTTTCTAATCCCCATTATTTTCCATGTTGCTTTATCATCTGTTGTAACACTATAAAGTTTACAGAAATGGGTCACAGTGGAATGAGAGTCCGGTGCTGGTGGTGGCCACCATGACTGGCACACATTACTCGAGTATACATTGAGTGCATTTGTGCAAGAACACTTCTCTGGGGTCTGGGGTTTCCAAAACAGACCATGCAGCTGAGGCCATGACAGAAGAAGACACGTTTCCAAGGGCCCATACCTACATTGGGGCAGAGTAAAGACCCAAATCTGCCTCCAGACTACTGGTGAAATGTTTTATGTGCTTGTTTCTCTGCTTGCTTTTTACTGAAGGAGGATTGTTTGGAGAAATATAAAAAGGCCTCCTTTTAGCATGAGCTTGGGGTCACGTTGTACTATAGTAGTGAAGTCTGAGGTACCCTCATGGTAGCGGAAAGTGGGTCTCTGAGTGTAGGCTGTGTACCATGTTGGGTAAGAGTTGGGGCTTTATGATCAAGTAGAGCTGGTTTGAAACTCTAGCTCAGAGGTCAAGCAGCCACAGGACCTTGGGCAAGGTAGTGACCTCCAGGTCCTCCAACGTCAACACCTTCTGAACTGTGCCGAGGATGAAAGGACCTGATACCTATGAGGTGTAATACCCCACACAGTGTCATGCCTTTAACAGAAAGTTAACTTACATGTTTATCGCAGTTATGGTTATTGACAAACCCATAGGTGTCTGAAGATAAAACCAGGCTTACTGCAGTGGATCAAGAAGCAGTAAGAAGCCTTGTTTCTTATAAATCTTCAACTGGAACACACAACAGGCCTGTGTATGTGTATGTGTGGCTATTTCTGTGATTGTTTGGTTTTTATTCTGTCATCCTGCCTACAAGAGGGTTGTTTTTGGAAATATAAAAAGAGCCTTTTATGTATCTAGGTCATGTTGTAACACGGTAGCAGACTGAGTGATACCTCTGTGGCTTCCCCCATGGAACAGTTAAAGGCACAGGGGTGCCCTGCCTCCACAGAGGTGGCAATTAACCAGGGATGGGGACTCCAGGCGGAGAGGTGTGAGAGCAGGAGAGATAATTCCCTGGAAGCAGGTTTTGGGGGCTTCACGGTTCAAAGTCTGCCACCATCTCGACTTCCAGGGCTCCTTGCTGTACTGTGGATAGGAATGGAGGGCTCTTGTGGTTAGCTGTTGGCACTAACCATATTTAGATCAGAGTATCAGAGGAGAGTAACGTTGACTGTCACATGGAAGAAGAATTTGCCTCACTTTTCATCGAAGCAGCTCAGTTTAAAAGCTTTTGTAGCAGAATAAAGCTGTTTTAGTGGGACAAACCTGTGTTGAAACCCAGTATGACCATTGACTAGCTGCTGATTCTTGCAAGTCACTTCAAGAATCAGTTCTCCTGTCTCTAAAAATAGTGTAATAAATAATAAATAAATCATACCTCGTAGGTATGGTTTGGTAAAGATCAAAGAATTTCTTTATTAAGTAAATAGTATCTAGCAATAATAGCTAACAATTACTGAGTACTTACCTTACCAGCTGTGAGACACTTGAATTATCACGTTTAATCCTGACCCCAACCCTGTGAGATAGGTACTATTATTATCCCCATTTTACAGAAGAATAAAGTGAGGCCCACAGAAGTTACCTAATTCACATAACTAGTAACTGATAGGACCAGTACTTGTGGGTCAGGGGTCCAAATCAGATTCTCATGAGTGGAATTTATATCTCCTCAAAGTCAGAATTATGTGTTATGTATCTTTGTATCTTGCCTCCTCTTTTTGACCTCAGGAACCAAAACAGCATTTTGTTGTATATTGAATGAGGCCCCTCAATAAAAGGATCAAAGAATGATTTTGAAACAGTTATAGCCTTGACAATGTAATGGGCCACCATGCAAAGGAGGAAATTCCTTGTCTTTGAAAAGGTTTAGGCTATAGCTGGCTGACCTCTCAGGCCCTGTCCAGCTCTAATGGTTCATTTATGATTCATTCATCTCCTCAGCATGTCCACATTACATAAGGCACCTCCCTCTGCTGGAGGAGGGGAAAGAGAACATGTCTGTGGGTTATGTGTTAAATTGTTCAGTCTTAAAGTTCAGTCTCCTACACGGGATCCTACCAGCTATTATTGTCTAAGCTTTGCTAAAGAAGCAAATTTTCATTTCTACTCCCATTTTTAGCTTTGAGAAGCTAGTTCAGTTCCTTGTTAAAAAGTATTATAAGCATGATGTAGCATCATTATTAAGAAATGTATTATACAGTATGAATGTAGTGCTAGATGAATTTATGTGAATTATTCCATGTTTGAGGAGGAACCATTTGGTACTTGTTCTGAATAAAATTGTTTAAGGGAAGGAAATTGCAGATGTACCGTTTTTTCACCCTTTTTCAAAACTTTTGGCATTGTCTAGGCAGCTAGCAAGGGTGATTGCCCTGAAAATAAGATGACTGTAGCACTTTCTAGGTATTCTAGATCTTCAATTATTTCTAAAATCATTGCCAAATGCAACATTTATGGAAAAGCTTACAATTAAACCAGGTATGTTGAAAATTTATGCTTACATTGGTGAAACATCAAAATTTTATGGTAGTACTGTTTTTTTCCTGGAGACAAGAATTCTCTTTTCCCCAATTTTTCATGACTCATCCTCTCTCAACTCATCTTTCTTATCCTTTGAAACTTCCTCTTCAGAGAATCAAAAAAGCTTTCTTCATCATTTTTTTCCCTCCAATTCACAAGATCTCCACTTTTAAGTGGAAGAAATAATGTTAGTTTTTTCACAGGGATTGATTATAAATTCCTTCTCTGTGCTGAATTACACTGGCCTCTAGTGGATACCTGTCACAATTATGTTTCATATTGATCTTGCCTTAACTCATTTACTGTAATACTATACTGTATATTTTAATCATTTTTGAGAATCTATATTAAGCAGCACAATCAGAATTATCAGAGTTTTGGAGTAGATTTCATCATGCGATTGATTAAACTTTATGTCGATAGTCCCATACTTGTCAATGTTCTTGACAAATCTGGATGATTTGCTGGAATTTTATAAGATGGAATTGTGATGTTAATGTCATAGTACTTGTCATTTAACACACATTGTACATAAGACATTTGTAACAGCTGTTAAGAAAATAATCCAGGGGCACCTGGGTGGCTCAGGCGTTGGGCGTCTGCCTTCGGCTCAGGTCATGATCCCAGGGTCCTGGGATCGAGCCCCGCATCGGGCTCCCTGCTCAGCGGGAAGCCTGCTTCTCCCTCTCCCACTCCCCCTGCTTGTGTTCCCTCTCTCGCTGTGTATCTCTCTGTCAAACAAATAAATAAAATCTTAAAAAAAAAAACAATCCAAGTACTCTTTTCAGATAAATAAGCTATTAATGGTATATCAAATTATCTTATATCCATAAAACAAAAAGTAGCTGACACGTTCCAAAACAACATCATCATGGTGGAGTTTTTCCTCATATAAAATTTAAGAAAATCATCCTCTTACTAAATATAAATCCATGTCATTTCCTTGGACTTGCAGATCAGTAAGTATACCTCAGTATGACAAAGGATGACAGTTTTCATTCTAAGATGCAGTCAGTAAATGGTAAAATTATATCCGTATTTATTTGGTGATCTGCCATTAATTCAAGTGTTAAATATTTTCTATTGAAAACAACTCAGTTTCACCATATTTTTAATAAAGCTGCTTAAACCATTACTGAAGTCTACTCTTGACTACCAGTGAGCCAACAATCAAACCACTAATTATTTGATAAATGATGCTGGATCTTATTTGCAGGGTGGTTCTGCCTCAGGATCTCTCATGAGGTTGCAATAAAAAAAGTAAACTGAGTTTACTGTCATCTGAAGACTTGATTGATTTAGGCAGGGGGATCCCCTTCCAACGTGGCTCACTTACATGGTCATTGGCAGGAGTTCTGAGTTCCTTGCTGTATAGAATCCTCCATCCGGCTGCTTGAGTGTCCTTATGGCATGGCCAGAAACCCCAGTGCTTTTTATAACCTGGTCTCAAAAGTTGCCTACTTCCACCATATTCTCTTATTTGAAGTGAATCACTCAGTCTAGCCTGCACTCAAGAGGAGGTAAAGCTCTACATGTTGAAGGAAGAATATTAAGGAATTTATGGACAGATTTTATTTTTTTATTATGTTAATCACCATACATTACATCATTAGTTTTTGATATAGTGTTCCATGATTCATTATTTGCATATAACACCCAGTGCTCCATGCAGAACGTGCCCTCTTTAATACCCATCACCAGGCTAACCCATCCTCCCATCCCCCTCCCTTCTAGAACCCTCAGTTTGTTTTCAGAGTCCACCGTCTCTCATGGTTCATCTCCCCCTCTGATTTCCCCCCTTCATTCTTCCCCTCCTGCTATTTTCTTCTTCTTCTTCTTCTTCTTCTTCTTCTTTTTTTAACATATGTTGCATTATTTGTTTCAGAGGTACAGATCTGTGATTCAACAGTCTTGCACAATTCCCAGCGCTCACCATAGCACATACCCTCCCCAATGTCTATCACCCAGCCACCCCATCCCTCCCACCCCCGACCACTCCAGCAACCTTCAGTTTGTTTCCTGAGATTAAGAATTCCTCATATCAGTGAGGTCATATGATACATGTCTTTCTCTGATTGACTTATTTCGCCTAGCATAACACTCTCCAGTTCCATCTACATCATTGCAAATGGCAAGATCTCATTCCTTTGATGGCTGCATAATATTCCATTGTGTGTGTGTGCGTGTGTGTGCGTGTGTGTGTGTGTGTGTGTGTGTATACCACATCTTCTTTATCCATTCATCTGTTGATGGACATCTTGGCTCTTTCCACAGTTTGGCTATTGTGGACATTGCTGCTATAAACATCGGGGTGCACGTACCCCTTCGGATCCCTACATTTGTATCTTTGTGGTAAATACCCAGTAGTGCAATTGCTGGATCATATGGTAGCTCTATTTTCAACTTTTTGAAGAACCTCCATACTGTTTTCCAGAGTGGCTGCACCAGCTTGCATTCCCACCAACAGTGTAGGAGGGTTCCCCTTTCTCCACATCCCCGCCAACATCTGTCGTTTCCTGACTTGTTAATTTTAGCCATTCTGACTGGTGTGAGGTGATATCTCATTGAGGTTTTGATTTGGATTTGCCTGATGCTGAGCGATGTTGAGCACTTTTTCATGTGTCTTTTGGCCATTTGGATGTCTTCTTTGGAAAAATGTTCATGTCTTCTGCCCATTTCTTGATTGGATCATTTGTTCTTTGGGTGTTGAGTTTAAGAAGTTCTTTATAGATTTTGGATACTAGCCCTTTATCTGATGTGTCATTTGCAAATATCTTCTCCCATTCTGTCGGTTGTCTTTTGGTCTTATGGACTGTTTCCTTTGGTGTGAAAAAGCTTTTTATCTTGATGAAGTCCCAATAGTTCATTTTTGCCCTTGCTTCCCTTGCCTTTGGTGATGTTTCTAGGAAGAAGTTGCTGTGGCTGAGGTCGAAGAGGTGTTCTCCTTTAGTATTTTGATGGACTCCTGTCTCACATTTAGGTCTTTCAACCATTTTGAGTCTATTTTTGTGTATGGTGTAAGGAAATGTGTGGACAGATTTTAAAGCCACCACAGAAGATAATCTTCATGGGAGGATTTGGCCTTTCAGGTTGGATTGGTTTATGTAGAATAGGTGTTTCAGGCTATAGCCAACGACTTGAGCCAAGATGTCACGTCACATTGGGGTGACAGAGGTCCTGTGGGGAAGGAATGTAGGGCAGGGAGTATGACACAGTAGCTTTGGAGCCCTGGGACCTGCCACTCTCCAGATGTATGACCTTGGGGACACCTCTTAACATCCCTGTGCTGATGTAAAAGTACCACCGTAAAAGAGGAAAAACCATCACTTTCCTCACAGGATCATAGTGAGATAGAAGTAAGTTAGCCCATCTAAAACACTTAGAAAACCACTTGGCATCTTAAAAAGTGATCAATAAGTATTGACCACTACTTCTGGCATTAGCAGTATTGTTACCATATGTGGATTCACACTCTTAACTCTTCATTCTGCTCTTCCTTAGCCTATGAAATCCTGCTGGGTTATCCTCTTCAAACTTGTTTCGTTTTTCTCTCCCCCTAGAGTTTTATTCTATATCCCTCCATTCACACATGCAACAGTTGTCCCCCAGAGTATTCCTGAACATGCAGAGATGCTAAAATCCCTTGGGAGAGAGGGAGCATCAGAAAGCTGCCGAGAGAGGGTGCCCACCCCAGCAGGAAGGAAGCGTGAGGGTTTGGGGGGTACCTCCCAGCACGCTGGCATGCCTGGCTGCTGAGGCAGTTCCAGTGGTGAAGCACTGGGGACAGATGCAGTTCTCACAGACGTTTTGTCTAGGAAGTTCAGTGTCTTCAGAAATCCAGATTCCTGGCTGTGGAAAATGCAAAGTTCTGAGCACATTAGGCCTGCACTCCCATGGCAACCATCGGCTGGGTTATGTAGCAGCAGTCCCTTTAGAAAAGGCTTGTCTTCTGCAGGAAGTCGAAATCTCTGGTCTTAATCCAGGCCCTCCTCACTCATTTCTTCACCTCCGAGGCCCTGGAGGGCATTGAGTTTGCAACCCCTCTCTCCAGTTAGAGGCTGGCACTCTGAAGTTTAGTCTCGTAGTATAAGCTTCCTTACGAAGGACCGCCACATTCATGATACGCCATGCCTCTGTCACAGCGGCCACCGAGAACTACAGCATGAAACCATGAAGGAATTCCAGTTCACAGACCCAACTGGGCAGAGATTCTTATCTTACCAGCTAGCTGATGAGAACTTTGGAGGGCAGCTAGATGACATGGTGCGGAAGGAAACTTGACAGGTCACATGTGTGGTGGGAGTGGACATTATGAGAGGTGTCACCTAGTCAAGGCACACAGGTAATGGGAGTTGACCTGAGCTAGTCCTGAGCAACTCAGAAGACTATTCCAAGGTTTCTAGAGTGAAAACTTGGACATGATGTTCAGGATGATCTTAAGAAGAAGCAAAAAGTGATCACTTCAAGGCTTTTACAAAAATGCATCTGTGACTCCCAGGAGCTTCTACTTTGGTAGGACATGAACAGGCTTTAAATAGATACAAGAGTACCTTTTAGATTTAGCACATAGGAAAATGCACATTCATGAAATAAATCCATACTGAGGGACATAGGGGGGAGGGCTTCTGCAAACAAAGGGATTTTTATTTTTATCCAGGTGTTTCAGAGCATAAAGGGCAGGTACGTGTTTAGGGAAGAGAGGATGAGGCTCTAACATGCCAGGAAAGCAAATACTTCTCTGAATTATATGGATTCCAGGAGTAGGTGTGCATGTGGGGCCCTACCAGGTGATACTCACTTCCCAGAAAGCTATAGAGATCTTACATAGTTCGAGAGCTTCTCTTCCCTTGCCTACATTTTTTTCTTGGTTGTTAAGCCACCCTGTACGTATTCCCTTGGGGTACATTTTATTGTTGACTATTAACAGCTCAATGACACCGTTTATTTACTTGATAAAGCAGAATAAATACAACTTTTGAGATAAATGTGAGGTCACTGCTTACAACTGGGTCAGTATAGTATCATGGAAGTTAAACATCGTCTTTTGCTAGGACTACAGACCTACATTTTTACCTATTATCCACCTTTTCAGGTTTGTCTCCATGTTACTTGTATTCTGCTTTTAGACAGACTGGGAGGCCACATGGGGATTCAGACTTATTGAGCCTATCTTTCATTATGCTGAAAATAAGATTTGCAAGTCACCTTCTAGATGATCCTTCCTTAGTTTTCGTTTGCAGCTAATAAACCAAATGGAGCCATTTCAGTGCTGAGAAGCTCGTTTTCACCTAACAAGCTATCATTTGTCATTTATAATGGACAGGACCCAAGGTAATAAAGCATTTGGCTTGTTTTCCTCTTTCTGCCTTTACCTTGGGTATAGATCCAGACAGTTAATGAGCAATAATTTCAGAATCTTAGGTGTTAGCCATCTCCCAAAAAGAACCACAGAAAGAAATATTTGATAATACTCATTGAAATGGCTCGAGCTGACAGTGTTCACAATTTTTTTTTTAATTTTTATTTCATTATT
The DNA here is from genome assembly GCF_009762305.2 of Zalophus californianus. Classification (NCBI taxonomy): domain Eukaryota; kingdom Metazoa; phylum Chordata; class Mammalia; order Carnivora; family Otariidae; genus Zalophus; species Zalophus californianus. The sequence continues at coordinate 34,760,660 of NC_045595.1, read as the reverse complement.
TAACTCAGGACCACGGGTATGTTGTAGAGAAAGGAGAACTAAACAAACAATTAACCTTCCAGTTCTAGAAGGTTCAGATGAATGGACTTTCTCAAATTCAAGCTGGGCTGGTCAAAATAGGATGTTGTTATCAGTCTCATTAGGAAATGATGATTCACTCAACTCATGGTATATGGAGGAGAATTTATTTGCAAAGAAATGCATAGTGAAGGTGTGGGTAGGGAGTATAGGAACCATAAGAGAAAGTGCAGGAATTGGGAGCTAGCAGCCTGGGACCACTTAGATCCTTAAACCAAAAGGAAGAGAGAAGGGGTGGTCACTTAACTAGAATAAAATGTAATGCAGGCCTTCTTAAGATGATTGCATCTTAAGACCTGTTGTGGAAGGACACACTCACTCAAGACAACCTCACTGGGAGGAACCTGGAGGAATGTGAACACCCTGACTGCAGGTCCATCTGCACCTGCAGAGGCTTCCCAGATGCCAGACAGAGAAAGGAACCCGTTCCTGTGGTCCCGAGAGTCAGCCTTCTAAGGTCTAGAGGAGCAAGGTGGGAAAGGGTGGGATGGGTCAGGAGAGGCACAGGGATCTGTAACGTAGGTCCCAAATAACATCTTTCTGATAGTTGGTTGAACATGTGCCTCAAGGGGTAGAATATTTGGGAATCCTTTTGTAAATAATAAGTCTAACAACTTGAGAACTCCACTGAAGTCCACAAAAGGTTAACCATGGGTGGGAGAGGGTGTGGCAGCCAGTGATTTAGACTACTTTGAGGTGAAAAGAGTTTTGTTACATTTCATTCCTAGTAGGCTGTGGGGAGTAATCTGCTCCAGACATGGTATTATGACATTTGCTGAACCGCTAAATAAATTAATCAGACTTCCACACAACAGATTACAGCAAGGTCAGACAGTGATATCACAGTAATTTTAGAATATTGTGTGTATAGCTCAGGAGATTTTTTGGTGACAGTGGTATCGGATGCTGTTAGGAGTTGAAAAATGAATTCCGTAGATTCCTGTCCTCCCAATATTAAATACTACCGAGCATCAGTTCTGTCCAGGCAATTTAGAGGAACCCTAATTCAAATGGGATGTTGATCTTAAAATTACAGAGGTTTTAATGGGTAACTTTCTTGGAGGTTTTTTTGTTTCGTTTTGTTTTGCTTGATTTACCTGAATTTAAACTTTTGATGCTAAGAAATATTATCTTCAATGACTTTTGTGTTTAAGATTCTGGGTGTGAAGTTTGGGGTTGAGGTCCTCTTACTGGGATGAAAAAAGAGTGGGAATTTAGAAAATAAATGGAAGCAAATACAGAGAAAATTTTTGGCGGTAAACTGATTTTCGCAAATATATTGGAAAGATCTGTTATGAGAAGAAACATATGTATGTGTTTTTAAAATGTGTTTTATTTTACGTAAAAATGGTAACACAATTTTTATATAAAAATTTAATATAAATTTTAGTACATAATAAATAGCTTGTAACTATTAAGATCTTAGTTGGAAGCTTATATTTTGACTTTTCCCAGTTACCTATTTATCTATTAGTGGTTTTGATATAAATTTTTGTCAATCCTTTGTAACTCCAGAAAACTAAATAATCAAATGGGTTTATCTGAACAAATGTATGAAGCATCACAGAATCATTATATGCCACCTTCATCTTACACTAGTGTAAGTCTTGTTATTTACAGAAGCAGTGGGTTTTGCTATTAACTAAATTTATCTTCATTTCTCTATGGCGTGAAGTGTGAATCTCTGTGGTCCTAAGTTTTGGCTCTGTCTGCTTAGCTAATTTTGTTTAATTGATGTCAGTCATGAATACACGCAAAGAAATCACCCATGGAAGCATTTTCCCTCCTTTCTTATAGGAACAGTTATCCTGTGAAGACTATTATGTTGCAACAATAGATAGATAGACATCCTGTTTATAGATTAATAAATGGGTCTTCTACCAAGTTGCCAATTTTATGGGTATTCTCTATATTAACTCTCTAACAAATGATGATGGAATATACATATTCACATTCATCAAGATGACATAAGTCTGAAATGATGGGACAAAATACTACTCAGAAAGAATGTGCCAATAAATATTCTTAATCTGCACCAATGTAATTCCCATTACAAATAATATATAGATACTACATTATGAGTAATGAGTATCCTCCCTTGAAAGCAATTATCTGTTAAGCTGGGAAAGCAGTTCTGTAACCAAAATGATTCTTAACAGTCAATTCTGATACCTGATTTCTTAAGTGAGAATTGTATGCCTTTTTTTTTTTTTTTTTAAGCTTTTTGCTGCTTCCTGGTGAACGGGTAAAACCAAAATCTCCTTGCTTGTTTTCTTTTTTTTTCCTTTTAGTTTCAGATAGCTCTGTGGCCAAATTACACATCATAGAAGTTATTGCAAGAGCTATTTTGAACACCTGGCACTCAAAAAGAACCTTATATTTGCCATTCTAGGTATCCAAGTTGTTTTTGTAATCTTAACAATGGTTCTGATTCTCAGTTCCAAAGGATGTGGGAGATGTCTCTGCAAAGGATAAAAAACACGTCTGTGCTGTTCCCTCAAGTGTCTGTGTCCTTCGGTCCTTTTAACTTCTTGTCTCCTGTGCCTGCTTATAATGCCAGCTAATATTTCCATCTTTAGATTTTTTTTCCTTTTCCTGTTTCCTGTTAATAGCTGACTTAACCCCAGCCACAGTGTTTACTAGCAAGTAGGGAACCATTTGTATTGACAAGGATCCTTGGACTGGTCTTGGCATTCATGGTTGGTGTTCTCAGTTACCACAGCTTTCCAGTTTTGCAGACACTTACTTATAAAAATGATTCAAATAGTGACATGATTGGTATCTTTGGGGAGAAGGCCCTAGGTCCATGTGCCATTCAAACACTCAATACACCAGCTCCTGAACTCACTGGCAATCAGACTTCCATCCTTTTGACTCTTGTAGAAAATGACTAAAATAGGATGTTGCAAATTAGGACACAGATTGTTTGCTAAAGCTCTCATAAGCTAGAATCCATACTGTTTGATCAGATGACTTTTTTCATAAAACATTACATAGGCGTAGAGCTTCCCAGGACACACACTGGAAAGCTTTCACTTTCTAACAGGCATTCATCTGGGGAGGAAGTATGGCTTTATAATTTCTGTGGCGCAGTATTCATAGTATTTTTTCAACCTGTTAAAAAAACAAGGCACCTGGGTTGCTCAGTCAGTTAAGCATCTGACTCTTGATTTCGGCTCAGGTCATGATCTCAGGGTTTTGAGATGGAGCCCCACATCAGGCTCCGCACTGAGTGGGGAGCCTGCTTAAGATTCCCTCTCTCTTTCCCTGTCTTTCTGCCTGCCGCCCTCTCCCTCTCTCTCAAATAAATAAAATAAAATAAAATAACCAGTTTTTATAATGGAAGATGCCTTTGTCCTATCTAGTGCTGGAAGTTGGTACTCATTTTTTTTTTTTTTGGTTTTTATACACTTAAACATACATAACTATTGAAATTGTAATGATTATGCTAGATGTGAATTAGGTTTCCTTACTGTCTCATTTTTCTTTGTAAAGGAATGGCAATGTTGACATTCAGTTCTCATTATCAAAATTTGTGTTATATGACTCCAAGATTAGGGAGACAAACATAAAACACACCTGATTTGACTCTTTTCCCCCACTGCCATGACAGGCATTGTTTATAGGTGGCAGATCCCTCCCACTGAACCAGGTCATGGCCCTAACCTTATTCTCAACACAGTACTCCAAATAGCCCCACAGAGTTACTGTACCTTCCAGTGACCATTCCATCACCTAATACTTAAAATCTGTATCAACAGTTATGTCTCAAATGATATAATTCTCCATTAGAATTTTACTGATCATCGTTAGAAATAATTAATATTTCTATATTCTAATAATAATAACAGTGGCAAAGGGATAAATTTCAGCATGATGGAAATGAGCAAGAGGGCTTTTCAGTCTGCAGAGAGGGGTTTTGCAGAGACATCTATTCTATTTCAGGACAAACTCTAGGTTTTGAGGGATCCACTCTTACAGCATCATCATCACTCTATAATCCCATCTAAGTAGGGATTGCAAACCACAAGCTCTGGACAATGCTTTTATCAGTAAACAGGAAACATTGGGTGGTGCAGAACCAAAACCCATTGGTCCACAAAACTCTAAAAGGTATCTTACCTCTGATCCATTTTAATGGGGCACTGAGATTTGAAAGCAAGAATTATGTGGGCACTAGAATATAAGACTCAGAAATGTGCCCTTGAAATTTAGAATAGAAGCAAAGTAGAGCTGGGGCTTTTGACTAATCATGGAAGTCACTGGTTATAGAGAGATAGCTAGCGGAAGGAGAAAGACCATGGACTTTGAAGTCAAACTAGCTTGGTGCAATTCATGGCTCCATTGCTTCCCAGCTCTTATTTGAAGCTCTTTGAGCCTCAGCTTACTTCCTAGGGGAAGTTGTAGTACATAATTACTAGCACCTAGGAAAATTAACATGCAATGCATGTTATTCCTCTATACCATTTTACTTATTTTTGTGAGGAGAAGATTTCAGGATATAACTAGAGAAGGAATTCAGGAAGAAGAGAATAGATCAAGGACAAATTAGACACATTTCTCCCAGTTCATTCTGGCTGTTTTCAGACATCGCGCCTAATGGAAACTTGGCTCTCCCTCCAAATATTGTTCATCCACATGTGCTATTTCCGTGCTGTCAGTTTTGGAATAACTGATTGCAGAGTAGGAATAAAATGGTTAGGTTTATCTCAATTAATTAAAAATGCCAAAATGTTTGATAGGAAGGGTGATGTTTAAGATACTTTCTTTTGATTCTGAGATGATTCAGGCTGGATTGTCTGAACTCACAAAGAAATTAAGAGGGCAGAGTGAGAGGGTGAGTTCTTCAAGAAATACTCTTGTTCTTCTATCATTCCTAGAGATTTAGAGGGTGTGTCATTTGCTTCAACCCAGCGATCCTAGTGCTTAAATTCATGCAAAAGAAAATAATTTCAAATTTCAAGAACAAACCAAAAGTAGAAAAGCAAGCCAGAGCAGCTCATCCCAGTTGAACTGAGCTGTTGACTTATTTGTAAGTTTACAACAAAACCCAAGACTGAATTCCTCACCTGAGTCACTTCCTTATTGACTGAATCCGTTTAGACTCCCCTCTCATTTAGCAGAGTATTTTTATTAAAGCCAGGCATACAAACATCAATTATCCAAGCTGCATCTAATTTCCTTCACCATTTATTTTCCTTCGTTGGCTGCCAATGGATTAGAAGACATGATTAGAATTCAGCAGGAAAATAAAAATAACAAAAAAGAGAAAAGCAGTTTAACAAAAACAGATGCTTAACCAAGAACAACAACATTCAGAATTAAAATAACTTGTGATTAAAAAGTCCTTATCTCGCCTAGTATAAACATGCTTGCTTGATTTTTCTCAGCATTCCTGCTGTAATGGGACCAAGTTAGCATGCTGAATTAGAACAAGCAGAGGCAAAACCCAGTAGTTGCACTGACTGTGCTTAATGTATATATACTACAATATGTTTTTTTTTCTTGTTTGCTTTTTTTTAAATTTTTTATTGTTATGTTAATCACCATATATTACATCATTTGTTTTGGTGTAGTGTTCCATGATTCATTGTTTGTTCGTAACACCCAGTGCTCCATGCAGAATGTGCCCTCTTTAATACCCATCACCAGGCTAACCCATCCCCCTACCCTCCTCCCCTCTAGAACCCTCAGTTTGTTTTTCAGAGTCCATCATCTCTCCTGGTTCGTCTCCCCCTCTGACTTACTCCCCTTCATTCTTCCTCTCCTGCTATCTTCTTCTTTTTCTTTTTTCTTAAAATATGTTGCGTTATTTGTTTCAGAAGTACAGATCTGTGATTCAACAGTCTTGCACAATTCCCAGCGCTCACCGTAGCACATACCCTCCCCAATGTCTGTCACCCAGCCACCCCATCCCTCCCACCCCCGACCACTCCAGCAACCCTCAGATTGTTCCTGAGATTAAGAATTCCTCATATCAGTGAGGTCATATGATACATGTCTTTCTCTGATTGACTTATTTCACTAAGCATAACACCCTCCAGTTCCATCCACGTCGTTGCAAATGGCAAGATCTCATTCCTTTTGATGGCTGCATAATATTCCATTGTGTATATATACACCACGTCTTCTTTATCCATTCATCTGTCGATGGACATCTTGGCTCTTTCCACAGTTTGGCTATTGTGGACATTGCTGCTATAAACATTGGGGTGCATGTACCCCTTCGGGTCCCTACATTTGTATCTTTGGGGTAAATACCCAGTAGTGCAATTGCTGGATCGGATGGTAGCTCTATTTTCAACTTTTTGAGGAACCTCCATACTGTTTTCCAGAGGGATTGCACCAGCTTGCATTCCCACCAACAGTGTAGGAGGGTTCCCCTTTCTCCACAATATGTTTTAAACGCAGTACAGTACTTAACCATTTGCAATGACAGTTACAGAATGGCTTGCTTATTGGTGAAGTTTTATTTGTTTGCTTCCAGCCAATATTAGGGAGAGAAAGAGAATAATGAAGAGGCATTCAAGACAGGCTTATGAATTTGTGAAAGATACAGACTTTGTTTCAGAGAAATGATATTAAAGTTGGCATGGACACATTCATTTAATCAGCCACTACTACAGTGATGGCAAGAACATGGTGCAACAAAGGAAGAGAACTTAAAATATGAAAAGTTCTGCCAGAGAGATTTCAAATGATGCAAAGGCGGCAGGATGGCGGTTGCAGTGAACTTGAGGCTAACCATGAATCAAATCATGTCTATGTCAGGAGGTGGCAAACTATGGCTTATGGGCCAAATCTGGCCCACTTGCTTTTTTGTAAATAAAGTTTTATTGGAACACAGCCACACCTATTCATTTACATAATGTCTGTGACAGCTTCCATGCCGCAATGGCAGAGTTGAGTAGTTGGGACACAGCCTAGTTCACAAAGCCTATATAATATTTACTGACGATCCCTTAAGAGAATGTTTGCCAGGGGCGCCTAGGTGGCTCAGACCACTAAGCGTCTGCCTTCGGTTCAGGTCATGATCCCAGGGTCCTGGGATCGAGCCCCGCATCGGGCTCCCTGCTTAGCGGGAGACCTGCTTCTCCCTCCCCCGCTCCCCCTGCTTGTGTTCCTGCTCTCATTATCGCTCTGTTGAATAAATAAATAAAACCTTAAAAAAAAAAGTTAAAAAAAAAAAAGAATGTTTGCCAGCCCTCATATGTATGGTATATGTCAGTGGCACCCCTAAGATTGCCCACGTATTATGGTATGGTGAAACGGACCTTGGTTTGAACTGTGACTTCTTAACAGCTAGGAGACCCTAAATTCTCTGAGCCTCAGGCAGTTCATAAAATGGAGGTCATTATAAACCCATCTTATAAACTTAATGTAAATATACTGTGGAGGCTGAATGAATGATAGTTCCCTTCCCAGCATCCCTGAAGGCTGTGCAGTTGTCTTGAAACCAGAAGCTTCTCAAACTCCTTCTCATGGTGTTTATTCTGTGAAGACTCTGCATCATTTGGCCCCAGCCAGGGTGGTCCATCTCATTTCCCACCACTCCACTTCTCAAGCTCCAGGTACATGGTACTCTGGCTTCTCTTCAGTTTCTCAAATCCACCACATTATTTTTTGCTCCTCTATCTTTGCCTATGATATCCTGTTGTCTGGAGGTACTTACTCTTCATTGTTCTCTTAATTTCCATAGTCTATTCCTGACCGTCCTCCAGATTCCAGGTTAAATGTCACTGCCTATGAGAGGCCCTCCCTGACTACTCAGTGTAACGTGGGTGCTCTTCTGTGATCTCAGAGTACCCCCTATTTTCTCCCCCGATAATTGTTATTACAGTTTGCAACTTTAGATACAAATATAGAACATTTTTGTCTGTTTTTTTTTCTTTAAATATCTTTTGTCAGCTTAGCTACTGGCTGCACTCAATGGTTAGAAGAGTGCCCAGAGGGGCGCCTGGGTGGCTCAGTCATTAGGCATCTGCCTTCGGCTCAGGTCATGATCCCGGGGTCCTGGGATCGAGCCCCGCATCGGGCTCCCTGCTCAGCGGGAAGCCTGCTTCTCCCTCTCCCACTCCCCCTGCTTGTGTTTCCTCTCTTGCTGTCTCTCTCTCTCTGTCAAATAAATAAATAAAATCTTTTTTTTTTAAAAGAGAAGAAAAAGAGTGCCCAGAAAAGAGGAGGCCCTCAAAAGTTTATTTTGAAAAAATGACTCACTTTTCATTGAGCAATCTGGCAATATTTGCATTTCATTAAATGTAGTCAGGATAGGGTCACCTGGGTGGCTCAGTCAGTTAAGCGTCTGCCTTTGGCTCAGGTCATGATCCCAGGGTCCTGGGATCGAGCCCCACATGGGGTTCCCTGCTCCACGGGAAGCCTGCTTCTCCCTCTCCCTCTGGTGCTCCCCCTGCTTGTGCTCTCTCGCTGTCTCTCTGTTGAATAAATAAAGTCTTTAAGAAAAAAAGTCAGGATAATGTGGAAGAAAACTGAATTTTTGATCCTGATGACATGCTGGCTACATCATTAGTACAGGGTTGTTTGTATCTCTCTGAACTGGCCTTTCCTCATCTGAGGATGGGGTAGGCAGCCCCTGCCTCCCATGCTTGCGGTGGAGTCAGCTGTGGTAATGAATGGGGAAAATAGTAAGCACGGTACATGTTGTAGGTCCTCGTTTGCTGGCTCTGAAAGATACTTGACAGTAGATGAAGTGATGGCCCCAGTGATTCTCCAGGACTTTAGTACCTTCTGTGTCCTTATCTGTAAAGTGGAAAAAATAATTATGCCCACCTCATATACTACTCATTTGTTAAACACATTAATACATGTAGAATAATTAGAATCCTGTCTACCATCTGCTAAATGCCCGGTAAACATTAGCTATTGTTGTTTATAGCTATTATTACGCTTGATTTCTTGTGGACACTTTTCCCAGAAAAGTACACATTTAAACAGCATTTTATAAATAGTTGCAGAGAACTCACAATTCCCCTGAAACTCCTACTCTTCCCGTACGCACAGACGCTATGTGTTATCCTTTACCATTATCTGCCTTTGAGGCCAAATCCTAAAGGAGCATTTGGTCATAGGACTTACTCTAAAATTACCCAAAAATATTATTGTGTGTATGAGTTTAATCTGTCTGGGGTTCCCTAATGTTCATCAGATACTCAAAAAGATGATGTTGCCAAAAAGGGTTTTAGTAGTGATTCTGTTGGTTGGTTTGTTTATTTGGGGTTGAAAGGAGCTTGATAAATACCAAAAGCTACAGCTTTTTTGCTTTTGAAGTTCATTCTTTACTTTTAATTGTGGACTCAAATCTGCAGCCAGAGTATATTTTACAAAGCCAAACACACAACAGACGTTTGAAAAACCTGCATTTGGCTTGTCCGATTACCTGCACAACTGCCAACAGCCACCGCAGACCTTGGCGTGGGAATTGCTGTCTGGGGGCTGGGGGCCTGCGCAGAGTTTCTGGCACCAGATCTGCCTCACTAGATGATCTTCAACTTTTCTGAAACTGTAAATAGCAACCCTTGTAATTCTCACCTGAGAATTTGGAAAAGCCTGTTCGTAAAAGCACTTAGGAATCTTCCAGGAAAGTCTCTTGGTACCTAAATAGACCTAACCACTGACTTTTTTTTTTTTAAACATTGTCTTTGCCAGGAAAACAAAACAAAACAAAAAGACTACTTAAAGTTGCTATTGGTATTGTCATGAAACAAGTTAGTGATTGTAATAATGAATGGACACATGAGGCACACATCGAAAATTGGACATGCTTTATAAATGCTAAATAATAATAATGATGTCACGAGTCTTTCATTTTCAAACCATCTTAATTTCATTCTCAGTTTGAAACTGTAAATTATAGTCATTAATTAATAGAAATTGGCCCAGAGTGAAACCTTAAATCAGATTTTCACTAAAGTGCATGACTGCAGCAAATTATAGTGGAAGAGAATGGCATCATCTCCACCAGAGATGATGCCACCCTGGGTGGTGATTTTCCTCTCCGTGCTCTGTGGTACAGCAGGTGTTCTAAACAATCCCCTTTCCCTGAGCTAAGCAGCTTGTGAGTACTGCTGTGTCTTCTTGTTCTCGTAAAAGTCCTAACTGCGTTGTTAGTATTGGTTAAACTCTCCTTTCTTCCACACTAACCTGCCCTCTCTCTCCCTTTTGCATTCTCAGCCTCTCTCTCTCTCCCCCTCCCTCTCTCCCTTCCTCCCTCCTTCTCTTATGCTCTCCCACGGACTGCATTTCTCAGCTCATGTTTGCTCATGTGCTTGTTCTTCTTTCTCTGTCCCTCCCTGCCTCTCCTATGACTGCCCCCTCTAGCCCCCTGAAAGGGAGGCTGCTTTCAACACCTGCCTTCACCCAGCTCTGGAAAGGGAAGAAATAAGGAAAAGAGCCAAGTTCTCATCCCTGGCCTCTGGCACCTGCAACTCTGTAACCATACCATCTTGGGCTACTTCCCCATTTAGTCCCCATTTAGTCTGTAGATCACGAACTAACTAAGTTGGGTAACCGCTCTCTGCCTTCATCCTGGCTGCTCTCTGCTACCTGACTCCTACTCTTTCCCTTTCTCTGTTGACCAGAACATCACCTCTCGCGTGGTAGCTGTCTGCATCGCTGGCCCCACCCTGGGCTTAGTTCTGTGAGGCATCTGTAGACTTTGGGTTGTAACCGCCGTTTTACTGGTCTGGCTCTCGAACTAGTCCTTGAATTCTTTGAGGACAGTGATGATATCTTATTCATCTTCATATCCTAAGCCCTTCACTCTGTACCCGGTACAAGGAGGATGGCCATTAAGCATCTACTGAAATTAATTTAATTCCTTCACTCTTGAAACCACTATTTATTAGATGACTATGCCATGTTGTGGATTGCGCTAGCTGTCACTCGACAAACTACATGGTCCTGTTGTGGAGGAGCACAAAGGCGAGTTGCACACTGTGGATGGGGTTGCAGGGTGAGAGGTAAATAAACTCCACGGGAGAACAACAGTCCGTTTCTCAGTGAGTCTAAAAAAGGCAACTGATCATTCCTCCACTGTTGGAAAAAAGGGCTTTTCCTTGGGTTCAGTGCCAGTGCACGTGGTTGGCTTACTTTTAGGTACAAGTTGCTGAATGAAGGGTATCTATTTTTAATGCCCGATGCTATGAGATACTGACATATGAGAGCCTCATGGAAGCTGAGCACCACCAAATCCAGATGTCACGTTTGGCACTCACTGCAGGGAAGGCACCCACGGAAGAGCACTGAGCCGTGGGGTCCTGGGCCTCTTCCCTTCTTCTTGCTCCCCTACTCCTGCCTATTTAGGTGAATTCACATGTGTTTGTTATGTGAGCTATAACTACCCTATAAAGATGGATGAAACCGAGCCCTTCACCCTAACTTGATGAGGCAGGAAAAGCTCACCAAGAAATGGTTGACCTCTGAATTCATCCTTAAAGAACGTACAGGTTGAAACGTGGCAGAGATGTACAGGTGGCTCTGTGTACTTTACTAGAAAAGCCTAGTCCTTGTGCACAAACCTGCGTAAGCCTCAGCGGTTCCTGAGTTTCTCTCTCGGGCCCCGTGGAGTCATTATTGCTCTTGAGTGTTTTTTATTCCATTGTTTTGGCAAGTTCCTCTCCATCCCACAGCTATTTGGAGACTACTGCTGTACCAAGCCCCGGTGCTAACAGCATTTAATAGCTGTCATTAGAAAGCAAGCTTCTGCTTACCAGTCAGCCTGCTGTGAATGGTAATGGGAGGTTTCTGTTTGGGGAGTGGTCCCAGTCTCTAATTGGTTTGAAAAATATTGCTCATTTATTTTATTCTTAAGACATTACCTTTTTATTGAGCTTCAGTAAGTGCCTCTGTCCTGTTCTAATGCAGCATAGCTGTAGTGTACTGAGGGAGGTTTTCTTCTTTCTTACATGTTGTGTAGGTAACTTGCCCATGCTCGTTGTTGCTTGCTGAAATAAATGCATCTATAGATGTCCGTTAAGTTCTTTACAGGCACATACTAAGCATTTCATGTGTATTAGCTCATTTAGGCCTCTCAACAACCTTAGAGACTAGGTACTGTTACTCCCCCCTTTTAGATAAGGAAACCATGTTCAGGACAGGGTATGTAGCTTGCCCAGGATTCCAGTGCTAGTAGCTGGCACGCATGAAGAATGAGAGCTGACTTTGAGCCTCACCACTGCAGCATGTTAGCTGGGTAACCTCGGAGCACATCATGTGAATTCTCTGTGTAGCTTTACCACCTACAGAAGGCTAACCTTCACTGGGCTTACTGAATAGGGTTCAGGCAAGAATCAAAATTTAAAATAAGGGTTCACGTTGGGTACTTTCTGAAACAGTTAAGTGCAGAACACATGTAAGACATTCTTTTCTTGTATTTTTTTTTTAAGATTTATTTAATTGAGAGAGAGAGTAGAGGAAGGAGCCGAAGGAGAGAATCTCCAAACAGACTCCCCGTGGAGCGTGCAGCTCCACGCAGGCCTTGATCTCACGACCCTGAGATCGTGACCTGAGCTGAAAAAACAAAAGTCGGATGCTTACCCAGCTGAGCCACCCAGGTGTCCCTCCTCATATGTTTTGTGAAGTTAATTTAGCATATTGAAATAATAGGATTTTAAAATGGCATGCAACACTCACATATATGCTTTGGTGTACCTTAATTTAATTGGGGTGCCATCGTTGGAATTTTGACGCCTCCAGCTTGATGAATAGCCATTTTCTGTGGGTGTTATCAGTTAATCTAGGTAATGAATTCTCTTCATTATCTTGTTCTTCTGTTAATTATACAGGATTTTCTTATGCCTATTTATCAAGTCAGTATGAGTCTATTTTTTTTTTGACCCACATGCCTTTGAATATGGAATACGTACAAACAGGTTAACATGATGGGTTTAAATTTACATTTCTGAAAAATTTCCAGTCACTGGTTTAACTTTCCTCAGATCCTTACTTGTGGTATGAGCTTGTATCTCATTCTTTTGGGGCTCATTTTTTTAATCAAAAATGTTATCTAAGATAATTAAACTATTTCTGGCTTTTGAGAATATACCTCTAGCATATCAAAGAGGTAATAAGGAAGCATGGAAAAGCTTGAATCTTTACCTACTAAAACAAAACAACAAATAATCACTACGTTCCTACTTTTGAAATACTCCCTAAAGCTCATGACAGATAAAAATTTAAGTATAAAGCATGGGGGAGGGAAAGAAATAAGTACATAAAATTTTAAATGACACTACTCATAAAGGAACAGTTCTAGACAATATAAGAAAAAGCAGAACAGAGTATGTAATGAGTGGTGATTGATTTCACATTGAGTTCAGAGAATTGAGTGATCAGAGAATATGAGTTAATAGGGTAATGATATATATTGCTATTTACTGATTCAGTACTAAATTTTAACTTTTTTAACATTTTGTGGGCCTTTTGTCCTATATTTTATATTCTGTGGTTAAAAAACCCAGCAATAACAACAAGTCTTATTCTAATTGTCTCTATTGCTCAGGCAGTTAATTTTGAGAATGCCGGCCAACAGCGTTTTGACGGGCACCTTCCTATTTTGGATTTCAGGTGGAAGCCATCCTTGTCAATATTTTTGGTGGAATTGTCAACTGTGCCATCATTGCCAATGGGATCACCAAAGCCTGTCGAGAGCTGGAACTCAAGGTGCCCCTGGTGGTCCGGCTGGAAGGTGAGTCATGGTAGATTTCCACAGTGCCCAAGATCAGGTGCCCAGCATGTTTTTCACATACAGACTTCCTAAGACAACATAAAGAAACACTGGGCTAAGTAGGAGGAAAAACAGATGCTCTACAGAAATACTTCTCTGAGTCTCTAACAGGCTAGTAAGGACTGCCTCTCTCCAAGAATGGCATAGGTTATGATTCTCCAAATTTTCTAAACTCATTTCAGGTATGGATCACTTCATGAGGTTAGTGCTTTGAAACACTCTGAGAAATGCTACTCCAAGATTTATTCATCATGGGAGAGCAATGGTTGTTGAAACTTTTGGTCCTAGAACTCCTTTACTTGTTAAGATTGAAGACCCTAAAGAGCTCAGGTTTATTTTGGGTGATAACTGTCGGTATTAATTGATTACATAATTAATTAAATTATTGAATTAATAAATTAATTTGGTAACAGGTATAACTACTTGGAACTTTTAAAATACTTTTTCAACAATAATTTTATATTGTATATTTTATATATAAATACATATGCTATATATTTTATGAAAAATAACTATCTTTTAAAAATTTTAGTGAGGATAGAAGCACTGTTTTACATTTTTGCAAATCCCTTTACTGTCTAGCTTAATACTTGCTTCTGCATTATATCTGTTGCAATATGTTGTTTTGGTTGAAGTGTGTGAGGAAAATATGGCCTCATGGAGATATCTATTTGAAAAATGGAGGGGTTTTTAATAACCATTTCATATAGTTGTGAATTTTCTTATTGGTACTACACTAAAGTTAATAAGTTACATTTTCTTTTTAAAGATTAGTATTATGTGAAATCTGAAAGTATTTCAGTGGACTTCATACCCTGTTATATAAAAATCGATCTGTCTTGCACATTAAATGGATCTTATACATGTATGGTTTGCAGTACCATGCAAATGGAAAATATTGAATTATGCAGATCTTCCAAAGGTTGGCACATTGCAAAACACAATATCAAAAAATTCACATTTGTTCCTCTCACACCATTCTCATCGGCAAAACGTCTAAATATTGGGATGCTGTCAAGGTGGTAGATGCAGCTTTTCCAGAAATCTAATTTTCACATTAAATAAGGTATAAATTTTATCATCAGCCACACAATGGTCAGCTGTTTTCCTCAAAGTGACAGCCTCGCTTTACTCGTTTTGGAGAAAATCGGTGCCACATTCCTAAGTCAGGTTAACCACAGTGTGTCCGTCATTCTTCCAAGAAAATATAATGTTCCATAGAGAAGTGGGTGGTTTAGCTTGCTACTCAGACAGTTGCACAAACGCATTTTTTTAGAACAACCATCGTAGTTCAGGATACACCAGACTTGTTTTGTGTGTACTTGCCACTCGGTCACTCAGAGTATTCAAAAGTCCTATGCTTAGGAGTTGAGAGTTAATAAAATTAATATTCCTTTACTGTCCATCAGGGACATTCTTACTTGCAAGTGGCAACTTCTTATTCCAAGTGTGTGGTGGTGAAAGTATAGTGGCCATTCCTACAGCTTGGTGCCACACCTTTGATTTCATGGTAACATGCCATTTATTTTACCCGCCCCTGTGCTGACAGAGAGTATTGTTATTATTATTATAAAAGTAGTTTTTACGTCAGGGACTTCCCCTGGGGTTCTGTGGACCACACTTTGAAAACCACTGTAGTAGAGATGCAAAAACAGGCACTCCAGTATGAGAACCTGTGGCAAAGGCCTGTCCACCTGCTCAACAAGTTCAGATTACAGTGATCAAGCAGCCCCAGGAGTAGAATTCTGCAGTGCTGTTCTTGGGACAGTTCAGTTTCCCCAGCTTCTGTGCCAGTGCCATAATTTCCTAGACACCTTCCCCTCCAGATCAAGTCCAGGGATATTTTGACCCTGCTGTGTATCCCTGTCCTTTGAGGTCAAGATTCCAGAATAGTTGCAGCCTGTTTTGTTTCATTTTGTTTTCTGTTTGCCTCTTTCTATTTCTTTTTTCTCTCACTCTCTGCCATTCTCCTTTCTCCCTGAGACTCTCTGCCTTACAAATGTAGGTCTGCACCATATGGACATATGAATGAATTAAATCTTCTTAAAAATGTAAATGCGACATAATTGATCCCTATAAAAATAATTTCAATAAAAGGGAAATTACTGGCAAGACTGCAATGAAAAAATTGATCAAGAAGTTAGTGGGTTCATCAGTGTATGTATAATTCTGATTAAAATGTGGATGTCACAGTGTTTTCAGGGTCCAAGTGACCAGTAACCCTCAGGTTCTAAAAGTCATCTCTGCTTGCGTTCCTCAAGGGGAGCAAGTCTCTTTAAGCAGATTAGACTCGTGTCTGTTGCTTAGAAATGAGTATACTTTTGTGGGCTCCTTCTTTCTTGTGATCCCCTGTGTGCCTGAGTGGTTTAGTAGAGGCCCATAATTATTAGTTGTAAGTATATTCATAGAAAAGAAAGTTACCCCAGTTTGCTTTTCTACTTCACTATTTTTTCTTGAAAAGGAACACTTCTCTTATTTTTACACTGCACTTAGTGTTCCAGAAGTATTAAATGACCCCTCTCATTTATCCGTATCGTGTGTATCTGGGTAATACACATGCTGAACTATGCAAAATACCACGTCCAACGTTTTTTCCCCTAATAATCTCTGTTGCCTACCTCGGAGGTCTATCTGAGCCACTAGGAAGAAGCTTTGAAATTTCTCAGTTTGTTAGACAATCAGATTTGTATCTTTTAAGTTAGTGTACTTCCAAAATAGATGCTTGTGTTTTTTTTAATCCATTAATTAACATAATAAATACTATGTTTGGGTCATTGAGCTTTAGATATTAAGTAGAATGTGTAGAAATAGAAAAAGCCATGTTAGTTACTAGATAAATGGGGAAATAAAACAAAAAGAAAAAAGAAAAAGGAACAATACAGGATAATAGATTCAGAATGTTAATGGGTGTTGGCCTTAATAGACTGCTTCTGTCTTAGTAGCGGTTGCCATCGGGGCATCCCAGAGAGCCACCAGCGGGGCTTGTGGAATCTTTGCAAATATCCATACCTGGCAATGTCTACCATGCAGTGTACCATGGAGAATTGAACGTGATGATTTGAGATGAACTCAAAAAGGATACTGTCCCCCCAAATTTATGTAGACTAAAAATATCCATGGTGACCTCGTTGCCACTCCTCTCCTTCCCTGGAATGGCCCCTATCCCATAAGAAGCATTGAGAGCCTTTTATCAAGAAACCAAAAGCAGGAACGCTTTCGACATTTCTGAAGTCCTACTGGTGTTCTTTTCTTCCTCTTATAGGAATTAGTCTCTTGTGTGAAAAATGTCTCTTGCACTCAACATGGTTTGTATGAAGGTCACTAAAACCCATATGTGATTTCTGGGAAACCAACAGCCCACACCAAATCAGACCTGTCCCCATGTTGTGTTGGTACAAGAGAAAGGTGAAGAATTCTACTTTAACTCTGCTCTTGGCACTAATCAGAGATAACAAAATGAAGAAAATCAGTGATGGTATTACCCATAAGGGCCCTGTAAAAGGAACTAAAGAAAAACCAAGCCAGTGCTCTTTATGTTAAGGGAATGCAGACTCCTGTAAAATGTGTCCCTTAAGCTGAGTGCCTGTGTAGCTCAGCCCACTTTCTTTGGCATAGTCTCCTTTTTAAGCTTACTCAACATTGACTACTATAATTATAGTACATTTAGAGATGTGAGTTAGCAGAGAGATATTATAAAGGGAGAGTTTCCAAGATGAGCATGGAAATAAAAAGATTTGAATCATTGGAAAGGAAAGGGGAGGGAATTTGGTAAAGGATCAGAAGCAAGGCATCAGATCTGTTCCATACTTTGCAGTTGGTACCGGGACCATAATAGTGGTAAAACTTGAAACCTAGGACCTGGTAGATCAGAAGGCTGTCCTGGAGAGAGTAATGTGGCTTTGCAGCAACATATTATGGCTGGGAAATGAAGTGGGCAAATCATGTCAGTAGCCAGAGTCTACAACATTAGCTAGCAGGATTGCCATGTAGAGGTAAAAGTAGAGTAGACAACAGCAGAGATAGGAAAGGAAATGAGAGAAAAAAGAGGGGTATTGCGTTTTAAATCTAATGACCAGGAGAATGAAGGATGGTTGATGGGTACAGTCATCCTCAGTTGAGATGAACCTGTAACATCAGATGGAACACGTGTGGAGGTAGAGGTGGAGGAATTTAGCAAGGAGAAATGTGATAGAAAAATGGGTAAGTCAACCCATTTTGAAGTCCCCCAGTAAACCACACTCCAGTCTTGCTGCCGTGGAAACTGTTCTCCTGTAGTACAGCTTAGTTAAAAGGAAAAACCAACCCAAACCAAAAATCTCCTGTCACAGAAAGTCTGGTTCTCAGTGCTTCCAATGGGGAACAGTTGCTAACTACCAGGACCTTTTGAGGAATTTCTCTTAGACTCAATATAAATTTTTCATTAGCTTTCTCTGGGTTGGAAGACAAATTCTCCCACAAATGTGCATTCAGCCATATTTTACCCAAACTTAGAGCATGATATGGATCCTTTTTTTCTGAACAAACAACTCTTCATCATCTGTGTTGACAGAGGAAAACAAAGTGGTATAAAGAGGCAGGAACATTTTGGACAATGCTAGTGGTAGTTGCTATTTAACTTGATTTAACACTGTACTTTTTTTAACTGATGATTTTTTCAATTATGTTTATTCATATTAATGTTAAAATTGGTTCACATTCCCAGAATGTGCACCATCATCCCTCTAGTGAAAGGGAGATGGGAAAAGGTGTCCATCATCCCAGCATCTGTGATAAAGCTTAGTGACACGTAAGAGCTAGTGTAGTAGAAGAATTCAGACTGGGGTCTGAATTACAATAATAAATAATTATTATTGCTAACATTTGTTAGCTTGCCAAATTTCAGAATCTCTGACACATGGCTGTATAGTCTAAACAAATGTCAGATTTTTAATGACCAAGATAACAGGCATTTCAAAAGCCAGTAACAGGTTTTGTTAGTAGTATCTATTTCCTATAAATAAAGAAGTTAGTTTTGCTTGTTAAGTGGCCATTTAGAAGATCCAAGATCCTTGCCATAATTCTCAGTAATCTATGACGCATATTTTCAAGACGCCATTGCCACACACAGTGTATTAGAAATGTTTTGATGAGGAAAGTTTTAATCAATCAAATCAGGCTTGATTTAGTGGGATTTTGTGGACAAATCTTTCTTCTCAGCTGTATAAGTACAAGCTGTTTGGTAAGGAAAGGATTACTCTCCTCTTTGAAGATGGTAATTTTGTAATTACATGTATTTACTTGCCTTATCACAACAGAACTCACCAGCTGAGACACAGGATTATTTTTTATTTAAAAGACTTCTAGGTAAATCGAGCAATTGCATTTGGGGGGGAAGTTTAGTTTTTGTACACGGTTGTTTATGGCATGAATAAAGAACAAATAATCTGAGTTTTTTTTTCCTCTTTGACGTGTATATATACTTGGCACAAAAGTTACCTAGATGGTTAATTTATCCCAACCCATGATATTGTTGAAAAATGTACCAACATTTATTAACACCTTTGTGTACTCAGGGTGCAAAGATGTTTTAGCCAAAGCTTTGGGTTTTGTATGGGCAGTTTTACTGTTCTAGATCAGGGCATGCCAATATCTTTAGAGAACTTAAAAACAAAAATCATTTTTCCTTATTGTCCCATTTAAATCTGCAGCAAACTTCTTTAAAAAAAAAAAAAAGTATTTCATTCATTTATTTGACAGAAAGAGAGCACAAGCAGAGGGGGAGGGAGAAGCAGGCTCTCCACCGAGCAGGGAGCCCAATGTGGGGCTCCATCCCAGGACCCTGGGATCATGACCTGAGCCGAAGGCGGCCGCTTAACCGACTGAGCCACCCAGGCGCCCCTGCAGCAAACTTCTGTATCTCAAATAAGTCCGAAGAGGAATTTGCTTTTCTCTCAGGTGTTCATTATGATTCCAAGTTAAGCTATAAATAATAATGAGGCTGGATGATTGGTCGATTGGATCCTTTTTCTCTTAGCCAAATCTTTTCAGTTTGATTCTTCCATACAGTACCAGAAGGTTTGTTTCAGCAACATAAACATTTTGCTTCTCTTTTGACAAATGTCTTTCGAAACGAGTCCCTTGTGGGTTCCCTTCCTTATCCTTGTCAATCCCTCTAAATGTGCCCTTAACTCCCTTTACAGTTGTTGAGAAGGTAAATGTCTCTAAGTCAGAAACTTTGTATCCTGTTTCTTTTACTTTCTCCACCAAGGCACAGGCACCTCCTCTGTGTGGACAGGACCTCATTGCTGCTCTCTGCAATAGGGAGGAAGTTGAGCCCCAGCCAGAGCAATGCTGGTATCTTTCTTAGCGCAGACACAGTAAAGTTGCTCCATGATCCTTTGGTCCGCTCAAGGGGAGAAGAAACCTCGAAGTGTTCAGAGAGTTTTCCGCTGTGTCTCCACACACTTGGTGGCCGTGCATTCTGCAAGTCCTCCCTTACAGGAGGGTGTGAGACCAAGAGGAGGGCAGCAATTATTCCTCTGATTCCCGACTAGCTGGAAAAAAGTTTTCGTTCAGGATATCTGAGCCCTAGGTTGGCTGCTTCCCCTCAGAGTCCACAGAGAGTGGACTGTGGTGATCCTGGGTGGAGTGAGTGTGGTTGCCCAGCAGGGCCCGGGGCCTGGCTCTCTAACCCTTAACACCCCCTGGCCTCTTTGCACATTTCCCAGCGTTTGCTCTGTACTGAGTTTTTCATCTTCTCTTCCTTGCTTAATCCTGGTGGACCTGTCCCCCCACCCCTACCCCCAGCCTCTCCGAGCACGCCTTTCCCTGCTCTCCACGCCTGCGGTCTGGAAATGTGGCTTCAGGAGGAGAGGCCGGATCCTCTCAGCCAGTGCATCTCTTCTCTTCTGTGTGTTTGGTCTTCGTTGTCCTTGCTGTTGCCATTTTCCGCATACCCTGTTCCTCACCTTGCTTTCTCCTCTCATCTTCCTCCTCCTTCGCGGTCCCCTGTGGATGCACCTTTTCTGGGACTGATTTCACTTCCTGTTGATGTCTGTCACCTCTTCTCCCTCCAGTCACTGGCATCTTCTCCCTAGTGTTTAATTCATCGTCAGCAGGTTAAACCAGAGGACACGTTGGAGACAATCCTGCTCTGTCATCGAGCCTTAAATCCTCTCGTTGTCTAAATCGATAAACACTTCTGAATGTTTAAACTTTCCTGCACTTAAACATTACACCAAGTCTCACAGGACCTAACCTAAGGCATTAGGGTAGTGAAAGCTTTTTTAGATCGAATATTTAAGTTTCCAGACAAACCTACTAGATTTGGCACTTTGAGTTTTCATTTTACTTCTAGATGGTTCATGTGAGTCACTAAAATGTTTGCCCTGTTGGACATCCGCTGCCTTACACAAGAAAAAGCTACTCAGCACCCTTTCGGAAGGTAGTCATCCAACCGGTCCACGTTGTTGGGGTCTTTCAGGGGACCCAATGGCTCCTTCCCCATCTGGGGAATCTGGTGAGAAATATGACAAAGGTCTAAGAGACCAAAATACCACTTTCGTTACCGGTGAAGAAGGTGAAGGATGCACCTTATTGTATACCAACAGTGATCTTTCTTACTCTGAACCCCAAACACACCCAGTCATGGATACCACAGACCCAGAGTGGCAGGATGGGCTCCCTGTGAGAGCGCAGTGTAAGGGAAAGGCAGCGGAAGCTTCTGGGCTACACATGCCATCTTTCTCCTTTCGAACACTCCAGTCAGAGAAGTGTCTTCACTGCCGATGCAGAGCCAGTGGTAGTCAGAAATGAGACTGGGGTTGTTATGCTCTGCCTGGAAGGAAACACCTCTTGAATGCCATCCATGTGATTAGTCTGCCCTGGGCATGGGCCTGCCTTTTGGTCAGGTGGCTGCCTCAGTCTAGCCAGTGGTCCTTCCCTCAAAAACAGGAACCTGAAGTTGTTTCCACGAGGCACTTCTAATAAGGAGTGGTTTTAGAGCATGGCCAGTCTGGGGGCTGGCACATCCTAAGTCCTGCATCACGACACCACCGTCTGCTTTGGGGGTGTTTTCTGAGTAGTCAGTCGGTTCATCTCTTCATGCCTCAGTTTCCTTGTATAACACTTGAAAGTCATATTTGGTCAACCACCCAAAAGAGAACACATTGCCATCAGGAAAGGGACACCCTGGTAGATCCTGTCTGTCCTATTTTAGAGGTGGTAGGTGGGTCCTGTTAATAAGACTCTCCCAGAGAGTCCCACCTTGAGACTGCCCAAAGGCAGAGCTATCTAGGAGGAAAGACTCCACGAGAATGTTTGAGAACAGGCAGGACAAATAGCTTTCATCTCCTGCCCCCTTCTCTTTATTGGCAGCGGCTGCCTTCAGTGCTGTGCCAGGAAAGCTCTGTGGTCATTGTCTTCCACAGAGGTGGGAGCAGAGAGCGAGCACCTGAACCAAGCGCCAGCCACTGGAATCCAGCTGTCTGCAGCATCAGAAGCAGGAAGCAGGGGCTGCCGGCTGAAAAGGCATGAGATGAGACTGATTCTTATCCCCACAGCCACAGGGCCAAACATGTGGATTGTAGAGAGCAAGGGTCTGCAGATTTTTTCTGTAAATGGCCAGATTTTAGGCTTTGTGGGCCATGGATCCGCTGTTGCAGTCACTCACCTCTGCCACGGTAGCATATAAGCAGTGTGGACAATATAGAAAGGAATGGGCATGGCTCTGCCATGATGAATCTTCATTCCAAAGACAGACAGTGGGACGTAAGCTGCAGCCTGGTGTGGGTAGAGAAGAGGCCAGCAGCAAGACCTAGAATTCTAGGAAGTCCCCATGGTCTCTAAGTCTAAAGCCCCCTCCATCCTCAGCTCTGAATGGTTTTGTAAAAGTCCAGAAAGATTTGGGTGATATTAAGCTCTGAGAGTCTGACTTCTCAAGGAACAGTTTAGCAGTGAGATCTCTCAGTCATCCCTTCCTCCCCCCCCCCCCCCCACAGGGACAGAATCACGGGCAGCAATGTACTGATGCTCCTTCACGGGCAGCCGTGGAGGTCCAGAGTTGGGATTCCAGACAAAAGTCTCACACCGCCAAAATTACCTTTGAAAATTCCTGAAATCACCCATGTGTTAGAATATACATGAATTGAAAGCCATGAGGTAGACTGAAGGAAGACATGAAAGGAGAGTCCATGCGGATGTTTAGGTGTATAGAACATCCTTTCTTCACAGGAATGGCCCTGTTCCTAGTAGCTACAGAATTGTAGGGCATTCTTGCTTGCCAGAGGATTCATTCCATTCCAGTTTAATAGTAAGCCTCCCATACCAACATAACATATATGTTGCCTTTTTTGAGGATTAACATAGTTGAAAGCAAAAGCATCAGCAGCTTGCATACGCCCTCAATGGATATATGTTAGACTTGGTCCTCAACCTTGCTTGCAGGATCCTAAGTCCATGCACACCATTCCTTACAACCTGGCCATCAGCTTCCTGCCACTAGGGGCGGGCTCCAGCGGGCATCTTGAGAATACCTGCCACACTCCTACTCTCAGAAGTGGTTTCTTCTTACCGTGGCAGAAGAAATTACCGAGGAATATAGGGGTACACAGGATATAGTCCCATAGGATATCTTAAGTCATTTTTTATTTTTCTAAAATGTGAGGGATACAAAGCATTTCTGAAAGATACTCATCCAACTACATTAACTTCCCAAGGTCACTCACCACCTTGGTGACCAAACCAGGTGTAAAGTCTCAGTTTTCTCATCTGTGAAATGGGAATGTACATATGGCAGTCTCATGGGGTTGTTGTAAGAAGCAGATGAGTTTTAAAATAAACTAGACAGGTGCTGGCTCAGTAAATGTTAGCTGCTACCCAAGCTCTTGTTCCTAACTCGACCAAGGCGGGGACTCTGGGGCTGGAGGCAGTGTGCCCAGCGAGGTGTGAGGTACTGGGTGCCCGTCGTCTCAACAAGGGAGGACTGCTGAGGCAGCAGGACTTTACCTCGGATTCTCAATGAATTATTCCATTTTTAACAGTACAGTAACAAGACAAAAGGGATGTGATAAGTTATCTAAATTTACATGTCACCAAGAAAATGGACCTCTTCTATCTGCCTGTCACTTAAACGGAGAATAATGAAAGAGGATCAAGGGCAAAAGGACAGAGAACATTTTAGGAGAAATCTGCTGCTTTGTGGAATTTGGTTCGTTTCCACTGACCTCCTTTCTCCCTGGAGTGGAGG
Organism: Zalophus californianus; assembly: GCF_009762305.2. NCBI lineage: Eukaryota > Metazoa > Chordata > Mammalia > Carnivora > Otariidae > Zalophus > Zalophus californianus. Next base: position 34,736,616 of record NC_045595.1, on the reverse strand, counting down.
GGGGAAAGATTCCTTTGCTTAGAGCTGGGGTCAAAGTATTTGTCGATCTATGGGCCCTACTGATTCTGTCACAACAGCTCTGCCATCGACAATGTGTAAATGAATCACTTTGGCTGTATGCCAGTGAAACTTTATTTATGGACGTGGAAATTTGAATTTCATGTAATTTTCATGTATCACAAAATACTACTCTTCTGATTTTTTCTCCCAACTATTTAAAATGTAAAACCTATTCTTAGCTGATTTAGAACAGCCCTGACTTAGAACACCAGACCGAGAGTCAAACCTTTCATGGTTCACTGGTTATTTGACCTGAGCAAATCATCTAAAATTTCTGGGCCTCAGTTTCCTCTAGTGAAAACGAGAGACTGATCCTAAAGGTTTTCTATGATTCCTTCTAGCACTAAAAGGCCAGGTTGTGTGGTTGTCATGTGGCTTTGCAGTCAGATAAACCTGGGTTCTTAATCCTGGCTTGGCCTTTGACTTGCTGGGGTCATTGGGCAAGTTCCTAAGCTTCCCAGTTCAATTATTTCATCTGTAAAATGGGGATAAAAACTAGGTCTTCTTTAGGGTTGCTATGAAGGTTGTGAACCCCTTAACTCATGTATCCAACAGACATTAATTGCACCTAGTGTACATTCAATAAGTGCCAACTATTGCCTTCTTAAAAAGAAAAACAAAACTGATTTCCTATTAAAATAATCCTTAAAAAAAAAAAAAAAAAAAAAAACCCAGCTCCCATTCACGTCCAGACTGGAGAGTAGTTTTGTTCACAGCCCTGTGATAAAAGGCTGGCCTGATTGGGCGGGGGGTGGGGAGGGGGGGCTGTACCTTTTGAACAAAACTCAGTAATTTCTGTCCACTACTGTTACCTTCTTTTGCAGGTATTGAAAGCAGAGAACAGATTTTGATAAATTAACCTTGCATCTCTGTTTACAGCTCTCTCACTCCACCTGGTGGCAGGAAGTCAGTGGTCAAACATGCACTAGGAGGAGAGTTAAAAAATTTAATAATTATTCTTTTTATAATATCCTCTACCAGTAGAGCAAGATTTCATTATCAAACCATTCCCCTTTGATTCTCTATACATTGCCATTTTTAAGGCATGCATCGGGCAGATAACCACTTAGCTTAGCAGCTTTCCAGCAAGCTGATGTTAAGAAGTGCTTGAAGTTGAACCAGTGTGAGTCAATCAGTTATCTGTACAGGTGGTTATTAAAACTGTTGTCCTGCAGCCTTATTAAAAAGCAGTGCAGCATTTAATAAATATTAGAATGTCAGCAGCACTATTTAAATGTGAAGAAGAGATCAATTTCCTTTGTAATTGGGTACACAGGCATAAACACTGTCTTTGGAACTCTTAATTCTATGTCGGAGTTTAAAGCAGCTGTGGTGGTTTCTATTTAGAAATAAAGTCAAGGAAGGGGTTGGGGAGCTGGTGTCAGCCACCTGCTGAATCAAGAAGAAACAGACCTTGAATATTCAAAGAGCAGCCTTAATGAAAGGAACCCACACACCAGCAAGCATCTGCCCAAGGCCTCCCTTGTTTCTCTTTTCCAATGACCTCCTTTCGAGTCTGCTGGTTTTCTTTTTCACCCTCTGTGTCTTCAGACTTCCCCTTGGAGCTGCTCTCTCACGGGAACGAGGAAGCAGGGTGTGTGGGCAGCAAGGCCTAAGAACAGTCCAGGGAGAAACCAGCCTGGATGCCGGGACAGAGTGCTGCAGGGTCAGGAGACGGGCTGATGCACTGGGGACTTGATGGGCTCACTTTTTGCCCTTGCTCTCTGTATTTGACTCTTGTCTATATCTCTTTCTTTTCATGTGTCTGTCCCTCTGGGTTATTCCTCATGACTCTCTGTTTCCCCCTCCTCCCCTTCCCTCTCCTCTCTCCTTTTTCTCCTTCTCTTCTTCCTTTCCCTCTCCCTCCCTCTCATGCTGGGGTTCTGAGTATGCCTAGCCTGTGCTTAATAATTAAGGCTATAATTAAAGTGTAACTGCAAGCATAATTAAAATTCACTTTAATGGATCCTGGAATTGTGAAGCCATTAGGCATTTTGATATGGCCCTGCAGGAACAGCTGGAAGGAGAGAAGGGCCCGTTTTCCTGAGGGCTGTCGCAGCCCCTGTCTTCTGGCCCCGCCCCCTAGTTGTTAACCTTGAGCAAGGCCTCCGGGCAGGTGGGGGGGGGGGGGGGAGGGGAGGGAGCGGGGCGGCAAGAAGAGCTGCTGGGCCAAAGGAGCGGCAGCAGCTTGGAGTCCTCCAGGGCACTGCAGACAGCCCCCTGCTGCTTGGCCCTTCTTAGAGAAGGAGGCCGCTAGAGAAGCCCGGCTGGAGAACCCGAGAAAACTCAGAACCAGTCGCTGTTTATTTTCAGGTTGTTTGGGGTTTCTATTTCAATGCTATTAAAAAGGGGATTATTTGGGGGATGTCAGGCCAGCAAAGTGATCAGAAAAGCACCCTCCCACACCTCACCTTCTCGGGCACACTTGCTGTATATGAGTCCATCCATCGTCATTCAGTCCATCAAGTGCGCACTATGTGTAATAGCTACTGCGCTAAGCGCGGAGAGATCCTGGTGGGGCGGCTGGACACAGTGTCAGCCCTCAGAAGTTTACCTTTGGTGGGCCGAGAGAAACGTCAGTGAGCAATCCCAATAGTGCTATGATTCTGAAAGTACAAGGTACTCTAGAAGCTCTTTTACGGGCCACTGCTCTAGTTTAGGGGTTGGGGGAGTAGTGACAAGGAAGTCACCCCCAAAGAAATGCCATGTAAACAGGTATCTTGTGAATGTTTGGGTGTCAGCTGAGCAGAGAGAAGGCAGGAGTTCGAGTTCTGGGTGGAGGACTCAAGGCCAACGCCCCTGCATTTCTGCAGTTCACGGATTTCTAAATCAGTCATGTTTCCCTTTTGAGAATACGTGGTGCTAAGTTGTGTCCCGAAGAAGGTGTTAATTAAGTAACTTCCTTGGTTGCAAGGAAGAGTGACTGGTTCAAGTAGTCTCAAAAACCTAAAATGGTCAAGAGCTGATTTCATCCATAGCCCTGGAAAGGATTGCAAGTAAAGCTGCATAAACAGTTCTCAGAATGGACAGGAGCCAGGACGGAGCTGGCCCCCAGGGAGAGGAAGCTGGGGCATGGAGTCTGCCCTCCGGAGCATCGCCCCAGCAGCCTGTGCACCTGACAACACTCCTCTTGGCATGTTTGTGCTGCCTTTCTCAAGCCTGCTTACTTAGAGCTATGTCCTCTTTGTGCTGCCCCATTCTATTTCATATATACTACCCATTCAGATTCTCAGCAGAGCAAACCTAATTGGACAAGCTAATGAACATCGTCTGTATTTGGACCACCCTCGGATCAGGTACAGTCATGCATGGGACTGTCTCCGTATCTGTCTCCAGACAAAGATCACCATGTGGTCCCTCCTCTAGCAGGGGACAGTGGCCAGTATAGGTATAGCCAGATAGGGAAGTTGGAAAAAGCAGACATCCTAGTACCTGATCCTTGCTCTTAAAATAATTTATAGCATCATTGAAGTTTAGATGATCTCATGAGTGGGAAAGCGCTACAGATTTTAAATGTCAAACAGGAGTCACCAGGAAATCAAAACAGAGTGGGATGAACAAAGGATTTTGAGACTGAATCCTGCCAATCACTAAGCCTCAGTGCTCTTTGCCAAAAAAGTAAATAAATGGATAAAAAGACTCATTTTTAAATACCTGACTCACAAGGCCTTTTAGAAACACCAAACTCACAAGTTCTAAGTCTCAAAGTATTGTGGGAAGACTGAAAAACAGAGATTTTTTTTTTAATTATTGTCAGTGTGATTATGATGATGATGATGTCATGTATTTATAAAAATTGTAAGAAGGGGTCCTCCAAGGTTCAGCATGGATGTTTCAAGCATTAGGTCCAGAAATCATTCAAACATTGAGAGATGAAGTTCAATGTCTATCCCACTATTTCCTAGCTATTACTAGCCATGCTAGCTAGGTTTTGACCTTTAACTTAATTGTGCCTAAGTCCTCCCTTCTGTAAAAGGAAAATAGTAATAGTAGTTATCTCAGGGTTGCCATTGAGGAGCAAATGAACTAATATACTTAGGCCCTGGAACAGTGCATGACACCTGCCAAGTGAGAGCTGCTATTACTGCTCTTGTTAATGTTCTCACTCCTACTGGCACTACTACTTCTTGTACCAGTCCAGTTACACAGAGAGAGAGCTTGACAGGCATGGGTAAGATCTGTGTCCACAGGAGGACTCTCACCAAAGAAAGGTAGAGTCAGAGATGAGGAATGTTCAGGCAGCTGAATCTGCTTCTTGATGTATGGGGTTCTTGGGGGGGGCTATCTGTTGAGATTGGAGATGCTCTGAAGAGAAAGGAAAGAGCCTTTTTTTATCCTAACTTAAATTTCTTCCCTGGAAGAGAACTCTAGTCCACGTCTCTGTTGAAGGAGATAGAAATTTACATATTTCACTTTCATTGACCTTCTAACCCAAAGACCAGTTCCGTTCTGTGTCATTCAGGACTTTGCTTCACATTGTGTCATGATTCCATGAAAGCCTTATGTACAGATTAATGTCAGAATTCCTTAGCCTCATATTTAACACCTGCCATGGTCTGATCCTCTGTCCTACTTTTCAACCTCTGAGACCTTGTCTGAAACCTTACCAAATGAATCAAAATGAACACTGAGGTTGTATTAATGAAATAATAAATCTTAATATCTGCATTAGTTAAGTAACCAACATGTAACAAATTGCCCTGAAATTTAACAGTTTAACACCAGGAACATTGTTGATCTCAGTTTCTGTGGTGGCGAATCTGGGTGTGGCTTAGCTGGGTCTTTTGGCTCAGGGTCTCAAAGCTGCAGTCAAAGTGTCAGCCAGGGCTAGGGTCATTCATGTCAAGACTTGACTAGGGAAGGGGTTGCTTCCGAACACACTCACGTTGTTGTTGTCAGGGTGCAGTTCCTCGTGGGTTGTCAGACTGAAAGGCGTCAGTTACTCCTTGGCTTTTGGCAGGAGGCAGCCCTGAGTTCCTTGCCTTGCCGACTTCTCCGTAGGGCAGTTCACAGTATGGCAGTTTGCTTCCTCAGAGTGAACAGAGAATCAGAGGGAGCAAGAAAGAAGTGTTGGGCTTTTGTAACTTAGTCCTAGAGGTGACATTACATCACTTTTGCTCTATTCTTATTCATTAGAAGCAAGTTGCTGGCTCCACCGACAGCCCAAAGGGATTACACAGGGGCATGAACACCCAGAAGTAGGGATTGATCATATGAGAGCCATTTTTGGAAGCTGCCTACCACACTTACAAAGTAACATGTCAGTTAAAGTAATGCTAGCTGCTAAAACAACAGATAAACACTGAAATGTGAGTCTTAACATACTAGAAGGTTCTTCCTCACTCATATAAAGTCTAAGAGGGTGGGTGAGTGGGGTGCTCTGCTCTACAAAATTATGCTCGTATCCACGCTGAAGGAGTCATTGCCATCATCAAAAGGTGACTTACAGGGTTGTCTTGGCTGGCAATGTTCCAGAAGGCAGACCGGGAGAACTGGGTGTGACTACAGAGAATCACTTTGGCGATTTTTGTGGGGGTGTGTTTCATGTCCACTCACACGCCCTTGGCCAGAACGCAGTCATGGGACAGCACGTAGAAGCAAGAGGCCCTGGGAAATGTAGTTCCTGGTTGGGCAGCCACCTCCTGGCAGCAGCTGTCCCCTGTAGAAGAGAAGCATGAATCTTTGGTGGACAGCCAGCCAAGTCTGCCCCAGATGTGCAGACATTTATCACATCACATGTATTATTTCATTTGCTTCTCATCACAGCCTATGCTATCAGCATTATTAATTCCCATTTTAAAGAGAAGGAGAGGTGGGGCAAGGGGGCAAAGGGAGAGGGGGAGAGAGAATCTTAAGTTGGCTCCATGCCCAGCACAAAGCCTGATGCAGGGCTGGATCTCACCACCCTGAGATCATGACCTGAGCCGAAATCAAGAGTTGGGACGCTGAACGAACTGAGCCACCCACGCGCTCTATTATTCTCATTTTATAAACAGGGAGACAGATTGGCATATCTTTAGAACATTTAGGCTTGTATAATTAGAACAGAGTTCAAGTTCCCTTCTCTGTCACTTACAATCTGTGACTATGGAAAAGTGATTTAAGCTCTCCATGCCTCTGTTGTCTCATCTGTGAAATAGGGACAGTAAGATCTAGGCATCATCGTCACAGAGATTTTGTATGCTGCTTTTGAGTCACTTAGCATTATATCTGGCATATGGAAGGGCTTAATGAGTATTGGTTATGGGTCAGATGATCATAGTGTTATGTCTAGAGATAAAGAAGTTGAGGCTCAAAGGAGTTACATGATTTACCTAAAACAACTAATACACAGCAGAGCCAGGATGAGAAGCTGGGAGTTTTAGGTAACAACTTCCCTACCTTTTGAGTTGTTGCTTTCCGCAGAGGCCATTCGGCACATTGCTGTGGAAAACAGCACCGAGTAAGCCTTGAACTAAAAACCCAGGGCCAAGTGTCCCCTTCCCCACTGCTGTGGTGGCCCCGGGGTCCCAGGAGAATCAACACTACATCAACTTGCCAGCACAACTGTTCCTCTTTAACTTCACCTTTGCCTGTTTGTATGAAACATGCTGACCGAAGGCCTCCTTTTTATTTGTACGCGTAAGTCCTCCAAGGCCTGTATTTCAAGGTCTTTGTTTATAAATAGGCTCTGTCTTGCTAACTAGACAGAAGCACAGGAAATGATGTAAGATGAGGTATTTCATTAGACTCTTAAATTTTATCACATTTCTCCTACGGGCTTGTTTGCTCTGAAAGAACAGAAAAGCAGTTTGCAGGCTAAACAGTCAGTTGCAGAAGCACACCTTTGGGTGCGATAGCTTGGCCCATGGATGCTACAAACCTGGCAGGAACGGGGCACCGAGACACCCCCTCAGAGGCTACAGTGCTCTTTTCAGGTCCTCTGCCCTTTCTGTCATGCACAGTGGGGAGGAGGCAAAAACAGGTGTGTGGAATACTGTCAGTGTTCCCAAGGCAGTGAATTGGTGGCCATTGGTGGGCAGGTTCTTAGAACTTTAGATGAGATACCACACCCATTTGCCATTCTCTGGCTCATGTTTTACACATGGCTTTTTCTTTAGATTCCATATTCAGATTATTCAAGCAAGGGATGAATCCGTTTCAGAGGATTTTCCTCTTTCAAACTAGTTGACCAAGTAGTCGTTAGTTTTTCTTTGTTCACGGTCTTATAAGAACATCATTATTTGCATTTTTTTAAATGCCAGAAGAAATAGAGGTAGCATCTTTATAATGCCAGACATTTGGGGTGAAAAGAGCAAAAACAAAACAAAAGGTAAATTTGTCATCTGGATCTATGTGAATAGCCAAATCTGGATCCTAAAAAGCTGAAACTGAATTGTAAATAAATTGTGTTAGTGAGACCTGGGCATTGCACGATTTCTGGTCCTAGGAAACTGCCCAGGGCACCACCTCCAGTCTCATTTCAGTGACTGTCCGTCCCCTCCCCCCCCCCACCCCCCACCTTCTAGGAACCAATGTCCACGAGGCCCAGAACATTCTCAATAACAGCGGACTCCTCATTACTTCGGCCGTCGACTTGGAGGACGCAGCCAAGAAGTCTGTGGCCAGCGTGGCTAAGAAGTGATAGCTTTGTCCTGACCCCTTGGAGGAAGAAGTGCATTTTGCCATAAAAAGGATTGTTTCTCTCATCACTGTGAAGGAAATGATTATCCCATTGGGAAAAAAGGGAGAAGGGATGAGCCAGGGGATGAATCACTGTACCTAAGATCTTAAATCTGCATTTTCTTGAATAAGACAGCTAGACAGCCTAAATAATCTGATTTCACTTAGAATCTTTATTAATGTCCTGTTCTCACACTTCTCTGTCATGGTAAGCCTGCTCAGTAGGCATTGTTTTGCCAACTTTGGGGGAGCAATCTATTTGGCCAAACAGTGTGTGTATATATACACAGAATTTGAGATCAGACCCTGGTTCATTTACAACAATTTTACAACTTTAATAAAAAAAAAAATTACATGCTGTAAAAAACTCAAACAAGATTCCATTTGACAGATTGTCAAAAAGGTCCAGCTAAGACATTCAGAACTGTTGTACACTGCAACAGCTTCTACAAGTTTCTAATTCCAATAGGCTTAGGAAATCCCTGGATGTTCCAAAACATGCTATTGTACAGTGGAGGATCCACATTAATATCCCACACTTGTATTCTACCGTTTGCCTTAATATTGAATACACTGTTTACCTCACACTAAAAATAAAGCTGAAAGCCTTATTTGTGATTTTGGCATAGAAGGTTCTATTTCAGTGTCAAAACCGAAGAATGCTGATTCTTATGGAAATCTCCATAATTAAGTCATTTCAAGACGAGACAGTGCTGAAGATCAGATTATATTTTGTCGGTATTTTTTCTCCCCTTCCTTCTCCCTCCAGAATCTACTCACTGGGGAGAATGTAATTGAAAGAATGTGGCTTTTTCTTATAATGTCCATTTTTGTGGTGGGAAGGAATTTGAATTAGGTCTTTGTTTAAATTTTGGTAAATTTTTATCTGTACACAAATTTAAATAAAATTATGTTTTGTAAGCTCTAAGGTCTTTGTATTTCTCGTTTTAGTCCATTTCATTCCTCAAACGATTTTTCTTTTACATCTTAGGCGTGACTCCAAAATTAGAGAATTTGGGTTGTTCTGGGATTATTTCAGTTCCATTCAACTTTATCAACCACCATTTCTGTTAGGAGATTATGCAATGAAAGAATAAAAATTTTATATAAACCAGAAGCCCAGGTAAGTGTCACAGATGTCTAACAGGTTAAAATATGACTTCAGTCTGCACAATGCTAAAGGAAATATATACATGTAAACTTGTCCTATTTAGTGAGACTCAGTTGCCAGCATTAAAGGTTTTTCTCTTAGTGTACAAATGTTTAGCAGACCAAATTTTTCTGTTTGTTTTCTTTTATCAGTTTACACTGTTCTCATAAATTTCATATATGGACAACAGTTAAAAAGTCATATTTTTCTAGCTCTGTATTTTCTATGGAGAGAAAAACCATTTGATAGATCAGTCTTACATCCTTTTTTGTTCGATGAATGAAGATGAATGAAGAATATTAACAATGTCTTTTTAGATGAGCTTTGGTTCTTGATTGCTTGATAACCAGTTAGTATGGTAAAGGAAATAACATACACATTGTCAGTTAGACAAAATTCAGCATATTTGTATTTTTTTTTTGCCCTTTGTAAAAACCTGTGTTCACATAACTGTATATACTGCTGTTTCTAATGAATCCAATTTGGAGGAGGAGATAAAGGAATTAAGTCATTTGTGTGATTATTTTCTAAAAGCGTTAATAAGCAAATAGTTCTTTATTTTCAAATAAGTGGTTATGTGTCAGAATTAAGGTGGGTTTTTTTCTGTCTTGGAAGGTCCACATGTCTGAGTTTATATTGCTCACATGGCATCTTGGTGCTGAGCACAGCATAGTTTGTGTGAGTATTTGTAGAATGAATCACTGCTATGTGTGTGTTGACCCAGCTATTGTGACTGGTGATATAGGGTAGAATAGGGACACTTGGTGATGTTGGTGGAGCTGAAGTCCTCCATATGTTACCTCCACCACAATTCCCTATGTTTCTGACCTTCCAGCATCCCCTTCAAGTCTGTCTCCTGTACTGTATATAAGAGTGAACAATAATTTCCTTTAAATCATAGCAGTAGTTTTTAAACTTGGCCCTGTTCTAAGCGAGAGTATCCATGAAAGGAGGTGACAGTCTAAACACAGTACTCAGTATGCAAGATGCTTACAGAGTAGTATACACTTTTTACTTCACCTACTTTGCACACGAGATTTTAATGGATTTGCTAGTCTACACATCATTCTCCTGGAACAAGCAACAGGTTTAGAGGAGGCGAAAGTCCTGACCCTCCCACTTATCAACATTCACTTCTTTTGAGTTGATTATCCTATGGTATTTGTCCAGACTCTTGTAATGACAAAAACCTAACTCAAGTTTAAGAAAAACGGGGGAGAACTGTTTTGGTCTTGTGATTATAAAAGACAGAGGTTCTGCTTACAGTTAAGGCTGGATCCAGAGACTCAAAACCTCAGAACTTGGGCTCTGCATCTCAGAACAGTTTGTGTCGTGTTGGCTTCATTCTCAGCCCATTTCCACAAGCTGGCAAAATGGCTGCTGTTCGTGCCAGGTATATATTCTTAAGTTGAGCATCCCTGAAAGAGAAAGAGAGAGGGAGTGGGTGAGAAAGAGAGAATGAAAGGAAGGGAGGGAGAAGGAGGGGAGGGAGGGGGGGAGAGACAGAGAAAGAAGAAAGGAAGGAAGGAAGGGAAAAAGGAAGGGAGGGGAGGGAAGGAAGGAAGGAAAGAAAAAAAAGGAAGGAAGGAAAGAAAAAAAAGAAAAAAAGACTGAAGGAAGAGGAAGGAAGCAGGGAAGCTACTCTCTTCCAGGAATCATAAGAAACATCTCAGAATTAGGATGACCAACTATTTTTGGCCAGGAAACAATCCCTGAACCAGTCCTTCTGGCCAGGCGTTTATAGGGCTGCAATGAGTCTGTGTTAAATACTCACCTTGTTGGCCTGAGCCTGGGACCAGCCTGACCCAAACTCCCAGAGCTGAGAGTGAGGGAAGGAGGGGTAGTTCCATAAGGAAAACTAGAGATCTGCTAAGATCAGTGTATGCAGGGAACGGAAAATAAGAGATGACAACCACACTCATCAACAGTGAAGCAATGAGGCTAAACAAATTATTCCATAAGGATGCTTCCAACTCCAGAATTTCATGGATCTATTAATTTCTTACCAGTTCTTTGAGGTACATTTTTACCCAGGCACACAAGTTACTAGGTTTTTTTTGTATAGATGTTACTTGAGTCATCTAAATATTTGACCTTAATTGGTTAGCCTTGAACAGTAATGTCCATCTAAGAAATAACGACATTATGGCACTTAGCTCAATTTTGGTTTTGTATTTAAGTTTTAATTCAATTCATAAATTAGTAAAAGAGCCAGGAAACTTTAAAGGATCTGACTAGATCTGTGAATCATTTTTAATTAGTTCTTTTCTGATTTATATGCTGTATACATCCCTCTCAACTTGCTGTCTGAGGGGGGAAAATCATCCTAAAGAATTATATCGTTTTTTTATTCAAGGTCTTAATGAAACTGAGAAGAAAAATTATGTTTTGACATTTCTAAATTAAACATTTAAAAGCCTGTGATCATTTGCAGGATGCAATCTATGTTCAAAAAATTAAAATAAATGAAAAACTTATAGTAGTGGTTTAAAAAAAAAACAATGTGGGGAAGAGCAAGGAAGAATATGTTCTTACACATCCTTCTGGATCTGGAATTGGCAAATTAAGAAGTGAGGAGCTGTTTTAGTAAATAAAGTTATATTGGCACACATCCATGCCTATTTATGCTCATGTTGTCAATGGCTGTTTTCATTCTGCAAGAGCAGAAGTTAGCTAGTTGTGATAGAGACTTCATGACCCTAAAATATTTCTTTTTTTGTTTTTTTTTATAGAAAAAAATAGGTAAATTCTATTTTTGGGTTTTTTATAGAAAAAAATAGGTAAATTCTATTCATCTAGATAAAATAAAATAAAAAATATAGTATTACTCCAAAAGTGACAGCAACAGATTATTGTTTCCAAACAAGGAAAAGGCAAACTTAGACATTAAAGTGAAACCAGTGAGTAAGTAAGAAATGGGATCTCTGATCTTTCCATTTTTAAGCCTTGAGAGAACTTAGTAGTCTACAAAAGGCCATTTGCCAGTGAAAACTTATTCCATTATGTTAATTTGTGTCTTTTCGTTGCCACCAAAATTGCCTGCAGGTAGCTTGGTGTGCTTTGAACATATGCTACTCTTAACTACTTACAGGTGTGTTGGAATAATATCAAATCATGGCTATGAATATTGAACTCCCAAAGAGCTGAACCTATTGAGTCATCCTCAAAGTTGTCCTTGCTAGAGACTGTTGTGCATAATTTAATCTTGGGGTCTTGGATGATAAGAAAGCAAGAAAAGAGTGATTTCAGTGCACCTGATGCCCACGACTGCTGCAGAGGCATTAATTCCATTTTACCATGGAGGAAATAGTAACATAATGAGATTAAAGTTGTTCTGCTAAAGTTGTATACTTAGTGGCAAAAATTTAGCCTTCTAGACTTCTGGTAATCCTATCATTTCCATGGCATCAGTGCCCGATAGAACTTTCTTCATTGATGGCAGTGATAAGTATTGGTGCTGTCCAGTATGTAGCTGTAGCCACATGTGACTTTTGAGCCCTGAATTTTGAAGCCTATTTAATTTCAGTTAATTCATGCCCACGTGTTGCCAGTAGCAACCATATTGGACAGCAGGGCTTTGCAGTCTAAATCTAGTGGGTTTTAGAATGCATCACTTTCACATCAGAGGACCTCACATTGATTCAGTGCTTACTGTCTGCCAAGAACTTTACATATGTTGCCTTCATTAATCCCCTTTGCAACTCTGTGCATCTATCATTCTTATTCTACAGATGAGAACATTGTATCTCAGGAAAGGTAAGAACATGACCAAGAACACACAACTGATATGTGGCTGGTCAAGATTGAAATTCTGATCTTCTGAATCCAAAGCCACTGCTCTTGGTTTTAAATCTGTCAGGACCCCAGTTCAGCATAGTTGTACTGCGTATAGTCATAGATAATTTGAAAGAATGTTTGAGACAAAGACATTTAGCAAGCTGGGTTCTTGAATCAGTTTCCTTTTTAGTGTATCCCATACCTTGAAAACCAAATTTAAAAGCTCAAATGTCATCTTATGCAATTCGACAAGTTGTATGGACTACAATGGGAATGGTACCTTCCTGGTTTTGCATGGTGCATAAGGCAAGAGCCGTTTTCCAGAGACCTAATTCTGAGTGCCTTTTCATTAGTTCATTGCTTTCCCCAATATACAAAACCATGATCACCCAATAAGACAAAAGACAAGAGAGGTGAAGGCTGGAGACTGTATTATCACAGCAATAGGAAGAAATTTAGTTAGGGACATCACCCTTCCTCTGGGGAATATTAGGTCCAGAAATCTTGTCTCATATTTTGACATTTGAAACAGGCCAGTTGCAATTCTTAGGCACCTTATGCCAAACTTAACAAATCCAAAATTCATTAGATTTTATATGCCAACTATAACATACTTTTTTTCTTATTCCTCCCTTATGTATGCAGAGGCAGTTAAAAAATGGGAGCTTGTTTATCTCCTTTCCTAGCTGGGGGAGAAAGAAATGAAGTCAAGTCATTAATGTAACAATCCAGAGATCTGTTCTGAGGTCAGACAGAGCCTAGGACAGACTGGAAGTTTTGAAGATTCTTATTTGGAGTTTGTTTTCAGTTTTCTTTTAATGTTGAATATTTGTGTGCTCTAAATCATTATAATTATTTGCCCTGAGCAAAAAAAAAAGGGGGGGGTCAGTTTTTAAAAGACCCTGTATTAAAAAACATTGGTTATAAACACTGACTAAACTACTTCGTTAAAATTAAAAAAAAAATTGCAGAAAATTTTTCTAGAAAGTAGAAATAATCCAGATGTCTACAACTGATAAGTGAATAAATAAAATAGGGTATATCCATGCAAGGGAATATAATTCATCCATTAAAAGGAATGAAGCACAGAAATGGTATGGTATGGGTGAACCTTGAAAGTATTCCTAAATGAAAGAATCCTGTCACCAAGGCTACATATCATATGATTTCATTTATGGGAAATGTCTAGAATAAATAAATCTATAGAGACGGTATGTAGATTGTAGTTTCCAGGACTGGCGGGGAGAGGAGAATGAGGAGTGACTGCTAAGGAGTATAGGGTTCTCTTTTGGGTTGAAATGATTAGATGGTGGTGATGGTTGCAAAACTCTTCAAATATACTGAAAACCACTGAACTGTATACTTTTAAAGGTGAATTTTATAGTATATGAACTATGTCTCAAATCATTTTAGGTAGATGATGGATGGGTAGTTGGAAGACCTTGCATTAGGATTTCATGTGTTAATAAAAGCATAGGTTCAGTTTTATTTCCAGCTCTTGGTATATATTATCTCATGGATACAGTCAGGTGACCCTACCAGTTGGTGCTCCTTTTTGTGTGTGTGTTCATGGAAAGAATAGTAGTAACCTTGCTTTCTGGATTTCAGTGAAAAAAATCTATTACTTTTTGAAAAATTTCTGAACCTCTGTCTATAAACAATCGAGTCATTGTTTCCCACCTAAAATACTGTGCCTTGGAACATTTAAGTTTATTGTTCTTTTTTAAATAACCCTTAGTTTTATACATTTGCTTTAAAGATTGCCTTTGAAAGATGCCTTTCATAGGGACTTTTTATACATTAAGATCCCTCTCACTTTCTGTTGTTTAGAATGTTACACAGTTTGTGTGAACACATTTATATTTGTAAGCTCTCAGAATATTGCATGTGGATTTCAAAAATATTTTTAAAATATATGAATGCATTGAAATGCATTAAACCATATTTTTCCATAGTTTTATTTTTAATTTTTATAAAAACCCAGTTGTGTTAACAATAAGAATTCTAATAAGCAAGATTGGCAAGAATATAGGGAAATAGATATTCCTCTTTAGTTTGGCAATTGCTATGTAATCAGTAAAACCTTTCGGGAGGACAATTTTGGAGTACAGATTAACAGGCTTAAAAATGTTCATCGTTGTACCTCTGTTGGATGGCATCAGGTCAAACAGGAAGAGAGAACACCTGGGCTGATCTGTCTGAAGCAGATGCTAGAAGCTCTGTGCTGAAAGCAGGAATGATCCTACACCAGAGGGTATCTCTCCTCACCAGCACTGTGAATGGTGACAGCATTTACTCCCAACTAGCTCAAGATCACCCTGTCCTGGGATGCGTAACAAAGTCACGGAGGAGACAGCATGCCGTAGTTCTAACCAAGACTGCAGATGGGCCCGGTTTCCACGCCCGCCCCCCAGCATTCCCACTGCTGGACACAGGCTCAGGAAAGGAGTTGGAATATCACTTCCAGCCCTCAGAGTGGTAAACAACTGTTCTCTGATAAGGTGGGCAGAGAATCAAAGAGAATTTGCACATACAACTTCAGAACAAAAAGTAGAAAGATGGAGTGAGTTGTGTTAATCATGAGCAAGAAAAAAATACATGCCTTTGCCACGTAGTAAAGGAGAGAGGGGGAGAGAGAGAGAGAGGAGCACCACACATACAAATAATCTTTTTTGGAAAGCATATATTCAAGAAATAGAAAAAAAAATTCCCTGGAAGACCTTCATGGTATAGAAGAACTTGAGAAGAATATTAATTCAGTTAATAAACAAAAACATGCTCAGACTGACTTAGAAACAGAGGAAGAAAAGACAGCTGAGAAAACCAATTGAGGACCAGAACAATATTCAAGAACTAATAAATAACTCACAAGGGTCAATCAATTTTAAATATCTTGCAATGCATAGGAGACCCTTACCCTGCAGTGAAAAATTTCCAGCCCCAGATGTCAATAGTGTCAAGGCTGAGAAACCTGATTTAATTGCATTTGTTAACTTACATAGTAAGTGTGGGTTTTGGTGTAATTAAAATGAAAATACCAAAAAGAAAAAAAAATGAAGTTACCAAATTGAAAAACAAACAAACAAACTGAAACACTAACATAGAATGAAAGATTGTATGATTTACAATGAATGCAAGGGGGGGAATGGAGAAATAAAAGCTATTAGGAGAAACTAGTCGGGATAATCCAACATAAGGTTAATCCGTGTCTTTGACATAGGGAAACCCACAACTGAAAATGAGTTATGTTAAGGATACAATAGGAGAAAATCTTATTGAAAAGATTGTGGAATTGTGCCTAAATACTGAAAAAGAGCACTGTACTCCAACAAGCATCAGTAACAAAAATTGATATTTTTTTTAAAGACAAATTCTCAACTTCAGGATAAAAGAAGAATCCTTCCCATTTCCTGACTGCACATGCAAATGAGGAAATATGAAAGGAAAGCAGCATAGTGGACTTTTCTCTCCAGCCTCTTTTAATATCAGAAGACAATGAAACACAAAAATCTTTAAAATTCTTAGAGAAAGAAATTGTTGCCCAAGAATATCTTAACCAACAAAATGAGCACTTTCATCATATTATTGTCTGTGAGAGAAAGACTGGGAATAACTTCAATATCTGAAAATAATAAATTGAACAAATAAACTATATTCTATCTAAGCAATGGAATGCTAGGTAGCCATTTAGAATGATGAAGTAGACAGGCTTATTTGTGGAAAAGTGTTCATATTATATGCTGCAGAGGAGCAGTAACAAAACAATATATATGATCATTTTTAAAAAATTTATCCACTATCCATCCATGTGTTTCTATATGTACATATAGAAATTCGATCATAAGGATATAAACTAAGTTTGCTAGAAAAATAGGTGTCTTGTTTTCTTTTCATTTAACTTAATGGTTCTCAGCTGGGGGCAGTTTTGCACACACACACACACACACACACACACACACACACACACACACACCCGGAACATCTGGCAATATCTGAAGACATTTTTGTCTGTTACAACTGGGAGGATGCCAGTCACTTCTATTAGCACCAAAGATGCGGCAAAACAGCCTCACATACGGGACAGCCCTCCACAACAAAAAAGTATTCAGCTCAAAATCAATAATGCTGAGATTGAAAAACACTGATTTAATTGTATTTGTGAATTTACTGTAGTAAATATGGGTTACTGGTATAATAAAAATGAAGTTGCCAAGAGAAAATTACTACATAAAGTGAAATTAAAGAAGAGTTTGCTTAGTAGATGAATGTATTCAACTGAAAAGGATATAAATTAATTTATTCTCTTGTTAGGGATCTTGGATTAATTTGCAATGCAAATCTATAAGTGCAAACTTAATGTAAGTTATACTGTTATTTTAAATAACTTTCTCTTTGGGGAGAATATATGTTACGTTATGAAGGAAAAGAAAATATGGTCAATAAAGACCTTAAGTAACAGTTGGTTTCTAAAATGGTCTACTTAAATAACATTTAAAAATCTCTTCTTTCATTTTATGTTGTAGTGTCTCAGAATAAATGCTGATTTTAGTCATAGGCCTGGGATTGGAATAATTAGTGATTCCCAATGAGTATATATTTCAATATGCCCCCCCAATTTTGTTCAATATGTAGAAATTATTTTTTGCTACAATATGAGTCATGATATATTAATGGTGTGTTTCATGTTGTTTGAAGTGCCTTAAATCTTTGAAGTGGGTGTCTAAAACTCTAATATGAGAAATCATGGCACATCGTGTTCCACCGATGAATGCCAAACAGTATGTGGGTCTATGTTGAGGCATTTAGTGGGGGTAAAACTTGCTGTTTAGGAAGAAGCATAATAAAACGACCAGCCAGAACCTCAGAAATATGACTGAGTAGGGGAACATGGCAGAGCTTTGCCTCCTGAAGCTATAAAAAAGCATGTTCTAGACAGTCAATAGTTCTTCCCAAACTGCAAGAGTGCTGGACGGGACCAACTGCTGGTTGACGTTATCATCACTGGTGCTCACGTTGTAAATATGGCTGGTGGGTTTCCAGTTCCTCTGCATCTTTTGGTCCCGAATCTAAAATTCTAGTGCTTGAAAGTGCGTCATGAACACAAAACCTCTTGAGGATCATGGTCCCATCCCAGCATACGCCATGTTAAAACAGAGCTTGAGAAATGTAGCTAAGTAAGTTTAATTCAAACAAATGTTTATCTAACATCTGCTCATCCCTGGCATGATGGCAGCTGCTGGGAGAAGACAGATTTAATAAGGACGGACCCTCTACTGAAGGAGTGGATAATCCAGATGTCCTTAGAACTACTCCCTGGAACTTGACAGGGTTTGTAGACATGATGGAAAATGAAACAGTAGAGAAACCTGACAAGAATTTCCCATCGATGATAATCATACCACGTGTTCTTGTAATGTTTATGTCAACATGAGGGATTTTACGTCTTTAGGGGCAGATTTCATGCATTCAAAAGATTTTGTAAAGATTTAAATTGGTATGAAAGTTAGTGATTGAGTTATAAATTTTAAGCCTACTTCCTAAAGTTATAGATCTTTTTATTCTATTTATAAATCCATCCAGTTTAACAAATCACTTTTTTTCTTTTTTTTAAGATTTTGTTTATTTATTTGACAGAGAGAGAGTACAAGCAGGGGGAACAGCAGAGGGAGAGGGAGAAACAGGCTCTCTGGAGAGCAGGGAGCCCGACACGGGGCTCGATCCCAGGACCCTGGGATCATGACCTGAGCAGAAGGCAGATGCTTAACCCACTGAGCCACCCAGGCGCCCCTAACAAATCACTTTTTTTTTAAAGATTTTATTTATTTATTTGACAGAGAGAGACACAGTGAGAGAGGGAACACAAGCAGGGGGAGTGGGAGAGAGAGAGGCAGGCTTCCTGCTGAGCAGGGAGCCCGATGCGGGGCTCGATCCCAGGACCCTGGGATCATGACCTGAGCCAAAGGCAGACGCTTAACCGACTGAGCCACCCAGGCGCCCCAACAAATCACTTTTAATGGGCCTTTGATTCATGCTTCAGTCTGTTTTTAAACTTAATGAGACTCTTTTAAACATTCAGACTGTACAAATTTAAGTTCCATTTTATTTTTGAGCATTCTCAATTTTATGACAGGCCATCCCAAGCTCTTAAGTAATTCCCATAAATCTAATAAAGTTAAAAGTAGTCATTCTTAAATTATCTTAAATGTGTTGAATTGTTTGCATCCTTAGTTAAGATTCCAATTTAAAATCTTGTCTTTATCAAGCGTTCACTCATACATGTTAGATTGGAAACATGATGCTGACCTGTTAACCTAAACATTTCTTACACATGATAAGTGCACAACACACCATATTTTACACAAAAGTATTGATCATTTGAGTGCCTTAAACATTTCTCTGCTTCACCCTGAGTCTTCCCGGGCCAGCTGCAGTTGTAATAGCTAGCTTTGGCCTGTACACAGGAGGGTGAGACACTTCTTACAGCCTGGTGAAGGTGGAATTAATTGTAGGCTCCCTGCTCACATTTGCTGGCTTGGCTAAGGGTGGGTCACAGGTTATTTCTGCGGTGTTTGGCCCAGGTAGAGAAGTGGTGGTCTGAGTGGTTTCTGTCTTGGTAGGCTGCTCTTTTCTTGTCTTTGTCTAGGGATAACAGGCTCTTATTGGGGCTTTTCTTGTCTGTACCCATTGGCATTTCCAGGTTGCAAGCTTTGCCAAGTCTGGAATATGCAGGGCAAAAAAAAACAAAAAACAAAAAACAATGAATCATGGAACACTACATCAAAAACTAATGATGTAATGTATGGTGATTAACATAACATAATAAAAAAAAACAGGAAACTCATTACCTTTTTGTTCTCTGTTTCCTGAGATCTCTAGGAATCTCCTTTACTTCACCTGTAAGAGTCATTTTATGTTGGTTTAATACATAATGTGCAAGATTTATAGTTGTAATTACTGGGAGAAAAGTGCATCTATTCCATTTTCCCACAAATGGAAGACCCCCTTCTTAGATATTTAAACTGAGTTCATTCAGGGGAAGAAGAAATGACATTGTTCTCTATGATTTTTTTGCTAAGTTACTCATTTTTTAACCATTAAAATAATCATGCTTTGTGTTAAAAATTAGAAATTAAAAAAATGTAAAAAAGTTAAAAGCTTTCAGGGGCGCCTGGGTGGCTCAGTCAGTTAAGCATCTGACTCTTGGTTTTGGCTCAGGTCATGACGTCAGGGTCATGGGATGGAGCTCTGTGTTGGGGCTCCGCGTTAAGCAGGGAGTCTGCCTGAAGATTCTCTCCCTCTGCCCCCTCACCCCCAAAATAAATAAATAAATCTTTAAAAAAATTAAAATCTTTCATAATTCGAATGGGAGCAAGATGGCGGAGGAGTAGGAGACCTAGATTTTGTCTCGTCTCAGGAATTCAGCTGAGTAGGGATCAAACCATTCTGAACACCTACGAACTCAACAGGAGATCGAACAGGAGAGTAGCAACAACTCTCTGAACAGAGAAGCGACCACTTACTGGAAGGTAGGACGTGCGGAGAAGTGAATCCGAGGCGATATTCGGGAGGATAGACGGCGGGGGAGGGGCCTCCGCCGGCCGCTTCTGGCAAGTGCTAGAGCCGCGGAGCACAAAATCGGACCTTTTAAAAGTTGGCTCGGCGGAGGGACGTCGCTGCAGTGGCTAAGCGGGGGGTGGAATCCTCCCGGGACAGTGTGGTCTCAGGACCCTTGGGGTCACAGAGAGACCGGGGGTGCCTGAGTGCGGCAGAGCTCCCAGGTGTCGGGGCGGGGAAGCCGGCTGCAGATACGGAGCAGAGTCGCGGGCTCTCAGCTCGGGGTTGCCATAAACTGTGATCTGTGGCCCAGTCGGGGCACGGCTCCCCCAGCAAGGACCCAACAAGCAGCAGATCCGGGGAGACTCCCCTTCCTTCCCGGGGAGGAGCGGTGCGGGAACGCACTGCAGGGATCTGCTGGGTTTGGAGACTCCGAGCGGGGTCGGGTGCCAGAGATAGCAACGCTCGATCACAGGCCGGGTGAGCACGGAGTGCGGCCAGAGACCGGGGACACGGGAGTGACTGCTTTTCTCTGGGGGCGCACTGAGGAGTGGGGCCCCGAGTTCTCGGCTCCTCCGGGCGGAGACTGGGAGGCCGCCATTTTCGCCCTGGTCCTCCAAAGCTGTACCGAGAGCTTGCAGGGAACAAAAGCTCCTGAGAGCAAACTGGAGCAGCTTCCTTAGCCCGGACCGACAAGGGCGGGGCAATTCCGCCTCCGGCAAAGACATTTGGAAACCACAGCAACAGGCCCCTCCCCCAGAAGATCAACACAAACAGCCAGCAAGCCAAGACCAAGTTGATCGATCAAGGAGAATAGGAGAACTCCAGCGCTAGGGGAATACTGCACATAGATTCATGGCTTTTTTTTTTTTTTTTTACCATGATTCATTATTTCATCAAAGTTAATTTTTGTTGACTTTTTTTATTTTTCTTTTTCCCTTTTTCAACCAACATCTTATAAATCCCTTTTTTTAAAAAAAAACATTTTTTATTTTTTTTTCATTTTTAGAGTCATATTTTATCCCTTCATAGTAGTTATCCTTGTTTTTGGCATATATATATAAGTTGTTCTCTCTTTAAAATTTTGAGGTACAGTTTCTTCTAACAGATCAAAATATACCCTAAACCACTAGTGTATGGCTTTGTTCTAGTCTCCTGCCTGATCACATTCTCTCCCTTTTTCCTTTTTTTTTTTTTTCCTTAAATCTTCTTTCTTTTTTCAAACAACTTATCTTACCAAGTCCTTTTATAAAATCTTTTATAATTTTCATCTTTACAGTCATCTTCCATCCCTTCATTGTATCAACCCTTATTTTGTACATATATGTCTTTCTTCCTTTAAAATTTTAGGAGGCACTTTTTTCTAACAGACCAAAATACGCCCAAAATCTAGTGTGTGGCACTGATCTATGCACTAGCCTGATCATATTTGATCATATTCTGCCTTTTTTGAATTGTTTTGTTTTTGTTTTTATCTTTTTTTCTTTTTTTTTTTCTTTTTCTCTTTCTTTTTTCTTTCTTTCCCTTTCTTTTCCCCTGGTTTCAGGTCTTTTCTGATTTGTATACAGTATATTTCCTGGGGACGTTGTAAACCTGTTAGCCTTTTGTTCTCTCATTCATCTATTCTCCTCTGGACAAAATGACAAGACGAAAGAAATCACCTCAGCAAAAAGAACAAGAGGTAGTACCGTCAGCCAGGGACCTACTCAATACGGACATTAGTACGATGTCGGACCTAGAGTTCAGAATCATGACTTTAAAGATACTAGCTGGGCTTGAAAAAAGCGTGGAAGTTATTAGAGAAACCCTTTCTGGAGAAATAAAAGAACTAAAATCTAACCAAATCGAAATCAAAAAGGCTATTGATGAGGTGCAATCAAAAATGGGGGCACTAAATGCTAGGATAAATGAGGCAGAAGAGAGAATCAGCGATATAGAAGACCAAATGATGGAAAATAAAGAGGCTGAGAAAAAGAGAGAGAAACAACTACAGGATCACGAGGGCAGAATTCGAGAGATAAGTGATACGATAAGACGAAACAACATTAGAATAATTGGGATCCCAGAAGAAGAAGAGAGAGAGAGAGGGGCAGAAGGTATATTGGAGCAAATTATAGCAGAGAACTTCCCTAATGTGAGGAAGGAAACAGGCATTAAAATCCAGGAGGCACAGAGAACCCCTCTCAAAATCAATAAAAATAGGTCAACACCCCGACATCTAATAGTAAAACTTACGAGTCTCAGAGACAAAGAGAAAATCCTGAAAGCAGCTCGGGAGAAGAGATATGTAACCTACAATGGTAGAAACATTAGATTGGCAACAGACCTATCCACAGAGACCTGGCAGGCCAGAAAGGACTGGCAAGATATCTTCAGAGCACTAAACGAGAAAAATATGCAGCCAAGAATACTATATCCAGCTAGGCTATCATTGAAAATAGAAGGAGAGATAAAAAGCTTCCAGAACAAACAAAAACTAAAGGAATTTGCAAACACGAAACCAGCTCTCCAAGAAATATTGAGAGGGGTCCTCTAAGCAAAGAGAGAACCTAAAAGCAGCAAAGAGCAGAAACGAACACAGACAACAGACAGTTAACAGTCACCTTACAGGTAATACAATGGCACTAAATTCATACCTTTCAATAGTTACCCTGAATGTAAATGGGCTAAATGCCCCAATCAAAAGACACAGGCTATCAGATTGGATTAAAAAACAAGACCCATCCATATGCTGTCTGCAAGAGACTCATTTTACACCCAAAGACACCCCCAGATTGAAAGTGAGGGGGTGGAAAAGCATTTACCATGCTAATGGACACCAAAAGAAAGCTGGGGTGGCAATCCTTATATCAGACAAACTAGATTTTAAAACAAAGACTGTAATAAGAGATGAGGAAGGACACTATATCCTACTTAAAGGGTCTATCCAACAAGAAGATCTAACAATTGTAAATATCTATGCCCCGAACATGGGAGCAGCCAATTATATAAGGCAATTAATAACAAAAGCAAAGAAACACATGGACAACAATACAATAATAGTGGGGGACTTTAACACCCCCCTGACTGAAATGGACAGATCATCTAAGCAAAAGATCAACAAGGAAATAAAGACTTTAAATGACACACTGGACCAAATGGACTTCACAGACATATTCAGAACATTCCATCCCAAAGCAACGGAATACACATTCTTCTCTAGTGCCCATGGAACATTCTCCAGAATTGATCACATCCTAGGTCACAAATCAGGTCTCAATCGGTACCAAAAGATTGGGATCATTCCCTGCATATTTTCAGACCACAATGCTTTGAAACTAGAACTCAACCACAAGAGGAAAGTCGGAAAGAACTCAAATACATGGAGGCTAAAGAGCATCCTACTAAAGAATGAATGGGTCAACCAAGAAATTAAAGAAGAATTAAAAAAATTCATGGAAACCAATGAAAATGAAAACACAACTGTTCAAAATCTTTGGGATACAGCAAAGGCAGTCCTGAGAGGAAAGTATATAGCAATACAAGCCTTTCTCAAGAAACAAGAAAGGTCTCAAATACACAACCTAACCCTACACCTAAAGGAGCTGGAGAAAGAACAGCAAAGAAAGCCTAAACCCAGCAGGAGAAGAGAAATCATAAAGATCAGAGCAGAAATCAATGAACTAGAAACCAAAAGAACAGTAGAACAGATCAACGAAACTAGGAGCTGGTTCTTTGAAAGAATTAACAAGATTGATAAACCCCTGGCCAGACTGATCAAAAAGAAAAGAGAAATGACCCAAATCAACAAAATCATGAATGAAAGAGGGGAGATCACAACCAACACCAAAGAAATACAAACAATTATAAGAACATATTATGAGCAACTCTATGCCAGCAAATTAGATAACCTGGAAGAAATGGATGCATTCCTAGAGATGTATCAACTACCAAAATTGAACCAGGAAGAAATAGAAAACCTGAACAGACCTATAACCACTAAGGAAATTGAAGCAGTCATCAAAAATCTCCCAAGAAACAAAAGCCCAGGGCCAGATGGCTTTCCAGGGGAATTCTATCAGACATTTCAAGAAGAATTAATACCTATTCTCCTGAAACTGTTCCAAAAAATAGAAATGGAAGGGAAACTTCCAAACTCATTTTATGAGGCCAGCATTACCTTGATCCCAAAACCAGACAAAGACCCCATCAAAAAAGAGAATTACAGACCAATATCCCTGATGAACATGGATGCAAAAATTCTCACCAAAATACTAGCCAATAGGATCCAACAGTACATTAAAAGGATTATTCACCACGACCAAGTGGGATTTATTCCTGGGCTGCAAGGCTGGTTCAACATCCGCAAATCAATCAACGTGATACAATACATTAACAAAAGAAAGAAGAAGAATCATATGATCCTCTCAATAGATGCAGAAAAAGCATTTGACAAAGTACAACATCCTTTCTTGATCAAAACTCTTCAGAGTATAGGGATAGAGGGTACATACCTCAATATCATAAAAGCCATCTATGAAAAACCTACAGCAAATATCATTCTCAATGGGGAAAGGCTGAGAGCTTTTCCCCTAAGGTCAGGAACACGGCAGGGATGTCCACTCTCACCACTGCTATTCAACATAGTATTAGAAGTCCTAGCCACAGCAATCAGACAACAAAAAGAAATCAAAGGCATCCAAATCGGCAAAGAGGAAGTCAAACTCTCACTCTTTGCAGATGATATGATACTGTATGTGGAAAACCCAAAAGACTCCACCCCAAAACTGCTAGAACTCATACAGGAATTCAGTAAAGTAGCAGGATATAAAATCAATGCACAGAAATCAGTGGCATTCCTATACACCAACAACAAGACAGAAGAGAGACAAATCAAGGAGTCGATCCCATTTACAATTGCATCCAAAACCATTAGATACCTAGGAATAAATCTAACCAAAGAGGCAAAGGATCTGTACTCAGAAAACTATAAAATACTCAGGAAAGAAATTGAAGAAGACACAAAGAAATGGAAAAACGTTCCATGCTCATGGATTGGGAGAATCAACATTGTGAAGATGTCAATGCTACCTAGAGCAATCTACACATTCAATGCAATCCCCATCAAAATACCATCCACTTTTTTCAAAGAAATGGAACAAATAATCCTAAAATTTGTATGGAACCAGAAGAGACCCAGAATAGCCAGAGGAATACTGAAAAAGAAAAGCAAAGCTGGCGGCATCACAATTCCGGACTTCCAGCTCTATTACAAAGCTGTCATCATCAAGACAGTATGGTACTGGCACAAAAACAGACACATAGATCAATGGAACAGAATTGAGAGCCCAGAAATGGACCCTCAACTCTATGGTCAACTTATTTTTGACAAAGCAGGAAAGAATGTCCAATGGCAAAAAGACAGTCTCTTCAACAAATGGTGTTGGGAAAATTGGACAGCCACATGCAGAAGAATGAAACTGGACCATTTCCTTACACCACACACAAAAATAGACTCCAAATGGTTGAAAGACCTAAACGTGAGACAGGAGTCCATCCAAATCCTAAAGGAGAACACAGGTAGCAACCTTTTCGACCTTAGCCGCAGCAACTTCTTCCTAGAAACATCGCCAAAGGCACGGGAAGCCAGGGCAAAAATGAACTATTGGGATTTCATCAAGATAAAAAGCTTCTGCACAGCAAAAGAAACAGTCCACAAAACCAAAAGACAACCGACAGAATGGGAGAAAATATTTGCAAATGACATATCAGATAAAGGGCTAGTATCCAAAATCTATAAAGAACTTATCAAACTCAACACCCAAAGAACAAATAATCCAATCAAGAAATGGGCAGAAGACATGAATAGACATTTCTCCAAAGAAGACAACCAAATGGCCAACAGGCACATGAAAAAGTGCTCAACATCGCTTGGCATCAGGGAAATCCAAATCAAAACCTCAATGAGATACCACCTCACACCCGTCAGAATGGCTAAAATTAACAAGTCAGGGAACGACAGATGTTGGCGGGGATGTGGAGAAAGGGGAACCCTCCTACACTGTTGGTGGGAATGCAAGCTGGTGCAACCCCTCTGGAAAACAGTATGGAGGTTCCTCAAACAGTTGAAATTAGAGCTACCGTTCGATCCAGCAATTGCACTACTGGGTATTTACCCCAAAGATACAAATGTAGGGACCCGAAGGGGTACGTGCACCCCAATGTTTATAGCAGCAATGTCCACCATAGCCAAACTGTGGAAAGAGCCAAGATGCCCATCGACAGATGAATGGATAAAGAAGAAGTGGTATATATACACAATGGAATATTATGCAGCCATCAAAAGGAATGAGATCTTGCCATTTGCAACGACGTGGATGGAACTGGAGGGTGTTATGCTGAGTGAAATAAGTCAATCAGAGAAAGACATGTATCACATGACCTCACTGATATGAGGAATTCTTAATCTCAGGAAAGAAACTGAGTGTTACTGGAGTGGTTGGGGGTGGGAGGGATGGGGTGGCTGGGTGATAGATATTGGGGAGGGTATGTGCTACGGTGAGCACTGTGAATTGTGCAAGACTGTTGAATCATAAATCTGTACTTCTGAAACAAATAATGCAACATATTTTAAGAAAAAAGAAAAAGAAGAAGATAACAGGAGAGGAAGAAAAGGGGAGTATGTCAGAGGGGGAGACGAACCATGAGAGATGATGGACTCTGAAAAACAAACTGAGGGTTCTAGAGGGGAGGGGGGTAGGGGGATGGGTTAGCCTGGTGATGGGTATTGAGGAGGGCACGTTCTGCATGGAGCACTGGGTGTTATGAACAAACAATGAATCATGGAACACTGCACCAAAAACTAATGATGTAATATATGGTGATTAACATAACAATAAAAAATTTAAAAAATAAATAAATAAATAAAAAAATAAAATAAAATAAAAAAGAAACAAAACATGTGAAAAAAATAAAAAAAAAAATCTTTCATAACTCTACTGCTAATATTCAAATCTTGGTATGCTTCCTTTCCTTCATTTTTCAATGCCTAGAGAGAGAGACAGATTTGTTGTACTGTTAAGGATTTTACTATGCATAGTTTTGTATTATTTTTCTTTTAACATAATATTATGGGCATTTTTGTAGCCACCATTACCTCTCCTTTAATTATCTTCTGAAAGCAGCGACTCACATATAGAAGTGAGACCAAAAAAAAACAAAAAACAAACACCTGTTAGTCAGATATCAAGCATGCTGTCTACCTGGACAGTTCTGTTGCGAAATGTATTATTATATAGTGGTTCAGTAATGGGAATACACATTTTCAGGAAGGAGTAAATCTTTATATATGCTCCTACATTTAATTACTCAATAAAATCTTATATTTGAAGGAGTTAATATTAATGATCATGGAGACTCTGATGAACCGTGACATTAATTAGACTTCTATGAATTTCTGGACCCTTTGAGAAAAATGAGCTCTTACTTGGCTCTATCCAAAGATTTATCCCAGTGGATAATATTTCAGAGTTCTAACTTAGTTTTCCTTCTTGGATGAGCAAGAAATGTGCAATTTGAACTTGTGTCTTTGGTTGGGTTTCATTGGAAACAGAACCCGACACAAAGATTCTTTTGCAAGTGCTTTGCTGAGGTCAGAGAAGCATAGGAGCCTGAGAGGAATGACATAGTGCAAAGAAAGGGACTACGCAGTCAGGATGTGAGTCCAGGGGGAGTCTAGTTCGGCGTGGTCCCATGGGAGCTCTAGAGCATAAATTGCACCACAGCGGCTGTCTCATGCAGAAGGGAACAGGCTGGTCTATTCTACACCTGCACTGGTCAGTCATTGGTTGCTGGCTTCCCTGGGGCAGAGGGCAGGTTTGGATAATTTCTAAAGTATCTCTGAATGAACCAACTGTTACATAAGGCCACGCCTCTAGAGAAGGACATAGATGTAAGTTGTTAACTGTCAGCATCCACAGAAGGTGAGGATAGATGCATCTGCTACAACTTCTTTCTCTATTCTGTAAAAACTAGTGCAAGTCACTGTATTTGATATCGTCCACTGCATTAGTGCACATTGGAGAACCAGGTCACAATTGTGTCCTCTAAACTCCTGGACTTTGCAGTCTAGTAGAGGGGACAGACTTATCAATATCACAAAAAAATTAGCATGTAAAGCGCTCCGATATAAGGTAACATAAATCTATCGTGAAGAAACTTTACTTACTCCGGAATGGAAGGAAAGTCTTTTGAGCTGAGAACTGATGAATAAATATGCTCAACTAAGCAACTGACTAAGGTAAAGGAGGAGGGAGAGAAGCACAGGAGACAGTTCCAGGTAGAGAGGGAGCAGCGTATGCAGGGATCCCATGCTGGCACATTCTCTTAAACAGATATGTCTAACGTTGCTGAAGTACACAGAGAAACGGGGAGTGTTGCTGACTGTACCCAATCAGTTGCCACGAGAATGCTGTCTAACAAATTGTCTCAAAATTCAGTGGCTTAAAATAATAGGCATTTATTTTGCTCCTGAGCCGAGTCAGTGATTTACATTGTACTCTTGCTGGTTTGGCTCATTCCTGTGTCTGGAAACGAGCTGGCAGATGGTTGATCTAGGTTGACTTTGGCTGGGACACCTGGGCACATTGGCTCTGTCCCACATGTCTCATCCTTCAACATCCTCTCTGGGGCATGTCCTCCTCACAATCACAGAAGAGCAAGAGCAAAACCAAAAACAAGCAAGCACTTTTTAGGCATCTGTTTGCATCACCACTGCTAACGTCCCATTAGCCAAAGCAAGTCA
Organism: Zalophus californianus; assembly: GCF_009762305.2. Classification (NCBI taxonomy): domain Eukaryota; kingdom Metazoa; phylum Chordata; class Mammalia; order Carnivora; family Otariidae; genus Zalophus; species Zalophus californianus. The sequence continues at coordinate 34,707,631 of NC_045595.1, read as the reverse complement.
CATGACTCTGGATACCATAAATAAACTCCACTTCCTGGTGGGAGTTGCTTAAAACCCCATGGGCAAAAGACATAGATAGAGGAAAGCATGAAGAATTGGGTCATTAATAGAACAATCTAGTAACAGGTAAGTGGGCAGCGACTGGACCATTTTGGACCTTACTGTCTGTATCAGAGTTGCTGGGGCCCACACAACTGCCCTTTTGCAAATCTGGGGCAGAAATCTGACATCTCTGTCTCCTCGGTTCTGCCTTAGGAATTAACCCATGCCATCAGTTGCATCATTTTTCTTTCCAACTATAGGCCTCAGTTGTATTTATTCCACATAACCCCTATCCTAAGGCATCTGTTCATGCCTTGTTCATGATTCATGCTTCCTTTTTCCCTTCCTGTACCACTTGATTTGGAATTTAATGTACATTTTGCATTCCTGTCGGAAGCTCAAAGTGATTTATACTCCATGCATTAACTAAGCTGTCAGCTACTCCTTTGAGATAGTTATGTATCACAATAGATGTTCAAGAGCTCTATAATAGAAAAGCATAATTACCATTTATAGGTGCAGCCCAGAGAGGTGCCAGGAGGTTTTTCAGTGAATTTTCCCCCAGTATCTCAGAAGTCTATGATGGAACAATTGGCCTCAAGAGTCCTGACTTCTAGTCTAGGCTCTATTATAGTCACTCTGTTCTGTTTTTTTAAAGAAAATCTTGTATGTAGTTTCTATTTCTGTCTGGAGATAAGAAAATTCATCTGTTTCATGCTGCCTTATCCAAATGTCAGCAATCTAGGACCATTTTCCTAGCAAATGAGGGAAAAACGGGGAAAAATGTGGTCTTTGGTCTTTGTAGCATGCTCCTCCAGTAAGAGAAGAACCAGCAAAACATTACGTCCCATCAATGAGTGGGAGTAACAGGGCATTATAGATCCCATAATCTTGTGTGTCTAAATATTTTGCAAGAAAAAATCATAAGAATCTATGACTCCAATTTCAAGTACTGTTATGAAAAACAAGGAAGTTGTAAGTACTTAAAGCAAGAAACAGAAAACCCAAATGAGAATATAACTACTTTCCATGTCACTCACCAAAATCTGAATAAGCATGCCATTGACATCTTTTTATGTTAAAAGTTAATTTTACAAGGAAACCTTTGTAAAAGTGTTTCATAAAGTAATGGCTGTTGTCAAATTTTTTTTTAACATTTAAGTTCAGCTACCTGGTAAAGTCATTGAAAAATTGAAGAGCATGGATTATACCTCTTCAATCTCCCAAGAATATTTTAGGACGTGTCTAGGTAGGAAATTTGTGGAAGAAATGTACTTCTTTGATTTAGGCATTTGAAGAACCATGGCAAAGAAGGGAATGTGTAACCAAGGACTGTGATCGAGTTTTCCAAGAGTCTTGGCTTCTTAATAAGATGGAGAATGAGCTACTGATCCTTTCTCTTTAGATGTGTTGTGTGACATCATTGGAAATCCTGCTCATTGTTCAGTACTTGGATGAGAAGGAGGCAGAGAGTTAAGAAAGTTCTACAGCTGTCATCTTGTAGCAGCTTCTCTCCATTCCTGGCTCCTAGAGCACATTTGCAATTGAAGAAAGAAGCCCCTTCAGAGTAGTCCGTTCTGTTTGGGAAGAAGAGTGGTAGATTTTGCATTGAATTCCCATTTTGAAAATAACATGAAACTGCTTTCAGAATGCTGTGTCCATCAGGAGGTTTTTGGCTCCAACTCATAAAATACTTAGAAGAGCTAATTAAACTGTAAGGAATGTATTTATCTCACATAACAAGAATCCAAAGAGAGTTCTGGGGTTGGTTACTTCGGGGGGGGGGCTCAGCAGCATTCTTGTTAGCTCCTCTGATTGCCTTGACTTTGTCCTCGTGCCATTATGGCTGCCACAGCACCAAACATCACTTCTTCAGAGTGCAGCATCCAAAGGCAGGATGGGGAAGTTTCTTGTCTTGTGACAGGTCCTGGTGGGTGGTGGGGGACGTTGGGGAGAACTTTTCTAGAAGAATTATAGCAAAATTTCCCCTTTTCTCAACCTTTTCACAAGGAACTGTCATATGTCTATGCCTACCTCAGTCACTAGCAAAGGGAACAGAACTATCTTAATCCTCAGAATAATACATTTTTAATATCTGTAGTGTGTCTCCTTTTTGTTATTCTTTCTTTATGCATTCTTTCATTTTTTATTAGCCTTTCTAGAAATTTTTTAGCTTTTCAGAGAACCAGTATTTGGTTTTTTAATCCTTCCCATTGTATTTTGGTTTTTTATTTTATTCATTTCTTAACAACATTATTATTCTTTTTCTTCTGATTTTGTGGGGGTTTTTTCTAAAATGTTTTTCTAGGGTCGCCTGGGTGACTCAGTCGGTTAAGTATTTGCCTTCGGCTCAGGTCATGATCCCAGGGTCTTGGGATTGAGTCCCGCATCTTGTTCCCTGCTTCTCAAGCAGTCTGCTTCTCCCTCTCTCTCTGCCTCTCCCCCTGGCTTATGCTCTCTCTCACTCACACTCTCTCTCTCTCTAATAAATAAATAAAATCTTTAAAAATAAATATAAATAAATAAAATACTTTTCTAGATCTTCAGTGTAAATACTTAAGTCATTTATATTTATCCTCTTTTGATATCGAGCATATGCATTTAAACTTTATTTTTAGTTTTTAAGTTTTTATTTAAATTCCAGTTAGTTAACATACAGTGTAACGTTAGTTTCAGGAGTACAGTTGAGTGATTCAGCACTTCTGTACAACACCCAGTGTTCCTTAATCCCCACCACCTGTTTCACCCACCCCCGCCCCGACCTCCCCTCTGCTAACCATCAGTTCTCTATAGGTAAGTCTTTTTAAAATCTATATTCCATTAGTTTATGTTGCCTTTTCATTGGTGTTCTGTCCCAAATATTTTATAATTCCCTCACTGTAATTTTCCTTTTGGCTTATGATTTATATGAGTGAATTTTTTAATATTCTAAATATGTGGTCTTTTTAGCTGTCTTTTACTTCTTGATTTCTAGTTTAATTACTATCAGAGAACATAGTCTGTGTGACAGTGAAACTTTGAAGTTTGTTGGTATTTCTTTATGACATAGTTATTATAAATGGCACATTTGTATTTGAAAAGAATATATTGGTACAGAATCAACATATTGCTCTTCAATAAAGCATAATTTTGTTTTCAAATATTCTCTATCCTTAAGTTTTTCTTGATCTATCCATTAGCTTGATGCATTTTTAATAGGGCTATATTAAAAGTTTTCAGTTTAAATTTGCCTTTAGATACATATTTTAGGTAATGTTGTTAGATGTATATAAATTAATGATTATTACATCTTTGGGGGAATTATTCATTGTGTAATCATTTATCTTTATCTCCAGTAATGCTTTGGATTTTGGTTCTATTATGTTTTCTTATTTCTTCCTTTCCACCACCCTCTTTGCCCCCTTCTCCCTCCCTCTTTTGATTGCTGACATCACATAGCTGGATCTGGAGTCTTTATGATGTCACTCTGAGGCTTCCGCGTCTCTGTGATAATCAGGGATATCGGTTCAGTCTCCATTCACACAGCCCTGTCTTCGTCCTCTTGCTTCCTGAGGCTTACGGCTCACTCAAGCTTTAATCCTACATGGTGGATGTAGTTTGTCCCCCCACCGCCCTATCCCTTGCTTCTAGGCGTGAACCTGATCCTAACTGCCTCTCTTTTGTGCGTATCTTTTGGTCCCCATTAACACATAGGAGCCTAGCTCTTGGCAGCCACTGCCCACCTTCAGAAACACAGTCCAGCATTCCTGAAGTTTCAGCTCCACTTATTACTTTGTATTTCTGTTCTCTTCTTGGTTCAAGACACACTTATCTCATTTTCAAGCCACAGCATATTTTATTGTTTTTCTCTCTTTGCATTCTGCCTGTTGTTGTTAATTTCTTGTAGCTGGGAAAGTATACTAATGCTTAAATCTAAGGCACCATCTTGCCCAGTGAGCCCTTGAGCATTTTCTGTGCATTATCTCATTTAATCCTCACTGGTATGCTTGATCAGAGGTATTACTATGACCATTTTACCTCTGAAGAAACTGAAACTCAATGATGTGAAGCAGTTTACTGAAGATCGCACAAGTAGGACAATGGAGAGCCAAAAAATGAACCTGAATTTTTGATTCTGGAGCATGAGATCTGAACTTCTGAATCTTAACAAAATGGAGCTATTGAAAGTGTAAATAAGATGGAAGCGAATAATTGATGGAAAATACCATTGAGCCAATGAGATGAATTGTCCATGGGAGGGTTGGGTCATGCCCTAAAGGAAGAATGTGTTTTCCTTGGAGGCAGAAGATGTGGGAAAAAAAGGAAAGGTAATATTACAGAGAGATTCTGAAGAAGCTAAGATATAGGCTGAGAAGCCTAGGTTGATATGTAAATTGTTATTAAATCTACTTAGAGAAGTCAGGGCCCACAATTATATGTAAGAAGGGCGAAGGTATAAAACAGTCAAAGTGAGAGATTTGATAAAGAATCTGAGTAGAGAATTTTTTATCTAATTAAAGGAACTCAGGACAAGAAATGTGAAAATTTGGATCCAGGAAGTTCTTTTCAACTGTTTCTTCTCTCTAATGGCTCAGGCAAGTGAATGGAGACACTTTTTGCCAAATTAGACACTTCTGTGGACTTATTTGTACCCATTGCAAGTGTTTTCAAAGAAGACTTATCATTACATATTCTCCCCTACTCTTGATCTCCTATACTGCTTAATAATAACAAGAGATAGGGTGACTACCTACCTTGGTTTGATTTGGAAAGTTTTAGTTTACACTTTTGTCCCTATGTAATTATTAATCACACCCCTATTACCCTCAAAAGCATCCAGAGGAGTATGATGAATTCTATGTTTACCCTAATAAGAAGGAATTATTAATGTTTATATTCTAGATCTGTGGTCAACATTTACATGCTGAATCCTATGTCACTCTCACATCTACACCATGAGATAAAGTACATCACTATCCCCATTATTAAATTTATTATTTCAGTCCCTGAATATTTAATAAGTGCCTACCATGTACTAGGTAATGTATTAAATGTGGGAGATAAAATTATGAGGTTAGTAGATAAGGTCCTTACCCTTATGCAGCTTGAATTGAGATTTAGAAAAGTTGAGTTACTTGATCAAGATTTGCAAAATCCGAGGATTTTAATCCAGTTCAAGCCTACATCAAAGCCTAAGTTTTACCCCTACATATTGTATTTTTAGTAATGATAAGTATGTTTATTTTTTGAGAGACAGAGCGGTGGGGGGGGAAGCGGCTCTTGTACAGTGCAGAGCCCAATGTGGGGCTCAATCTGATGACCCAGAGATCATGATCTGAGCAGAAATCAAGAGTTGGCTGCTTAACTGACTGAGCCACCCAGGCACTCCAATAATGATAAATATTTTAAATGACACATTTTGAATGAACCAGGTAGCTATATAGATACTAAAATTATCCACGTGTCAAATTTCAGTCATAGATGAAAATATCTCACACAACAGTATTTTAGGGTGAAATATCTGATGGTAAATTTTTATTTTAATATACATTGCCACTTGGCCTAATCATCGTTCTATTAAACATTGCAAAGCATTAAATCTCTGTTAGAAAGAATGCATCGGGTATGATGATCACCTGTCACAGGCATTGGAGATCTTTGTTGGGATTTTTGTCAACATTGTTTTTTTTTTTCCTTTAAAAACAGGTACATCTGGATTTTTATAGCATAGAATACGCAAAGGCAGCCCCTTATAAGTCTTTCACTTTACAAAATTACCTCTTTATAGATGAGGAAAATGATAGCATTCAAAATATCCACCAATAGCTTTTTAAATATATTGATTGTAATACATTGGACAGATAAACCACCAAAGTACAAAAGTAAAAGCTGGCCCTTGTGATAGGGAAAAATTGATCTTTTAGTATTTGTCAGTTTTTCAAACGAGAAGAATGATAACAACAAAATGTAATATTAGCATCAGGCTGTGTGAAAGTGCCTCGTGTGACTTTCTAAGGGAAAGCTCTGAAATAGGAAAACAGGAAAGTAGATGAGAACACTAGTGAACAGCCCCACTATTCAGGGATCTACCAGTGGTGATTTTTCATTTAATGCCCTCATGAAAGCATTTTTAAAAATGCTTTTCCAAGTGGATAACAGAGTTCACTTCATTTCAGCTAAAGTAATTTTATGACTTGGGTGCTATTGTTTGTGATTACGAAGTGTGCAGTTTTCCTGCTATTTTGTTGCATTATTCCACCAGTTGGCTAAAATGAGTAAATGACTAGAAGTAGTTCAAGATTAAAAATAGTGATAGGAAAAGTCAAATTATTTGCTTTTTCATTATTTACCACAGCTTAAGATGAGGTTGTAAGCTTAAGGACTGAACACAGAATCTGAATCTGTGTTTGCTGGCACAAGGAAACTTACAGGTGTGAGATTGCTCAGACAGCAAAAACAGCAAAATATGTCTATGAAGTGCAACCGCACATATCTGTTGAAAGTTGGAATTTATTGGAGCAGTAGACAGCCCAGTGCTCACTGTGTTATCAGTTTCTCATCATGATGCCATAATGTATTTTAGGATTTTTATCTTTTCAAATACTATGCTGGTAAACTAGTAGTATTTTCTCAGAAAAAGAAATGCAAAGTAAAGTTACCATTATGGAAATTGATCAATTGTGTGGATAAGGGAGAGAAGGGAACAAAACTACAGAGGCATCACGCAGAGTTGCATCCTCATGGCAAAAAGCAACTGAGTCAGTGACATATATACTTGGAGAGTGGCATGAACTTCCAGCACAATCCCTTCACCAGGTGACACTGACAGCCATTATATAAAGCAAATGGTGTACATTGGGGAATATAAAGCACCATTTCTGTGAGATGGCAGGTGTTCTGATTACAACTGAATAATAGGCTAAAGTTTCTCAGTATATACATAGTAAATGTAAGAGAGAAGTGCTTAATGATTTTCTGTTATGTTTACCAATGAGCATTCATTCTAGAGAAGAGATACTTCTTTATTTGGTTCGAAAGCCATGAGGTAAAATAGAAAATGTATGTTCTAATCAGTACTGTAAGAGCACCAACTACATAGGAGGCAGTGAAGGTCTTTGAATTAAAAGGGTTGTGCCTGATTAGCAACCCAACATCGCTTTATTTACAGAAAATAGCTGGTAGTCAATCCTATGTCTCTGCATTTTGATATAAAAATTGAAGAAGTGAAATTAAAAAAGGAATACTATTAAATCATGGCAATTGATTTTAACTCTTTACAGAGTCCTGTACATTATGTGACAATTTCAAAATGTTACTTTTCTGCACTGCTGTTGAGGAGTAAGATGCTTACATGATTTAAAATGGAAGGTGAGATTTTTAAATTCATTTTTTAATTACACTGATGGTTCCAGTCAAGACTATTTCTATGATTTCAGATGGTTGCCCAAGTGACAGATTTTAGTGACTTATTCAGGATCTTGAATCCATGCATCCGTCCCTTCAAGGAAACATTATCATTATTTTCTTTGTTAAAGATATGACATCAGAATTTCTTAAGAACAATAAATTGTGGAGCAAACATCTCAGTCTTTGTAAATTTAATTATTTTCAAATGCTTGATGTGTCCCCCCCCGCCATCAGTGAAGGAAATCAATGACATTATTGGACATCCTTAAAAACCATCCAAAAACTACAAGAAAGGACCAATACTCTCTAGAGTGGATTGGGACTCCATTTGCTATGATCCTTCAAGTTAAACATTGAGCATTTAGGTGGGATATATGATATGGTTATTATCTCTAGTACCAGACTGAGCTGTCACGGTCTCCAATGAGAAATTTCCCTGTAAAGGATCTGCATTTGGTCCACATATCATTTCCAGAAATAATCACATATCAATTATTAGAAATAAAAGATTTAAAAATAGATGAAGTGGGTGAGGCACCTCTCCTACAGGTAACGTTACTTATTATAGAAGTGGAGAACCCAGATATGGACGCTCAACTCTATGGTCAAATAATCTTCGACAAAGCAGGAAAAAATATGCAATGGAAAAAAGACATTCTCTTCAATAAATTGTGCTGGGAAAATTGGACAGCTATATACAGAAGAATGAAACTCAACCATTCTCTAACACCATACAAAAAGATAAACTCAAAATGGATGAAAGACCTCCATGTGAGACAGGAATCCATCAAAATCCTAGAGGAGAACATAGGCAGTAACCTCTTCGACATCGGCCACAGCAACTTCCTTCAAGATACATCTCCAAAGGCTAGTGAAACAAAAGCAAAAATGAACTTTTGGGACTTCATCAAGATAAAAAGCTTCTGCACAGCAAAGAAAACAGTCAACAAAACAAAGAGGCAACCCACAGAATGGGAGAAGATATTTGCAAATGACACTACAGACAAAGCACTGATTTCCAAGATCTATAAAGAATTTCTCAAACTCAACACCCAAAAAAAACAAATAATCAAGTCAAAAAATGGGCAGAAGACATGAACAGACACTTCTCAAAAGAAGACATACAAATGGCTAATAGACACATGAAAAAATGTTCATCATCATTAGCCATCAGGGAAATTCAAATCAAAACCACATTGAGAACCTTACACCAGTTAGAACAGCAAAATTGACAAGGCAAGAAACAACAAATGTTGGAGAGGTTGTGGAGAAAGGGGAACCCTCTTACACTGTTGGTGGGAATGCAAGTTGGTACAGCCACTTTGGAATACAGTGTGAAATTGCCTCAAAAAATTAAAAATAGAGCTACCCTATGACTCGGCAATTGCAGTACTGGGTATTTACCCCGAAGACACAGATGTAGTGAAAAGAAGGGCCATATGCACCCCAATGTTCATAGCAGCAATGTCTGCAATAGACAAACTGTGGGAAGAGACGAGATGCCCTTCAACAGATGAATGGATAAAGAAGATGTGGTCCATATATACAATGGAATATTAGCCATCAGAAAGGATGAATACCCAACTTTTACATCAACATGGATGGGACTGGAGGAGATTATGCTATGTGAAATAAGTCAAGCAGAGAAAGCCAATTATATGGTTTCACTTATTTGTGGAGCATAAGGAATAGTATGGAGGACATTAGGAGAAGGAAGGGAAAAACGAAGCGGGGGAAATTGGAGGGAGAGACGAACCATGGGAGACTATGGACTCTGAGAAACAAATTGAGGGTTTTAGAGGGGAAGGAAGGGGGGTGGGGGGATGGGTTAGCTTGGTGATGGGTATTAACGAGGGCACGTACTGCGTGGAGCACTGGGTGTTATACGAAAACAATGAATCATGGAACACTACATGAAAAACTAATGATGTATTATATGGTGACTAACATAACATAATAAAATAAAAAAAAAGAAGTTGATATGTATACCTTACTTAGCTTATGATACTAGCTTGGATTGCCATGATTATTACAAAAACATCTCTCTCGTTGTTTAACTTTTAATTATCATTAAATAGTAAATTCTATTGCAGTCTTAGATATTTTAAGTTACTGAATGTGGTGATGTTCTTGTCTCAATGTCTATTCATCTATGAATGCCATAATTTGAGGAACACTGATCTAAATCTTAAGGGATAGATGGAGTCTGTCCAGCGAAAAGTGAAGCACAAATAAAATAAAATAAAATATGGGGCGCCTGGGTGGCTCAGTTGGTTGAGCGACTGCCTTCGGCTCAGGTCATGATCCTGGAGTCCCGGGATCGAGTCCCACATCGGGCTCCCTGCTCAGCAGGGAGTCTGCTTCTCCCTCTGACCGTCTTCCCTCTCGTGCTCTCTATCTCTCATTCTCTCTCTCTCAAATAAATAAAATCTTTAAAAAAATAAAAATAAATAAAATAAAATAAAATAAAATATGACAAAAATAAAAGTGAAGCATAAATCTATAGGAAATCCAGGGAAACATATACTGTATCAAGTGAGCTAAACTAATACTTTAAAGAATCAGGTCCCCAAATGGTCATTCCATGAAGTGACTTTTAAATTTTTTGATCGTCCATCTCAGAAATTTTATCTCATCAGTCCCATACACATTTGCATCTTTATTGGTCATTTTTGGTCAAATTATGCTGTGGTAAAAAACAGCTCAAAATCTCTGTAGCTTCAAAACAAAGGTTTTTTTCTTTGTCATTATGTTACATGAGGGCTGTTGCATTCTCAGTGGCTTTGCTCTGGGTTGTGGCTCTCTGTTGCAGGCTACAGGGAGGCTACGACTCTGCTCCAAGTAGCTTGCTATTCCAGGGTTCAGGCGAAAGGGATAGCCTCATCGTGATATGTGCTAATGGCAGAGGGAAAGAGTAAGAAACCTTGAGCCAAAATGCATGATGACTCTGAAAGCTATTGCTCGGGTTTGGCATACACCACATGCTGATTGACTAGTAGGTTTCATCCTCCCAAACATCAATGCGGTGTGGAAGGATTCCCCTCTGCGAGGAGCCCTGCACGTCAACAGGTAAGTGACAAGGATGAATAGTTCTTCAAAAGGGAGGTGGGAGAGGGAGATATACAGTCCACCACACGTGTACACGTATATGAGCACATGTGTGAGTGAACCAGAATTTCACAAGTTAATAATTACCCTTACTATGTTTGATGTATTCAGATATTTTCTATTCTATTGTGTCTTTTTAAATTTTGTTTGAAACTCACCAAATGGGCTGCCTGGGTGGCTCAGTTGGTTAAGCGTCTGCTTTTGGCTCAGCTCATGATCCCAGGATCCTGGGATCGAGTCCTGCCCTGGGGCTCCCTGCTCAGCGGGGAGCCTGCTTCTCCCTCTGCCTCTGCCCCCCATTCATGCTTACTCGCTCTCTCTCTCTAGTGCTCTCTCTCTCAAATAAATAAAATCTTTAAAACAAGAGAGAGAAACTTACCAAATGAAGTGTTAGCCCACTAATGGGGTTACTACTAGCATTTTGAAAAGCACTGTTCTAATAAATAGCCTAAACAATTTCTTACAGTTTGTAGAATGTCGTAGAAAGTGAACAGGTCTTTGGTAATTGCTTTCCTTAGAGTTGAGCAAGTCATTTTTCTTGATTCTAAATTTAAAGATGTATGATAGAAAGGGTAGAAAATTAGAATAAGGAGTTGGAGAGTTTAGTTCTAGTTCAGTCACTGACTGGCTTCTAAGCCACATTTTCCCCAGCAGTGCACTGGGGATAATGACCCCTGCCTAGCCTGCCTTAAGTGAATGACACTTTATATTGTGCCTGGTGCTGTTCTAACCACTTTACTAACTCATTTAACCCACGCAACAACCCTCTAGATAAGTACTACTAATATTCTCATTTTATAGAAGAAGAAACTGAGGCACAGAGAGGTTGATGATTTATAGGTGGTAGATCCAGATTGCAAACCCCTATGGTCTGGCTTCCCAACCATTATGCTAGTTGGCCTCTATCGTGGCAATTAACATTTTCACGATGTGAAACTACCACCTTTAAAATTGTGCTGTATTAATCTTGTGGTTCATTCTCTGGGAAACTAATGGGTCTGTTTTTTACTTTTCAAAGTGTCCAAGACGAAAATTGCACATCCACTCACAGTGAAATTGGCAACCATTCTGATGAGCAGATGTCTTGGTCCCAAATCAGAGACATGAAGCCAGATATGCAGCTTCCTATTTAGTTCTGGCATATCCGTTGGTCTGTTGAGTGTCTCCTGAGGCAGAGCAAGAACAGTAAGTTAGGCTCAGAGAGCATGACTGTACATTTGCCTGGTAACTATAACTGCCATGACTGCACATGGACCCCAAATGTGAGGTTATTAAAATTCCACCCCATTCAGCTTTGGTATATTAATTTTACTAGAGCATACAAGTAAATGAGGGTCATCATTTGTCCCGTGAGTTTATATTCCTGATCTCCGCAATGTAATCACTTTCTGGATTGTTTTATAAGAGGCTTGTTTACAGTGACATCCAATCTTGCTACAGTGAGGTCATTTCTCCAGAAAAAAATGAAAAAACATGAAATCTGTGTGAAATTTCTTTTTCTTCTCTTTTTTTTAAAGAACCAGTTTTGTCAGGTTCAAATGAGAGCCTTTGAGAAAGCACCCTATAATAAGAGAACATATAAAGACCTGAATAAAGGAAACTTACTGTTTCTGAGGAACTATTCTAGGGAATGAACCCCTTTTTATCCAGATATAATTTCCACTATACCAGCTATATATTTCCACGTCAGCTAACTAAGGGTCTTCATCCAAAAAACAAATATATACATATACATACATATATATACATATGTATGTATATATATATTCGAACATATATAATATATATATTTTTTAGGGTCTATTTATGACCCAATGTGTCAATGTCTGTTTGCCTGCCTGATGGAGGAATGCTTTGCAATGATATGTAAAATCTGCTTTCTTAAATTTCACTTTAATTCCAGTATAGTTAACGTACAGTGTCATATTAGTTTCAGGTGTACAATATAGTGATTCAACAATTCCATACATCACTCAGTGCTCATCACAAGTGCAATCCTTAATCCTCACCACCTATATTACCCATCCCCCCACCTACCTCCCTTCCAGTAACCATCAGTTTGTTCTCTATAAGAGTTTTTTGGTTTGTCTCTCCTTTCTTTGTTAATTTATTTTGTTTGTTAAATCCCACATATGAGTGAGATCATAGGGTATTTGTCTTTCTCTGACTTATTTCACTTAGCTTTATGCCTTCCAGATTCATCCATGTTATTGCAAATAGCAAGATTTTGTTCTTTTATAAAATCTGCTTTCTAAAAGAAACAGATATTTAGTGTTTAGCAAGGCTATCAAAATGTTTGTGCCATCACTTTGCATTGGTATTTTATGTAGGAGAATTAGGGCCTAGAAAAAAAATTGCTTGGTGTTTCTTTTAACATATCTTTTGAAAGTCACTTTGCAGTATAATTTACATACGTTAAAAGTCTCCATTTTTAAAAGTACAAATGATGAGTTTTAACAAATGTATGCAATAATGTAGCCACCACACAACCATGATATTGAACATTCCCATCACCTCAAACATTCCCCTTGGGCCCTTTTGCAACCTCTCTCCCCACTCCTGGTCCCTGATGGTAACTGATCTTATTGTCATTACAATTTTGCCTCTTCCAGAATTTCATATAAATGGAAATATACACTTTAAAAGATTTTAACAACTTCATCGGGCTATAATTTACATATCATAGAATTCACTCATATAAAGTATACAGTGTTGTTGTGTGGGTTTTTTTTTTTTTTTAGTATGCTCAATAGTTGCAACAATCACCATAGTCACTTTTAGCAACTTCTTACCACCTCAAAAAGAAAACCCATACTCATTAGATATCACTGTTCTACCTCTCTGTTTCCTGAGTGCCAACCAACTGCTAATCTGTTTTCTGTCTACATAGATTTTCCTGTTCTGGACATGTCACAGGAATGGAATCATGTAAGATGTGATCTTTTGAGGGGTGCTTGGGTGGCTCAGTTGGTTAAGCGCTGCCTTCTGCTCCAGCCATAATCCCAGGGTCCTGGGATCAAGCCCCGCATCAGGCTCCCTGCTCAGTGGGGTGCCTGCTTCTCCCTCTCCCTCTGCCTGCCACTCTGCCCTTCTGTGCTGTCTCTCTGTTTCTGTCAAATTAATAAATAAAATCTTTTTTTAAAAAAAAACGATGTGATCTCTTGTGACTGGCTTCTTTCACTCAGCATGTTTTCAAGAATCATGCATGCTGTAGAAGGTATCAGTACTCCATTCCATAGCAGTCTATGACTGAATAATGTCCCATTGTATTGATATACCACATTTTGTGTATCCATTCGCCAGCTAGTTGATGGACATTTGGGTTATGTCCTCCTTTAGGCTATTACGAATATATTCCTAAAAACATTCATGGACAAGTTTTTGTGTGAACACAGTTTTCATTTCTCCTAGGTGGAGCGGAATTGCTGGGTCATATAGCAGCCATGTTTAGCCATTTGAGGAAAAAACCAGACTGGTTTCCAGTGCATCCGTACCATTTTACATTCTAGCCTGCACTATATGAGGATTCTAATTTCTTCACATTCTTTCCAATACCTGTTACTCTCTGACTTTTTTATTTTAGCTATTCGAATGGATGTGAAGTGGTATCTCATTTTGGTTTTGATTTGCATTTCTCTGATAACTAATGACGTTAAGCAACTGTTCATGTGCTTCTTGGTCATTTGTATATCTTCCTTGGAGAAATGTCTATTTAAATCCTTTGCCCATCTTTAAATTGGGTTGTCTTTTTGTTATTGAGCAGTAAGAGTTCTTTATGTATGCTAGATTTGGTTGTGGTGTATTCTTTTGGGTGTTGCTGGATTCAGTTTGTTAGGATTTTGTTTAAGATTTTTACATTCATATGTATAAAAGATATCGGACTGTAATTTTCGTGTGATGTCTTCATCTGGTTTTGGTATCAGGATAATAGTAGCCTCATACAATGAGTTGAGATGTGTTCCCTCCTCTTCAGTTTTTTGGAAGAGTTTGAGAAGAATTGATCTTCATTAAATGTTTGGTAGAATTCACCAGTGAAATCATCCAGGCCTACTTCTTTGTGGATAGTCTTTGGTTACTAATTCAGTCTTCTCATTTGCTATATATGGGTCCATTAAAATGGTTATTTCACCTTGAGTCAGTTTCAGTAGTTTGTATCTTTCTAGGAATGTATCCACTTCACCTAAATTATCTATAATTTGTTGATGTGTAATTATGTGTAGCATTCCTTTATACAGTCATTTTTATTTCTATAAGGTCAGGGGTAATATCCCCTCTTATTTTCTGACTCTAATAATTCGGGACTTCTTCCTTTTTCTCTTGGTTAATCTAACTAAAGGTTTGTAAATTTTGTTCATCTTTTCATAGAACTGGATTTCAGTTTTATTGGTTTTCTCTATTATTTTACTATTCCCTATTTTATCAACTTCTGCTCTACTATTTACTGTGTCCTTTCTTCTGCCTGCTTTAGATATAGTTTGCTCTTCTTTTTCATGTGCTTTGAGGTAGTAGGTTAGGTTATTGATGTGAGATCATTTTTCTTTCTTTATATAGGAATTTTCAGCTAATAATTTTTTCTCTAAGCACTGCTCTAGCAGCATCACATAAGATTTGGTAAGTTGTGCCTTTATTTTCACTCATCTCAAAATATTTTTTGTTTCTCTTTTAATTTCTTCTTTGATCCACTGGGTATTTAGGTATTTAATTTCCACATATTTAGAAAATTTTCCTGTTATTGATTTCTAATTTCATTTCATTATGGTCAAAAAAACAGACTGTATATTATTTCTATCCTTTTGAATTTGTTGAGGTTTGTTATGGACCTAGCATATGGTCCATATTGGAAGTAAGTACTGTTTGTTTCTGGCTTTTTTAGCACAGTGCTTTGGGATTCATTCATGTGTTGCATTTGTCAGTAAATCAGTTTTTAATACTAAATAATACTCCATTGCATAGGTATGCTGCAATTTGTTTACCTGTTGATGGAGATTTGATTTATATCTAGTTACTGAGTATTATGAATAAATGTGATAAGAGCATTTGCATACAAGACTTTGTGTGGAAATATATTTTCATTTCTCTTGGGAAAATACCCAAAAGAGGGATTCCTGGATCATAGGATAAGTGTATATTTAACTTTATGAGATACTGTCAAACTTTTTCCGAAGTGTCTGTATCATTTGCATTCCCACTAGTAAATCAATAGGATTCCATCTGCTCAACATCCTTGCCAACACTTGGTGTTGTTAATCATTTTAATTTAACTTTCTAGTGAATGTAATGGTATCGAATTGTGGTTTTAATTTGCATACCTCAAATGAATAATGATGTTGATTATTATTTCATGTACTTACTTGCCTTAGTGTTTCTTCTTTGGTTAAGTGTTAAAATATTTTCCCATTTTTTAAAATCATATTTTTCATAATGTTATTAAAGTTATTAATATATTTGTGTATCCTAGATAAAATTATTTTTTGCCAGATGCACTTTTTGCAAGTATTTTTTTCCAGTCTGTGGTTTTCTTTTCACCTTCATAAACTGCCCGTTAATATTTTAATTTTGATACTATCCAGTTTATCAAAATTCTCTTTTATGGTTTATGCTTTTTGTGTCCTGGGAAATCTTGGCCTAACCCAAATTTACAAAGATTTTTCTCTTATTTTTTTTCTAGAAGTTTCTCATTTGTTCTTGTAACATTTTTGTAGATCCTTTAGGCTTTTCTATGAAGACAGTCATGTCATCTGCAAATAAAGAGAGTTTACTTTTCTTTTTCCAATCTGTTTGCTTTTATTATCTTTTTTCCCTTATCCTGTTAGCTACAATGAAATATGATATAATGTTAGATAAAAATGTCGAGGGGACATCCCAGAATTGTTCTCAATTTCAGGGGAAACAAAATATATACAAATATTAGCCGAAGACTATTTTGTAGGTGCCCTTTATAAAGTTGAGGAAGATCCTTCTTTATTCTTCCTGATTTATAGAGTGTTTTTATCCTTATTGGATGGTGAATTTTGTTGAATGCTTTCTCTGCATCTATCGAGATGACCATATGACTTGTTTTTAGTCTATAAATATGATAAATTCACTGACTTTTTTAAAGTTAAACCATTCTTGCCTAACTAAGATGAATTTCACTAGGGCACAATCTATTATTATTTTTATAAATAGCTAGATTCAATTCACTGATGTTTTGTTAAGGATTTTTGTATCTGTGCTCATAAGGTATGTTCGTCTGGATTTATCTTTTCTTGTCATGTCTTTGCTTTTAATATCAGGGGTATGATGCCTTGTGAAATGAATTCAAATGTGTTTCCTTCTTTTCTATTTCCTGCCTGAGCTTATCTGGATTAGTATTATTATTTCCTTTAAATGTTTGGTAGAATTCACCAGTGAGGACTGTAGTTTTCTTTGTGGGAAGGTTTTTAACTACAAATTAAAATAGTCGATTTTTTTTTGTTTTGAAATTGAAAATAAAATTACTGCTTTTATACTGAAGAATAAATGTAGATATGTTTCTCAAAAAATGCTTGCTTTGTTTCTAAATTAAAGTTTAAAAGCTGCATTTGAATATCAGGTTATAGGACATTACTTTTTTCCCTATACCTTTCATTCTCTACAAATATAAAGATTCATGTTTTCTTCTAGGAATGCTATTTTAAATCACTCTTTGTATATGAGTAATTATTCCTATAACTGTGTGGATTACCTATTACTGAAATGCGAGTTCTAGTTTCCATTTACTTGTAATATAGTTTAATTTTCTGTTCAGCTAATTTAGGAAATGTGTTTAGTTTAATTGGAACAGAGTATATGGTTGAAGGCCTCTTTCAATTTGTATATTGAGTCCTGCTAAATACTTGGTGTGTTATCTTGAGGATTGTTTTATCAATCACATTTTTTTTCTCTCTAGAATAAGTTATGGGCTTATCATTATGCCTTTTCTACTCTATAAAGAGTCTTATAGTACTGCTGTTTCTAAAGAACAAACTGAAAACGGAATGGTATCTTCAGCACATGTGAACAGACACACACAAACACACGTTTCTGTTTATATTCCTATTTATCTATCTCAAGCAAATACTTGCTTCTTGGAAACTAGTATCCTGACCATTGTGGCTTAAAGACCTTAGCCAAAACAGCCTCTCTGAGAACCGTGAAGCTGAAGTTGTTGCAGGTGCATCCAAATGATGCCTACTCATAAGCACATTGATGTTAAGACTAGTCTAGAATTTTCTTGGGTTTTTTTCCCCAAGCTTTATGGAGATATAACTGATACAACATTGGGCATGTTTAAAGTATCCATTGTGTTGATTTGACCCACTTCTATATGTAATATGTCAGTTCACACCTGTTAGAATGACAGTCACCAAAAAGACAAGAGATACCTGTTGGCAAGGATGTGGAAAAAAGTGAACCTTTGTGCACTGCTGGGAAGAATGAAAACTGGTACAACTACTGGCATAAACAGTGTGGAGGTGGTTCTTAGGCTTTAGAAGCTACAGCTAGAAAAGGAGAAATACATGGCATACAATGGTTTTGTCTAAGCAGATAATCAGAAGAACTGGAATTGAGTTTTTCCAGCTTGTATGTGTTTGTTTCTGCCTGTAACTGTTGCTAATATTTCTAGATTCTTCACGCTATACCTTTTTTTAGACCTCTATTCATTCTAACTTAGGTTTTTTCCCCCTTTTTTCACCACTTCTGTATATTGTTCCCATTTATAAGTTGACTTCCTCTCCTAACAATACCTAGTAAGCAAGAAAATCAAGGCAATTTGCTATTAACTTTCTCAACTTCATGTATTCATACCTCATATTCACTTCTTTTTTTCTTCCTATTCAATGAGAATGATATTTATTGCTCTCCACTGGGTGAGTTCATTAGTGTAACTAAGCTCTATATGAATAATACTAGAAGAAAGTAAACTTCTAAACTATATTTGCCTAAAAAGAACTAACTATATCTTTGGAGCTCAGATAAAAGTGAAAATAGAAGAAACTCTCAATGTTTTTGGTGCTTGCTACCTAACCTCTTTATTTAAGTCTGGCCTATTGAAGTGTAATTTATTATAGAATGAAATGGAATCACTTTTATTGTAAATTTCAGTGGGTTTTGACAAATATAGTGCTGTTGCCCCCATTTGTAATCAAGACATAGAACAGTTATAGCATTCCCCAGTTCCCCATTCCCCTTTGTCATTAATGCTTCCCCCATCCCCTGCCACAGAAGATCACTAATCTGGTTTTTGTCTCTATTGTTTGCCTTTGTAATAATGTCATGTAAGTGGAATCATATGTACATAGCCTTTTGAGTCTGGCTAATTTTGCTTGGTGTCATTCATCTGATAGTCATCTATGTTGTATGTATCAGCAGTTCATTCTTTTTTTACCACTGAATGATATTTAATTGTATGGATGTGCCACAATTTTTTAATTCATTCATCAACTGAAAGGTATTTGGGTCAAGTGGATTGTTGGGTTATATGGTAAATGTATGTTAAGCTTTATAAGAAATTGCCAGGCTGCTTTCCAAAGCAGCTGTACCATTTTGCATTCCCAGCTGTAACATTGCAATTGATGTGCATCCTCACTAACACTTGGTATTCTCAGAATTCTTTTTATTATTTTAGCCATTCTACTAGATGTCTAGTGAGATTCAATAGATTTGAATTTCCCTAATGACTTATGATGTTGAACATGTTTTTATCTGCCTATTTGCCAACTCAGGAGTAGTGCACAGGAACATGCTGATAATAAATAAAAGACAAAATTAGAACTACTTTCTGAGGAGGCTGGAGCTGGACTCGTAGATCTAGGTCTTTGTGGCCATGGTACCTGTTACATACGTATGTGTTTAAAGCCAGGGATGCGTGGAGATGGACCCAGTCTCAGCTAACTTTTGTCTAAATGATACTTTAGTTAGATACCCCCCCCAAAACAAAACAAAACAAAACAAAACAAAAAACACAGTATTTGAGAAGGGCTTGCATTCAGCCATTAATTTCTGGAAATTATCCCAAAGGAGAGGGTTATAGATGGGGGAAGATAAAACAAAGATCCAACAGTATTATTGAGCTCATTACTTCTGGGACAGCTGTAGCCCAGTTCTGGATCAAGATTTGGCTTCATTTAAGCAGCCGTGATGCGATTTGCTTTTCTTCTCTCTCTTCTTCCTTCCTCCCTCCATCCTTCCTAAATTCCTTTCCATTCTCCCACTGTAACTGTCCTGAGAAATGTACAATCTCTTTTCAGAAAAGAGAAAGAGAACCCACTTCTCTTAACATCATGATTCTCAAGTCTGTGAACATTTTGAGGGTAAAAAATTATACCTTATTCTTTTAATTAATTAATTTAGTATTGAGCCTATGCACAGAACCCAGAATATAGTAGATACTTGGAGATTGTATTTTTAATGAATTAATGAATGATTGAGGATATGGGCCATTCCCAGATCAGAAAATTCTGGGTTTGGTTTTTTTGGGGGGTTTGATTTTGGGGGGGTTTTGGTCTAGATATAGACAAAACTATGGAGTTAACATATGCTTAAAATTTTTAAGCACTCCCCAGGGTTCCTGAAAAACCATCTTTGTGATTTTCTCATTCTTGGTATCGTATGAAGGGCAGACCTTACAACTTCATGCACTGCCTTCTCTAGGGCTCTCAAAAAGCATCTCTTTTTATATCAGAACAGAATCTGTGGAGATTTCTGGGTTGCAGTTGCATTTAAAGTCTGCTTAGAAACCCGTGTACCTCTCCCTATAATTTAGGCTCTAAGACACTGGTTTTCCTCACCCAGGCCTGTGAACAATGATCTATCCACCCAAGTTAGTAACATTAACTTAAATTTATGCGGGCAGGTTTTCAGCATATTTCCCCTTTGGAGCTGCCTCCTTCTTCCATAGCCTGCATATGAACACCAGCTTTCATTATAAATGTTTCCCAGTGAACCAGCACTCCAGATGACAGAAATGAAACTGTATTTCTTACAAAACTGACATGAATCCCACCAATCACCATGGCACATGGCTGAGAAATGCACTTGGTTTGCAACTAGTGTTTTATCACTCTACAGTGAACTTGAAGGGCTTGAAAGTCCTCTGATCAGGTAAATTTTCTTAAGAGAATGGGTAGAATATTGTCAAGTGTACATATTCTTGACTGGTGGGGAGCATGGGGACCAATTTACTCAACAGAATGTAGAAACGATGACATGCTACCTTGAACAATAATGGTAATTACCAATACTGTTTTTAGAAAGGAAAAAGGGAGCAGCAGAGAGCACGTTCTGTATTTTATTTTATTTTTTAAAAGTTTTTATTTAAATTTCAGTTAACATAAAGAGTAATATTAGTGTCAGGAGCACAATTTAGCAACTCAGCACTTCCATACAACATACCTGGTGCTCATCACGAGTGCCCTCCTTCATACCCATCATCTATTTCCCCCATCCCCTACCCCCTCCCCTCTGGTAACCGTCAGTGTGTTCTCTAGAGCTAAGAGTCTGTTTGTTGGGACCCCCTGGGTGGCTCAGTCAGTTGAGCGTCTGCCTTCGGCTCGGGTCATGATCTCAGGGTCCTGGGATCAGGCCCCATGGGGGACTCCCTGCTCAGCAGGGAGTCTGTTTCTTCCTCTCCCTCTACTCCTCCTCCCTACTCGGGCGCGCTCTCTCTCTCTCTCAAATAAATAAATAGAATCTTAAAAAAAAAAGAGTCTCTTTCTTGGTTTGTCTCTCTCTCTTTTTTTCCCCTAGGCCTGTTTGCTTTGTTTCTTAGATCCCACATATGGGTGAAATCATATGGTATTTGTCTTTCTCTGACTGACCTATTTCACTTAGCATAAGTCTGTCTTCTCCCTGATGCCCCACTTTTTTCTTTCTAATGGCATATGATCATCTTGTTCATGTCAAATGAATTATTTGAAATAGAAAATCTGATTCCTGTGTCCCTGTTGCTCATGGATAAAATGAAGGTGCCAGTTTGCTAATCTGCTAAATACCAATTCTCTCTCCCTTTCTCCAACATACACACACTCCCTCACTCATTCACACCCCCATAAACTACACCAATTATCATTTGTAATGTTTGCATGACAACTTACCTTGGAAAGCATTTCTCTAAGCCTGTTGTATCTCCTTTAGTCCCCACCACACATCTGTAGGCAGCCGTCATGCCCATTTTCAGCTGTGGAAGCTGCTGCCCAGGGTGGGTCAGTGACGGGAACCCACATTGACATACTTCTGTCTGGGTGCTCCTCTACTACACTTGCGGGGATAATAAAATCATCTACCTCAAATGATTATTTTAAGAGTTAATATGACAGTGCACATGGGGCATTTAGCACAATGCCTGGTATGGAGCAAGAGCTGATAAAACAGTGGCTAAACTTAGAAATATCCTGGGGAAATACATATCATACCAGATACCTTTGCCCCTTTCCACAGCCTACTGAGGGAGATAGAGCTCCATGAAGCACATTTCTCAAGAAGTCGTTTATCTTAATCAGCCTTAAAATCATACTACTTTCTGAAACCATATGCATGTTGTTCTTCTAACATAGGATCTGTGTGTCAGTAGCCTCATAAAAAGACAATAGAAATCCATATTAAAACTATCAACATTGTGTGAATGCTTATACAACTCACTCTATTTTTTGATTATCATACCTCCACTTACAATTCTGACATTTGAAGTTTTTACATCTGTGTAAGAAAATGGTTCATAATACCTGTCTTAGGTTGCTCCGCAAGCAGTCTGTGAAATGGAGATGAGCATGTAGAAAATGTACTGGGGAGTGCCTCTGGGATCAACATCTGCGAGGGTCTGGAAAGCAGGGTTGGGTGGAGAGAGGGTATCTTGACTGCAATGGAATGCTAGCCCAAAGCTGGACTGCCCACTCAGAGTTGACTTCCCTGGACCTTTCTAGGCCATCAGTCATTGTATGCAGGCTTTCTTTGAGGAAAGGCGTGGCCTGGAGTGCAACTCAGCTGAGAGCCATCAGCCCCAGACACTCCCAGCAACTGAGGAGGAAGGAGGCGCAGGCCTGAAGAGGGTGTCTGTGCAACACACCACAGCCTCTGCTACAAAACAATGTTTGCCACAAAACAGCATCTGCTACCATTCCCTTTCCACATGTCTCCTGCGTGCTTATGTGTTCTTGACACTTTCTTGACCTCATTACAGGAGAGAGGGCAGGCAGAATGATGCATCTTAGATGCTTTTCTTTTGGATTTGTCACTGTGATTTTATTATCATTTCTTTTGTCCCTTTACCTTTAAAGATATGAGGATTAGGAGGGTTTTGTTTTGTTTTGTTTCGGTTTTGTTTTTAAAGAGGGTGGCGCAGTCGTTAAGCGTCTGCCTTCGGCTCGGGTCATGATCCCAGGGTTCTGGGATCGAGCCCCGCATCGGGCTCCCCACTCCGCGGGAAGCCTGCTTCTCCCTCTCCCACTCCCGCTGCTTGTGTTCCCTCTCTCGCTGTGTCTCTCTCTGTCAAATAACTAAATGAAATCTTTAAAAAAAAAAAAGATTTTATTTAGTCATTTGACAGAGAGAGAGCACAAGCAGGGGGAGCTGCAGGGGGAGAGGGAAAAGCAGGCTCCCCGCTGAACAGGGAGCCTGATGCGGGGCTCGATCCCAGGACCCTGGGATCATGACCTGAGCCGAAGGCAGCTGCTTAACTGACTGAGCCACCCAGGCACCCCCATAGGATTAAGAGTTTTTAAAAACACCTAGCTGGACCGGTTTCCAACCAGTGCTCATAATTTGGGTTAAGGCCAAGGATCCTGGCAGGAAACAAATGGCACATTCAGATGGGGATAACCAAGGAGAGTTTAAATGAAGGGACTGATGGGGTGCTGGGGTAGCTCAATTGGTTAAGCAGTTAAGCGTCTGACTCTGGGTTTCTGCTCGGGTCGTGATCTCATGGTCCTGGGATCAAGCCCCATGTTGAGTTACATGCTCAGCAGCAAGTCTGCTTGGAATTTCTCTCCTCTTCCCCTCCCACCACACTCATGCGTGACCTCCCCTCTTTCTCTAAAATAAGTAAAATAAATCTTTAAATGAAGGGACTATTTAGAAATGTGTGGGCCGAAGTTAAAGGAAACTGACAATGAGTGATGGAATCCTTGTTTGGGCAACAACAGTGGAAAGTCATCACCACCCCTAAGTTTGAAGGACAAGGGGAGAGAGTAAGGAAAGCAGAAATAGTACACAGTCCGACAAGAGCCAGGCCCTTTGGAAGAAGAACATAACCACTAACAATCCAGCAGAGAAGGAGTTGGGTTAAATACATGCCCTGACCTCTCTCATGCTTCCCTCTGATCTCCTGCTGGTGGTACCCGTCTTCTGAATATAACCAGAATGTAGCAGGTGAGGGAGCCAGCGGATGAAGTCCATGTGGGTCAGCCTCTTGGGTGCACAGCAGGGGAAAGTAGATCTGGAGCAGCACATCAAAGGTCTCTCTTTATGGTCCTGTGCCATTTCCAGTGTCATGCAGGTTTTTAACATCCAGGTCAATTTGTGAAGCCTTTTCTATAAGGTCAACTCTAGTGCATATCATCCTCAGTTGCTTCCATACTTGCCCCCTACAAACCCTTTTCCACCCAGTAATCAGAATATTATTTTTAAAACAGTGCTGCTGCTACATACTTGCTGAAAAAGTCCTCAGTGTCCACCCACTGCTCTTAAAGACAAAAGCCAATGATGTTAACATGACCCCCAAGGTTCTTGGTCTGATCCTGTGGTACACCTGCTTCAGCCTTCCTGTGCCAAGCAATTGCCTCTTACTTAGGTCATTGAACAGTCTGCCCTCTCTTCACCTCCCCTCCTCCTGTTCCCTCTCCTTAGAACACACGGGTCCTAGTTAACCCCTCCTGGTTTTCCACATCTCAGCTTGGAGATCCACTTCTTCAGAAAACCTCTAATCCTTTTTCTTCTACCCCCAGAACATTTCAGGACCCTCTAGCAAATGGTCATAGCACCCTCTACATTTTAACTCAGGCTTCTTATAAATTTGTAATGTTATGGAACTGTTCACTATCCATTTCCCCTTAGACTGTACATTCTAAGAGTACAGAATCCAGCACATGGATGTCTTCTGGCACATGATAGATCCTCAGGAAATATTTACTGAATGAATGACTATTTGAATGAATGAGTGAATTGGGCTGGGTAGGAAACTTTACAAATTAGATAGCTCACACCTGCTTAAAGAGGCAGTTATGACAAGTCCCTGCAGATCACAGGCTCGGTGTTGCCAAAAGGTGACATGAGAATAATGTTGCAGGAACTTTCCATGTTTTACCGTAAATCAGTGATGGCCTTGATCTAATGTAAAATCTCTTGCTTTTCAAATGTTAGTCACTAATTCCAATTTGTTTAAAAATGCTATACAATCCAAAGAAAACACTTGGATAGGCTGAATTCAACCCAGGAGCTACCTCATTTAATTCCTGGTGTACGTGGCTTCAAGGAAGGTAAAATTTCATATCAGAGGTTCTCTGTTTAGCATGTAGACCCAAGACTTTTTTTTCTACTGTTGTTATTAATATCTGGGCTTACTCAAACTTATTTGTAATCAGTTAATGGTCCACCCTAGCTTTCACTTAATCATAATAAATCAAAATATTGTAAAGGACCAATTAAGCAGTGGGCAAGATCTATGGAGTAGTCAAACACCCTTACTAAAAATATGAATTTATAAACACTGGATCATCTGGCCTTTTTAATGATTACTTAGAGAAAATGCATCAATTAAAATGAGTGGTGTTGTTTTCTTAATGGCATTTTTTTTTCTTGGACATAAAGCTTTGCTTGAAGACAAGTCACACCAAGAGAAAAATGTGTCTCTGTTTCTGTGGAATTCATCAGTCATTTTGGCTCTTCCTATTAGGACTGGGCCATGTGCAGTTACTGAAGAGCCAGGTAGGACAAGTGCTGA
The DNA here is from genome assembly GCF_009762305.2 of Zalophus californianus. NCBI lineage: Eukaryota > Metazoa > Chordata > Mammalia > Carnivora > Otariidae > Zalophus > Zalophus californianus. The sequence continues at coordinate 34,682,160 of NC_045595.1, read as the reverse complement.
AGATAAGGAATGACAGGGAATTTGGGGGTGATTATGTCATGGGACAAATAGGGCTACCCTGAAAGCTCTCTGAACAGTGGGTAGCATACTTTCAGAAACATCACATAGATTTTTGTTTTTGTTTGTTTGTTTTTAAGATTTCATTTATTTATTTTTGCAAGTTGGGGGGCAGAGGGAGAAGCAAGCTCCCTGCTGAGCAGGGAGCCTCACACGGGACTCAATCCCAGGACCCTGAGATCCTGACCTGAGCCGATGCTAAGCAGATGCTTAACCGACTGAGCCCCCTAGACACCCTTCATAGATTTTTGAATACCATCATGAAAAAGGATAGATCTGATCTCTTTGCCTTTAATCCAATGAGTGTTTTCTTGGGAAGGAAAATATCCTTACCATTCCCAAACCGGTTTTCCGAAGAGAGGTATATAGATCTTAGACCTCTTCTGGCTTTACATTTTCAAAAGCTATATATTCTACCCCCCCCATTCTGCCATTGCTTAGAATGAAAAAAAAATATATTTTTTATACTACTATACTACTGATGTCAAATAACATCAACATCAAGTGTCTTTCATCCAGGGTTAGGTTTCTTGGTGACTTTCAAGCTCCTTCCCTTGGAAAGCCTGTGGAGCTTGTCACAAGTGATATTTTCCAGGTGAAGAGGTATGCAGCATATCAAGATCCTTTATCAGGAGGCATATTTTTCAGTCATCTTTGTGAGGATCTAAGCATCTTTGCCAGGCTCCAGGCATGAAGCTGCACAGGAATTAGATCGTCACAAAATTAACACCATCCTGACTATGCTGGTCACACTAAGGAATCATTTCCAAACCCTCATTGCATTCTCCCAGATGCGAAGTTTCACCCCGAAGCTGAAAGTGGATTCTGTCTTTTCAATCTTAGAAGCAGATTTTGAGGGGAAAATATATTTTTTCCCTTCAAATGGAATCTGTGATTGCAAAGAAATCTATCAACTGACTTGATTTCATAGTGTCATGGCCAAGCTTCATATACATCACTGTTTATGTATCTTTTTTTGATATAATAGTCTATAATGGAGACCAGTGCTTTCTAAGTATTTTCATGTCAAGACATACATAGACTATGTGTACAAGATACCAGAGGCTGTTCATGGTCTGGGGCCTCCCAACCCACAGCCCTGGAGTTTGTAAGGATTCATATCCCTGCATACCTTCAATGCACCCAGGGCACACTGGTTGGGAAGTTCTGACTAGAACCACCTACTTCTATTAACATTGTATTTATAAGTCAATTTCACATAGCAGAGTGCAATGATGAAAATATTTTTTAATATTTTTAGTTTATTTCCAGTAAGCATCTTTTCTGTTAGCTCACCAAACATAATCTGCGATACTGAAAGATTATTCTCATTATCATCCCTGACACTGATATTTACTGTGTGGGTAAAAATTATTTTAAGTAAATATTTATTTTTCATGTTGAGCATAGCAGTCTTAGAGACCCCTTCAAAATGCAGAGTGCAGTCCCAAACAATTTGGTGTTTGTCACTTCATATAGATTTCCATTTGGTAAGTGGATAAGGTTTTCTTGTTTTAGATAAATAGGTCTGTGACGTTTTGGGTAAAGTAAATAACAGATGCTTGTGAGTCAGTATTTTTTAATTTTATTTGAATAATCCATAGAGTATTCACTGACGATGGGTGAAGGCAGTGAAAAGAAAAAGAAGATCCTGCATAAAACTCTTGTATTGACTCTATTATTCATGTTTCAGTGTTAAGGAAAGCCCCTAACTGGTTTCTTTGACACTTTACCTGAATCCTCTATAGCCACTTGTTAGAGGAACTGCAAACTCATGGGAAACCATAAAACCTTCAAGAATGTCCTCTGCTATGTCTTATTAAAAAACTATATTTTTCACTATAAAAATATGTAGTAGTGTCCTTTATCCACCATTAAAGAGACAAATTAGACCTATACCAGAAATTAGAATAATTGAACCTATGAGTGAAGTACCATCTATCTTTTCTTACTTAAGACAATTTTTCTAGTGAGAAGAATCTAACATTAGAAATGAAATAATTTCACCAGAGTTAATTACTGACAAAGTTGATTTGGTATGCTACACAGTATGGTCTCATATCTACTAAAAATGTCAGTAGTTTCTTTATCCTCCTCAGTAAAGTACAAAATTGTCTCACAATCAGTACTTTTTGGTAGCTAACTACATTTTCTCAATAGGTGGCTTAATACTCTTCTGAAAGATTGCTCCGTTTCTCCGCTTCCTCTCCATCGTCACCGTGCTGACAGCTGGTACTGAATGGCATCCTCCTGACACTCTGTTCTCTGGAAGTTCTGTTTCCTCTAATGTCAGTGCCCTGGGCTGTTGTTTCTCCCCATTGCCCTCCCACCTTTCCCCTCTGGAACACATTATCTCATGAAGTATGTTGACTTTGGTGCATCCTCTAAGAAAATGGAGGTTCTATAGTCTATTGCCTTTCTTTGTAATCACCAATCCATCTTTGTTTCCCATTTCCTACTTTCTCAGTGTCCTTCTATTCCATGGGAAGATATTGGCCTTAATATCAGTCATGGACCCTGGGGTTTGAGTTGCTTCCTATATCTTATAGCTTGTGGTAATTGTGTTAGTATCTGAAAAATTGTATTGAATACTACAGATGCAGTCGTGCTGCTTTTATTTATTTTTTTATTTTTATCTTTTGAGAGAGAGAGCATAAATAGTAGGGGAAGGGGAGCAGAGGGAGAGAGAGAATCTTAAGCAGACTCCGCACCCAGTGCAGAGCCTGGCATGGGGCTTGATCTCACGATCCTGGGATGAAAATCAAGAGTCAAAATCAAGAGTCAGGCACTTTAACCATCTGAGTCACCCAGAAGCCCCTAGTCATTCTGCTTTTAAAGGAGATTCCATACTTCTAGGAGCTTAAGGAAGCTGAAAATAAAAGAGTTTCCCAATGTGCACTATATTAGGGGATTAAAAATATTATACTGTTAATACTGGAGAATGCATATACTCAGTTACTCAGGTGAAACTGGTGAGAAAGTAGGAATACAAAAGCAGTCACATGCTACCTTCCTCACCCCTTTTTTCCAGCCTCTTCTATATTGTGAATGAATATGAGATAGGCATTAGGTGCCAGAAAGCACGGCAGAAGCTGGGGATGAGAAACTAGAAGATAGTAAAAGCTATTCAGTAGTTTCTGTCTGACAATTATCATCACCTTCTCAAGTAAATTTATCTGAGAGTAATCTGAAGCCTTGAGCCTTGGTTACCTCATATACCTTCATTATAGGGATGCTAGATAAAAGCTATCATCGGTATTTCATATGCATTAATTTTTGTACAAATTATGACTTTCTAAGTATTTAAATTGGTAATACTGGCCTGAGTATTTTATAGGATTCAAGAATTGATTCTCCAATATTGTCTCAGCATCCTGACTAACCAATCTGCTCTTATTTCTGCCTAGATACTAATAAACAAACCACCTAGACTGAATACCTTCCTTCGCCCTTCCAGATCCCTAGGTACCTTTTTTTACCTGGCTTTCTGTCCCAACAGACTGACATCAGCTTCCTTTCCCTCTGGCTTCCTTTTGAGTTCAACTGTTGGGAACCCTGAGAGGAGCTTGGAAGAAAAAGAGAAACCTGGATAATCATTCCTCCTCCCTCTGAGGTTGCCTTGGCCTGCATCTTCTCTAACCTGCTCTCAAAGCAGATTTCTCTGCATGACTTTCCCCTCCCAGGTGGTGATAACTATTCTCTCTGTCCTTGCAGGCCTAGGTATGGTGACCGTTTGCTGCCATTAACACTTTATTCTTGCAATATCATTTTTGTAGGTAGTTTTGTGCAAATAATTATTTTTGGAAATAGTTTCTATAACTTTCCTCTAATTATCTTAATTTGAGTATTCTTTCTCTTTCCTGTGGTAACCTATGGCTATACCAACTCACCAATCATAGACTTACACTTACTATGTTGTACATGGCTTATATTTAATATTATTAAATAGGGTTATTTTAGCAATGTAAATTTTATATGAGACTAGCTTAGTTTTGCTTCTCTGAAAATCTTAAATAACAGACCAACTATAAAATACTCAAGGCTAAACTTAACTGAGAGATAAGCAAAAGCTTGAAGGAATTTGAGAACAAAAAATGAGACTTTCAAAGAGTTTGTAATTGGCTCCTAATTTTGGCAAGAATCACTAGGCAAAGGCTGGTTGGATCTCCATAAAAGAGATGAACATTGCTTACTATGAGACATTATAGTAAAATGACTGTAACCATGGCAGAAGAGGAATTTAGAGCAAGGGAAGTGGGCTCTCTAATAAGATCATAGAAAAATCATAAGTCCCACTCAAATCTGGCCAGTGTGGATTTGAATAACAGGGTTTTAAAAACTTGTCTGCATGAGAATTCCTGCTTCCAGAGAGATTATATATATATATATATATATATATATATAAATATATATATATATATTTATTTATTTCCTATTCTCACCAGTAATTACAACTAAAAACTCTGGACATTATAGGTTAAACAAATATAAGAAAACTCTGAACGTTGGAGAAAAGAAAGAAAACCAGCTAGGGAACTTGGAACTCAGGAATGATGTGGTGATGATTTCCCAGAGTTTTCTTTTGGCTTCATTTTGAAGATGAAGAATCCAGCAACCCAGATATGCCAGCAGGTAAAACAAAAAAGCCGCAACAAAAGTCTGCTTTCTCTAGATGAAGGACCAGGAAAAGGGAATCCATACAAGACCATACAAGCTTTTAGAAAATAACTGCTCTACTTTAGCCACACACCATTAAAAAACCTGCATCCTCCCCCTCATTTTATGATAAGGAAATGACTCTCCCTTTCCCCACTGAGATGGTGAGGAACCCACCGGAAGGCTATTCAAGAGCCTGAACTTCTACCCTTACCTGGCAACAATGAGGTTGTATCTCATTCCCCTGCCAAAACAGTATCATAGAAGGCCTACCAAAACAGAACAGTTAAGATGCAGATCTTACAGTGTAATATTCAAAAATGTCAAGATTTCAGTTAAAAAAAATCACATCATACCAAGAACTAGGAAGATTATAACTTCAACGAGAAAAGATAATAGAAACTGATGCCAAGATGACAAAGATTTGAAAATTATGACAAAGATTTTCAAGCAGTCATTAGAAAAATGCTTCACTGAGCACATATAAATTCACTTGAAATACATGAAAGAAATGAAAAGTCTTAGTAAAGAAATAGAACAAACTAGAGATTCTAGAACAGAAATGAAAAACAAAATGAATGGGCTCAACAAAAGATTGGAGAGGACAGTGGAAGGAATCAGTGAACTTGAAAACAGAATAATAGAAATACCCAATTTGAACAACACAGATATATAGATTTAGATATAGGTAGTTAGGTATAGATACAGATATGAAACTCAGGGATCTGAGGAACTATAAAGATCTAACACCTGTGTCCTTGGAGTCCAGATGAGAGGTGAAAGAGGATGATGGCAGGGGTTGAGGAGGCAGGTATTCAGAGAAAAAAATACCTGAAATTTTCCAAAGCTTGGCAAAAAATATACACATACAGATTCAAGAAGCTGAACAAATCCCAAATATGATAAACCCAAACATATCCAAGCCAAAATACATCATCATCAAAACCTCTGGAAAATAAAAACAAAGAAAAAATTTTGAAAGCAGTGAGAAAAAAATGATGTATTAACTATAGGAAAAAAATCAAATGACAGAAGATTTTTCATCAGAAATCATGGAAACCAAAAGGAAGTGGCACATACTTTTAAGGTGCTGAAATATCAATCCAGAATCTTATATCCAATGAAAATATCCTTCAACATGAAGACAAAATCAAAACATTATCAAATAAAGAGAAACTAAGGGAATTTGTTGCCAGTAGACCAGAATGGCTAAAGGAAATTTTATAAAGATATAAGGAAGGATAAAAGAAGGAATCTTGAAACACCAGAAAGGAAGAAAGAACAATGGAAAGGGCAAAGCATAATAGATTTTCCTTCCCATCTTCCCTTCCCTTTTTAAAATTATGCTTGACAATTGAAGCAAAAATTATGACAACATCACATGTGGATCTCAGTGTATGTAGAACTCAGATATATTGAAGATGGTTATATTCTAAATGGGAGAGAGTGATGCAATGTAAAGGGAGGTAAGATTTCGTTTCTTTTTTTTGCATTTTAATTAATTTATTTATTTTTGATTATTTATTTATATATGATATTTATCTTTTGATTCATTGTTTGCATATAACACCCAGTGCTCCATTCAATACGTGCCTCTTTAATACCCATCACCAGGCTAACCCATCCCCCCACCCCCTCCCTCTAGAACCCTCAGTTTGTTTCTGAGAGTCCATAGTCTCTCATGGTTCATCTCCCCCTCCGATTTCCCCCCCTTCATTTTTCCCTTCAATCACATTGATAAAATGATGACACCAGTAGACTGTGTTAAGTTATGCAATAACTTACGTATAATATAATTCCTAGAACAACCACTAAAAGAACTGTACATATAAAGAAGTACGCTAAAAAACAGGGTAGATAAATCAGAATGGAATTCTAAAAAAATGTTCAAGTAGCCCATAGGAATATAGACACAAAACAACAACAAACAAATAAAAAAAAAAAAGAAAAGAAAAAACCCAGGAAACAAAACAAGAAATGGCAGGCTTAACCAGTAATATATCAATAATTATATTAAATACAAATGGTCTAAAAGTGCACCAATTACAAGAGAGATTGGCTATATTCCTAAGAGAAATGAAAACATACGTCTACACAAAACATATACATTAATAGTCACAGTAGTATTATTCATAATATCCAAAGGGGGAAACAATCCAAATGTCCAACAACTGATGAATGGAAAATAAAATGTGGTGTATCCATATAACAGAGTATTATTCAGCCATAGAAAGGAATGAAGTTCTGATGCATGCCAGAACACAGAGGAAATTTGAACACATCATGCTAAGTGAAAAAAGTCAGTTACAAAACGCTATATGTTATATGATTCCATTTATATGAAATGTCCAGAAGAGGCAAATCCATAGAGACAGAAATTAAGTTAGTGTTGCCAGAGGCTGGGTGGTGGAAGGAGTGCTTATGGGGCTTCTTTCTGGTTCTTTAGTAAAAATGTACTAAAATTAGATAGTCATGATGGTTGTTCAACTCTGTGATTGTACTGCAAACCACTGAATTGTACACTTTAATTTTTTAAGATTTTATTTTTATTTATTTGTCAGAGACAGAGAGAGAGAGAGAGAGAATGAGCACAAGCAGAAGCAGGCTCTCTGCTGAGCAAGGAGCCCGATGCAGGACTTGATCCCAGGACCCTGGGATCATGACCTGAGCTGAAGGCAGACACTTAACTGAGTGAGCCACCCAAGAGTCCCTGAATTGTACACTTTAAAAGCGTGAATTTTATGATATATCAATTATATACCAATAAAGCTATTATTTATAAAATTAGAAGAAGGAAAAAAAACAAAATAAAGCATGACTGTTTATATTAATAGTAGATAAAGTAGAGTTTCAATCAAATAAAATGACCAGGGACAGAGAAGGACAGTATATATGATAAAAGTCAACCCACCAAGAATACATAGTTACCTTAAATGTGTATGCACCAAACACTACACTTGTAAAATATGTAAAGCCAAAACTGATGGAACTGAAAGGAGAAGTAGGCAAACTCACAATTATAGCTGGAGATTTCAATATCTACTTCTCAACAATTGATAAAACAGCTGAACAAAAAAAATCAGCAAGGATATATCATCAACACCATCCACCAACAGGATCTCGTCAATACACATAAAACACTCCTCCCAGCTACAGTAGTATACACATTCTGTTCAAGCATTCACAGGACAGCACTGACATAGACTATAATCTGAGCCATAAAACAAACCTCAGCAAATTTAAAAGAATTAAAACCATTCAGAGTGTGTTCTTCATGCTAGAAATGAAAAACAGAAAGATAATAGGGAAATCTCCAAACACGTGGAAACTCAACAACATACTTCTAAATAACCCATGGGATTAGAAAAGATGAAAAGCCTCACATCAATAGTCTTGCACCGTAGGAAATTAGAAAAATAAGAGCAAATTAAACCCAAAGTGGGTACAAGGAAATAAATGACAAATATAAGCACAGAAACTAATAAAATTGAAAACAATAGATAAAATTAATGAAACAACTAAAATATCCTTTAGTAGGTGATTGGTTAAACACAATGTTGTATGTCTATATCATGGAATACCACTCAGGAATAAAACAGAATGAACTAGTGATAAATATGTCACCATGGATAGAACTCAAGGACATTATGCCAAGCGATGAAAGCCCATCTCAGTAGGTCACATAGTGTATGATTCCATTTATGTAAGTTTCTCAAAATGACAAAATTATAGAGACAGAAAAAAAGATTAGTATTTGCTTAGATGTTCAGGTTGGTGGAAAGTGTTTCTTGATTGTGGCAGTGGTTACCTTCATCTACAGATGTGATAAGATGAGATGGAACTAGAACATACACATTTTAACCATTTCCTTATTTTGCTGTTATTCTATATTATGTAAAATGTAACCATTGGGGAAGCAAGATGGAGGGGACATCTCTGTACTCTCATTACAACTTCCTGTGAATCCATTGTTATTTCCAAATTTATAATTTTAAAGAAAATGTACTCGATGAATTTCTTTTTTATGTTTCTAGGACCATGCATGTTTATTATTTATAAATGCCCCCTTAGGAACACTTTGGTTTGAATACTTATTCAAATACAAAGGAAGCATCAGAAAACCTGTTTTTAAGTTCTCACTTATACACATTTCAACTTTGTGACTTTGGGAAAGCAAATTAACCTCTATGAAGTCTCTCGATGATATTTAATGGACTACTTGGTAGACTTTGTGTTCTCTAATGTGTTCTGCATGCAGCTAAGGAGTCCTAGCCGGCTTTGCCACAGAGTGCTTGAGAAGACCAGGGGTTATGTTGTCATGATTTGCACATAGTAAGTGCTCAGTAACTACTTGCTAGATTTAATTAGACTGGATCACAGAAAAAGGCTATATGTATATTATATATATATGTTATATATATATAATAAAAATGCATAATGTTAGATATTATTTTTATTGTATTTTATAATCCTTAAGTATTACTATTGCTGTGTTTGTGATGAGTAGTGCATCCAAACAGAATAAGTCTTGCAAAGGCAGAGTTCAGTAAACGATGCTGTCTTTTTAGAACATCAGAATCATGAGTCAATTCTGAATATGGAAAGATGGTCCATGTGGTCCACGTGGCTGACTATAAGTAGGCTATCTAGACTTGATGCCAAGATCCTCTGTATCAGGATGGTTCCCTCATCTCCTGCCTGCTATGAGTGTTGTTGCTGATGGCTGACATTTACCTTCCGCACCAGAAGTTCTCAGTGAAGCAGATTAGTCTTACCTGGAAGGTTATTCCCAGCTCTGGGAGCTGTCTACAGTAAATGCCTGACGCAGGTTAAAAAAGGCCACACTCCCTTGCTTCAAAGGGGCACCGACTATGTGGTCCAGTTTATGCTTCAGAGTTTTCCTTGGGATTAGGCTAAAGCTAAGGTTCAGCTGAGAACATGGCCTTGCTTATTTAGCTCTCTCCCCTGCCCTATTCTGCCCCTCTCCCTGGCTCCCTTTCTCTGTGAGCCTTCTCAATCAATCATGTGCTCCCGAATCCCTGTCTTAGAATCTGCTGAATTTAAATTCCTACAGGAGCCAGCAAAATGGACTGGAATTCAAAAACAGATTAGATACGGAGGTAGAAATGCCAGAGAAAATACAGGATGCCCAGTTAAATTTAAATTCCAAACGAAGAGTTGTTTTTGATATAAGTATATCCCCATTATTGCAGGGGACATACTGACACTTAAAAAAAAAAAGATTTCATATTCCTGAAATTCACATTTAACTGGGTGGCCTGTGTTTTCTTTGCTACCCCTGGCAAATCTGTATGGGGTGGGACTGGGGTTGAGTAGAACCTCTGTATATTGTCCTTAGAAAGGCAGCAGCTGCAGTGTTTGAAAGTTTCTTAGAAATGCAGAATATCGGGCCTCACCTTGGACCTTCTGGATCAGGATGCACATTTTCCACAAGATTCTCCAGGTGATGCACACGTACTTTAACATTTGAAAAGCGACAGACTAGAGGAGGTGGATGCTCGGCACACCTTGAGAGCACAGGTGCAGACTGAAGGGGCTGCTGGGCCAGCCCTGGCCAGTTGTCATTACAGGACTGTGGGCCCCGTGCAGCCAGACCATTTCCTTTTTCAAAAGAATAAGATAGTCTGGATTTTTATAGAAAACTTCTTGATTTACAAACGTTGGCAACCAACTCAGTGTGTCTTAATGACTTTGTGAACCGAATAAAACAAGTCTATAGGGGCACCTGGGTGGCTCAGTTGTTAAGCATTTGCCTTCAGCTCAGGTCATGATCCCAGGGTCCTGGGATCGAGCCCCGCATCGGGCTCCCTGCTCGGCAGGGAGTCTGCTTCTCCCTCTCCCTCTGCCTGCCGCTCTGCCTACCTGTGCTCTCTCTCTCTCTGTCAAATAAATAAATAAAATCTTTAATAAAAAAAAAAGTCTATGGAGTTAACTCAATTTGTGGACCATCTATTTTGTTACCTCAGATCTACAACAATTCTTACAGAGGTTCTTGAATGTAAAATTTTATAGAGGCAACAAGATGAATGAAAATGCCTGAACCCTCACCGCAATAATGAGCAGTATTAGTTAAGAGTAAATGTGAGTACGAACCAGCATATGCCGCATGCGTACTTGAGTGCATACATCCAGGTATGTGTGCATATGTGTGTTGTGAGTCTGTGAAGTATCTGTGTGTGTGCATGCATGCCTCTGTGTGTGTGTGTGTGCATTTTGGGGGTGTGTGCAGGGGTGTTGACATGTATTTATGCACGTGCTTTGCACATGTAGGTGTATGTATGTGGTTACAATGAGGCTCTAGTGTTTCATTTTTCCTCTTTTTTCTTAGCAGCTGCTAAAGATCTTTGGTCAATAGTTCTAATCTTCTCCTTTAAGGGTCTGTCATTCTTGTCCCATCTTGGGATGTGCAAGAGTAGCCAGTTCCTCATAACAGTAATCTTGTTAACTGGGTGGCTCAGTTGGTTACACATCTGACTCTTGATTTCCACTCAGTTCATGATCTCAGGGTCTTGGGATGGAGCCCTGAGTTGGGTTACCTGCTCAGCCGGGAGTCTGCTTGAGATTCTCCCCCTGCCCCTCCGCCTTCTTGCTCATGTGCTCTCTTGCTCTCTGAAATAAATAAATCTTTTTTAAAAAAAAGGGGAAAAAAAGAAAAACTCTAGATTCAGATGCAGATTAGCTTTTAAGAAGGGGGGTTCCCCCTAATATTTAAAGGAAGGGTTCCCCCTAACGTGCAGAAGGACATCTCTTTCTGACTGCATAGTCCTATAGCTTTCTGTCTCTCTCCCACAGATCTTTTAATCTGTTCTCCTGAGCTGCAGATGCAGGATGACTTTCAAACCCCTTTCCTTGGTGGGGGACAAGCTGGTTAAGTCCAACCGGTAAGGATCTTTTTGATTCTAGGAAGAGACTTGGTGCTACTCTACCCCTATGTATTCTTAAAGCCCAGAATTTTGCAATATTACTTTGTTCCTCCCTCTGATGCCTTGTTACAGTGAAATGTGTGCACATGCATGTATGGACCCACAAATTCACAGGTTCATGTGTGTGCCTAAATAACCATGTCAAAGCCAGGGAAGCACCAGTAGAAGAACCTGGAGGTCCTATCAATACCTCTGTGTCCCTCTGTGCTCCACTGCATCTGGTGAGTCAGAATCCCTTCATGTGGGGTGACCAATTTGCGGGGAGGGATGTTCCTTTCTACCTGATGAGTTTGGGCTCTCCCTAGTGCCTTAATCTTGCCTGGAAAGACTATTATATTTGACTGGATAAAATTATATTTGACAGTATCTGTCTCTGGTTTATGGGAAAGAATATTCCACTCACTGTTATTTGAGCCATGCTTACAAAAATTGCTATTAAATTATCCTCAATTGCAGAAAAGAATGTACTTATAACAATTGGTGTTAGACGTATTTCTTCAAAATCAACCATTTTGTATTTAAAATTTCCATGAAGTTTCCATTATGTCCCTTAATATGTCCATGTTTGCAAAGTTTTTAAGTTTTGAATTATATCAAATAAAATTTATACCTTTGGCAATTCTGCCAGGTTAATAAGTATAGTGGTAGTTTGTTCATTAACTATTTTTTACTTGTTTTCCAATTTTCCTTTGAGCAATGAATAATAGTAAGAAAATAGTACTCAAGTTAAAATAGAACAATGTAAAATATTTTCTCCCCTTCAAACATTTGCCCACAAAATACTTTTTCCTTATTCATTGTTATAAAATGCGTTTTCCAGCTCTCTTATTGTAGTTTGACATGTAAGAGATTTCAGTAATGTTAAGCAAGAACTTTTTCACAAGCTTGTTATAGTTGTTTTGTACAGTGAATACACACAAGTGGGTATAATCAGCTTACATATTCTTTGGCAATAAATGTGGCACTCTGGGACTGTTAACAACTCTAATATCTTCCTGTTACTTAAGTGGCCCAAAAGAGACAGAAAACTTCCAAAAGGGGTTAGCTCACTTCCAGAGAAAAATCTGGCTCACCCACTCATGAATAAAAAAATATATATAGACACTTTGAGTTAGTTTTATGATTGTGATATGTGAGAATATCTACTCCTTTTACTTTCCCCTTGTGAAAATTAGGGAGACTTGAACATTTATGTTACGGTAGAGAAACAGGAAAACCTGTGCTCCCTGAACATGAACCAAATGAAGGACGGTTTTTCTCCTGGAATTTATCTATGTCTCTGCATTTTTGCAGCCTCTATCTACAAAAGCAGATTTGTAATAAGTTCATATATATTTCTTAAATTTTTTATTATGTTCAGTTAGCCAACATACAGTACATCATCAGTTTTGATGTAGCGTTCAAAGATCAGTTGCATATAAACCCAGTGCATTCAGCAAGTGCTGAGGGAGGGCTTAGTATGTAAATACAAGAGTAACCAAGAGAGACATTGTCCCTGCTTCACAACACTGACATTTCTTGGGGAGATGGACAAAGAAAAAAGTCAACAAAGCAAATCATTGCAAATTTTGAAAAGTACAACAAAAAAAGCTGGACAAGATTTACTCCAGATATAGCAATGAAGAAAGGTCTCAGCTGAGGCATGAGGAAATGAGGAGGATGCAGTGTAATCCAAGCAGAGAGAAGGGCAGACCTTGAAATAGGAAAGAATTCAAGGCTATGGCTGAGAGGGACGGGTGCACTGTCGTTGGCTCCATGGAAACAAGGGTAGACAGAGAAGAAAAGACTGTGAATTTAGTACATTTGGATTTATTCTAAAGACACTCAAGATTTTAAGCCAGGTCAACTTAATCTGATTCTTCTCTCTACTTTGTGAAAGATGGATTAAAAGTGGCCAGGGATAGAGAGACAATTTCGAAAGAAAACAAAACAGAACAAAGACTTTTTTTAAGAGACCAAGTAACCAGGGGTGGTGGTCTGGGCCAGGATGGAGCTAGAGGGATTGACCACATCATGGTACAGGTTGGAATGGAGAATTGACAAAACTTGTTGATGGCTTGGAAGTGGAAGAAGAGGTAAAAGGAGGAAGCAAAGAACGCTCCTCTGTTTCCAGCTTAAGCATTTGAGGGGAACTTGGTGTCTCTTACTAATGGAGGGAGGCCAGACTACTTTCATATTTAAAAATTGCAGATGGAGTGTAACAGTTACTCTTACTTGTTACTCTTTCAGATGATGTTAACCACACAACATGATACATTTGCTTTTTATCTGCTTAGCCCTTTCTATTGCATCCTAAGTGTAGATTTCTGCAGTTACCTAATATATTACATGGATAATGTTGATACTGGTGATTTTTAAAAACAAGGACAAGACTTCTACCCTTAAAAGCAATTTCTTGCATATATCCAGTGGATGTGACACTAACCCTTATCATGGAAAAATAAGCACAAGACTTGATGTAAAACTTTCTTTCAAGTACCCATTGTGTGGTCTATAATTTACCCTGAAAAGCTGGTAGTACGATAGCAGGAGACCTCTCAAATATATTCATAACAATATACAACCACAGATTTCTGTTTTATACAGGTCAGTGGAGAACCATCACTGCTGAATCAATGTATCTAACTTCTTGAATGTCTAAATTTAAAAAGAATACATTCCTGCTAAGATTCCTATCAACTCTTGCTGATTATGTTTCATAAAAGCAAATTCTCGTACAGTGGGCTTTTAAAAGGACCAATTTTCTGCTTCTCTTGACTGTATGAGACATTCAGGAATTAATGAAAAAAGCAATGCCTGTCTGGCTTGTAAGCATCACAGTCTTATTTCTGCATAAATTCTCACAGGTCAACTCAAAAAACAGTTGAGGGTCAAAATCTCATCTGGTCACCTAGATTAAAAACTAATTTCTCTAAAGTATATCCTATGTTGAAGCTTTTTCATGCAAATAAATAGCAAGGGCCTTATCCTCCCTTCCTTTATTAGTTGGGCATGTCATGAATTTGAACAGAACATTTTGTTCTGTACTCTAATTACATGCGTTATCAGGAAAAATCTATTCCTTGCATACATATCATTAGAGAAGCAGCTCTAAGAGTGTGGTTCTATCATAGGGCTCGTCACGGCAGTTCATCGTAATATTGACAGTTTAATCTTTTTGTTTCATACAAGATTAAAAGTGGCTTGATAGCCATCTCTTCATAGCTCGGACCGTGAATCCAATTGGACTCAATCCATATCTAAATATCATCTCTATCATGAAGATGGACTCCATTTTCCCAATATACTAGGTAATTATCTACTGTTACGGGGAAAATACTTCACTGATGAGAAAACCCCAGAAAACTGATTTTCCAAAAAATGATGTTTACTCACAACTACGTGGCTGAACAAAAGGAATCAATGCTCTCCTTTCCCTTTAGACGAGGTGACAAACCAGAATTGTCACTCACTCACCACCTCTTTCCTCTTAGGCAGTTTGAAGACATCATTCTGTTTGGTCATTTGTTTTATTGGCTGTTGAAACATGATGGCCAACATTGAAATGAAATGACTTTTCAAAGCCCTTTATTGGATCTCAGGATGTGTCAGTAAAAAGGAAGAAAGAAAGAAACAGATGGAATTTGAACACAAAGAAAAACGACCTTCACTCAGAAACTATTTATTAAAATGATAGTACAATGCACTTTGTCTGTGAGGTGGCAAGTCACAAATAAGAAATATGGGAACCCGTAGAGCTGTTGAAATTTAAATTATGTGGCAGGTTTCCATCAGAAATGCAACAGTAATTTAGAGTTAGGCTTTCCTGGCAGATTTATGTTTCAGTAAACAAACAAAAGGACTTTCTTGCCTGCTGTGCCAGGTGCAGGAAAAGATCCATGAGAATAGAAAGAATGTGGGGGGAATTGATGTGGTTTTTCCCTCTCATTCAATATACTTCCGTATTTCACCCATATTTATATTCATATTGATGGCCAAACTTCTCTGAAGGAGATTCAGCACATCCTGTTAGAATGCGCTGAAACATTACACCTTCGACTAGCTGGAAGGTGGGGCCTCGGCAAGAGGACACCCTCTTCAGCTTTTTGTAGTCCTGCGAAATTTCAAGTTTAATCTCTGAACCATGTCATGGGTGTTATTTCATGACTGAAACGATTTTGCAACAAAGGCCTGCTTCTGTGCAAAGGAGGACATGTTTTGTATCTCAGCAAAAAGGAGTAGAGTGGGTTTAAACAGAAATGAGGGCTTTGAAGAGTGCCTTTGAATATTCGGGAAAGTGTCCTGTGTACTTTGAAAGGAACAGCAGACAGCTTCTCTGTCTGATAGGGGGGCTTCCCTCCCCTTGTCTCCCCTGAGATGAGCGTGGACATTGTGGCTTCCATGTTTTTATCAACACCACAGCAGTCACTTTGGAAAGCACGAGGTGCTGGGGAGCTTTTCCTGGCATCCCAGACAGACCTTTTTACCCACAAAGCTTAGAGACAGATAATGAGGATATAGTATCAGGCTATGGAAGGACTGGTCGTCCTGTTCTCCTGAGCCAGGTAATCCTGACGAATGGATGATAGGCAATGAGGCCACTAGCCCTTACCCATGGAGGTGATCTAACAGAGCTGCTGGATGACACTGCATGTCTAAAGAGTGATTTTTCAGGTCTCTTTTGTTTCCAATTTTGTTACCCTAAACCTGCACACGATTCTAGGGTGTATGGCCAAGCAGTGAAACCCAGAGGTTTTCTAAGAGGTTCTTAAAGATCCTGTCTCGTCAGCTTTTCTTTACTCTATCAGGGGTAAGGCCAGTCCATTCTAATAGAGGCGCTCTGGGAAAGCATCCTTAGGTTTTGTTGTGCCGTGACTCTTTCACGTAGTAAGCTCAAAGCCCAACTTGTTGGAAGCCTTTGTTTGAATTCCAAAGATGTGCTCTGGGAAGAAATGTGTTAATCAATGACCACTTTCATCTCTTCTCTCCTGTGTGATGTCAGACAGAAGCTGTCACAGGGCCATTATGAACACAGAAATGCTCTGTCCTATGTAGTCCTCAAATTTAAGGCATAGAGCAAATGAGTTGTGATGGAATCATAATCAGATGGTAAGCTTACTTTTCAGAAAAGAATATTTCTTGACCCTTTCAAAAGAGCAAGCTCCCATTCAACCTTAGAGTGAGAGGTATGGTTTGCTTTATAAAGTGTGAAAGTATCTGAGGACATTATGAAGAACTCAGACACACTGTAGAGGGAATATGAGAATAGATTAAGATTCCAATTTGAATTGTCCCTTAAAGGATGAAAACTTTCTTTCCTTATGAGTTATAAAAAAGCCCATTCAATTTAAGCTTGGCTACCTTTGAGATAACAAAGAGGAATATTTGTAATGTAGTGACTGTGTAATTTATGAAAAATGATGTCTGGCTATACATGCACAGTTGCTATGTTGGGCTTTTTGCACTTAATCAGGCAAATTGGTTTTTGTATGTTTTAGATATGTTTTTATATAAATATAAATAAATACATATCTTAACTTCTGATAAATATATACATCTATATGTAAATATAAATGTATCTTTTCTATATGAATATATACTTACATTTATATATACACATACTTAATGAAATCATATTGTTGTTTTTTTTTCTTGCCTTTTGTTGGTGCTATTCTTTTGGAAAACGTTGTTAAATGGCAGTTTCTAGACTGTGAATAATATACGTGGCCAATTGCCTCTTTCCATAAATGTAATTAAGCAGGAGAGTGAGTCAGAGATAAGCTCCAGCTTCTAGTTCATTTTTATAGACATTTGGTAATGATGAACTGAGCAATCAAGTGTCTGTGTAAACTGATGTAACTTTTCATACCATGAGCCTAATTATAGCTCTGCTTAAACACAAGCTAAATTGATAGCGAGTGTACTTCTAACCTGAAACCTAGTCCCAATACTGCTTATAATTGCAGGGTGTTTTTTGGAGGGAGGGGTCTACGGAGGGGCATGTGAATTATTGCAAATGTTCTTCTCTTCAATAACATCATAGAGAGAAGCCTTGTCTTTGTAATCTATGCCACTCAAGCCCAGGAAAGCATATTTCCATTGTTCGATTCCCCGGGAGGTCTAGGAGTAATAGCCCAAGCACAAGACAAGGAAATATTTTGCAAATTCAGTGCAAACTAGATAACCAAACTACTTCTCATGGAGCTTATTTTCAAGCAGGAGAAAATATAAGCAAATAAGCAAAATAGTTAGTTTTTTACAATTTACATTTTTTTAATCACACAATTAAATAACTGTGCTAAATACCAGGAAGGAAACCAATCGATAAAAGATAACTGGCCACCTATGGTAGGCATCAGGTTAGACTCCACAGAGGAACTGACCTTCCAACAGAGACTGGAAGGGAGATAAGAAACCAGCCTTGCTGAGAGCCCTAGAAGAAGGAACACCAAGTGCAATGTTCCTGACGCAGGACACAGTGTAGCTGCTGTAGGTATTCTTAGAAGGCTTGTGAGCTTACAGCTTAGTGAGTGAGGAGAGCAGGATGAACAGACACTTTGGATTTGGGTGCAGCAGAAAGAGAGGGGGAAAAGAAACAGAAAGAGAGGGGTCAAGGGGTCTCCTTCATTAGCTGATCTTATCCAATTTATGCTGTTAATCTGATTGCTCTCAGGCGCCTGGGTGGCTCAGTTGGTTAAGCGACTGCCTTCGGCTCAGGTCATGATCCCGGAGTCCCGGGATCGAGTCCCACATCGGGCTCCCTGCTCGGCGGGGAGTCTGCTTCTCCCTCTGACCCTCTTCCCTCTCATGCTCTCTATCTCTCATTCTCTCTCTCAAATAAATAAATAAAATCTTTAAAAAAAAAATCTGATTGCTCTCTAACCTAGCACTTTACTTCTGTTGCCTACAAGTTAAATATATATATATATGTATATATATATATATATATATATATATATATATATATATAAAAGGAAGTTTATTATGTTTCATACTCAGAGACCCAGAGGCTATCAACCCTAATATATGAATCATCCCACCACCATTGACATAGACTCCATCAAAGAATAAAGTTCTCATCATAGGGGGAAAAAAATCCAAATTGTCTAAACACTGTGCTTATAGAAAGGCTGCCGGCAGTGTCTTATATAACGGGCAAATAACCTAAGACACATGCTGGCATCCTCAGTAACCTTGGATCACATAAAACTGGTAAATTACAAACTGGTTCACAACTATTTGGCACCATGAAAATAACCCTTCACTGAGATGCACTTAATATTAATTCCTTGTCTCTTACAAGGAAATTATAAAACAGCTAATCCCAGTGCAAATGGCCAATAAGCATATGATAAATCACCCACCTAACACGAATGGAAGAAATACAAATTGCAGGAATTAATAAACAATATAAAAAGATATTCAACCCAGCTCATAATTAAAACCTAACTTATAACATTACTTTTTTTTTTCCTTCTACCTATCAGATTAGTAGGAATTTAAGGTTTGTTATTATCCAATGCTGGTAAAAAAGTGAAGAGTATTTGCTTTCAAATACGGTTGGAAGGAATGTTTGTTGTTATGACATTTTAAAAATTGAGACGTAATTGATATATAACATTATGTTAATTTCAGATGTACAACATACTGATTCGATTGATACATGTACATATTGCAAAATGACCTCCACAATGACTTTGGTTAACATCTATCACCACACACAGTTACAATTTTTTTTTCTTGTCATGAGAACTTTTAAGATCTACTCTCTGAACAACTTTCAAGTTACAATACATTATTTTAACTCTAGTCACCAGTTCCCCAGGATTTATGTATAACTAGAAGTTTGTACTTTTTGAACCCCTTTACCCATTTCCTCCCATTCCCATCTCTGGCAACCACCAATCTGTTCTCTGTATCCAGGAGTTGTGTTTTTTGGTTTTTTTTAATTCCACAAGTAAGTGAGATCATATGATACTTGTCTTTCTCTGCCTGACTTATTTCACTTAGCACAGTGCCCTCAAGGTCCACCCATGTTGTCACAAATGTCAGGATTTCATTCTTTTTATGGATGAATAATATTTAATTGCATGTAGTACACTACATTTTCTTTATCCATTTATCCATTCATGGATAAAGTTGCTTGCATGTCTTGGCTATTGTAAATAATGCTGCAATAAACACGAAGGTGCAGATATCTTTTCAAGTTAGTGGTTTTGTTTCCTTCTGATAAATACCTAGAAGTGGAATTGCTGGATCACATGGTAATTTTATTTTAATTTTTTGAGGACCCTCCATATTGTTTTCCACTATAGCTGCACTAATTTATGTTCCCACCAACAATGCACAAGTATTCTCTCTTCTCCACATTGCCTTTAGCTAATACCCAGTCTAACAGATGTGGGGTGATATCTCATTGTGGTTTGGGCTTGCATTTCCCTAATGGTTGGTGATATTGAGCACTTTTTCAGCACCTTTTGGCCATCTTTATGTTTTCTTTGGAAATATGTTTGTCTATTCAGATCTTCTGCTCATTTTTTAATTGACTATTTGGTTCTTTTGCTATTGAGTTGTATGAGTTTTTTATGTATTTTGCGTATTAACCCCTTATCAGATACATAATTTGCAAATACTTTCTCCCATTTCATAACATAGGCTGCCTTTTCATTTTGTTGATGGTTTCCCATGCAGTGCATAAGCTTTTTGGTTTGATGTAGTCCTAGTCGTTTACTTTTGTTTTTATTGTCTTTGCTTTTGGTGTCAAATAAAAAAAAAATCATCACCAAGACCAATGTCTAGGATCTTACCATCTGTGTTCTTTTAGGAATAACAGTCCTATGTTCAAGTCTTTAACCCATTTTGAGTTGATGGTGGTTCAGTTTCATTCTTTTGCATGTGGCTCTCCAGTTTTATCAACACCATTTACTGCACTTTCCCCATTGCATATTCCTGGCTTCTGTGTTGTAAATTAATTGATCATATATGCATGGGTTTATTTCTGGACTCTTTATTCTGCTCCATTTATGTATGCATCTGGTTTTGTGTCAATACTGTACTGTTTTGATTACTATAGCCTGGTAATGTAGTTTGAAATCAGAAAGTGTGTGCCTCCGGCTTTGTTCTTTCTCAAAATTGCTTTGGCTATTTGACATCTTCAGTGTTTCCAATACAAATTTTAGGATTGTTTAATTTCTGTGAAAAATGCCATTGGAATTTTCATAGGGATTGCATCTGTAGATTGCTTTGAGTAGTATGGTAATTTTAGTAATGTTAATTCTTTCAATCCATTAGCATGGAATGTCTTCCCATTTATTA
The DNA here is from genome assembly GCF_009762305.2 of Zalophus californianus. NCBI lineage: Eukaryota > Metazoa > Chordata > Mammalia > Carnivora > Otariidae > Zalophus > Zalophus californianus. The sequence goes on along the minus strand of NC_045595.1, from coordinate 34,661,209 downwards.
GTATTTTCAATTTCTTTCATCAATGCCTTATAGTTTTTCAGGTACAGGTCTTTCACCTCCTTGGTTAAATTTATTGCTAGGTATCTTGTTCTTTTTGATGTAGTTGTACATGGGATTATTCTTGACTTCTCTTTCTGATAGTTTATCATTAGTGTATAAAAATGCAACTGATTATTGTCTATTGAGTTTGTATCCTGCAACTTTACTGAATTTGTTTTTAGTTGTAACAGATTTTTGGTGGAGTCTTTAGAATTTTCTGTATATAAACTATCATGTCATCTGCAAATAGAGACCATTTTACTTTTTCCTTTCTATTCTGAATACCTTTTATTTATTTTTCTTGTCTATTACTCTGGCTAGGACTCCCAATTCTGTGTTGAATAAAAGTGATGTATACTTGAAATTTGCTAAAAGAGTAGATTTTTAAGTGTCCTTATCTAGAAAAAAGGTAACTATGTGAGGTGATAGGTGGGTTAAATTAACTTGATTGTGTATACATAAATCAAATCATCACATTGTATGCCTTAAATATAAGCAATTTTTATTTGTAAAAAAAATTTAAAGTAAATTAATAAACAGATCCCTTTGGGCTGGGGGAAAAAAAAGTGATGAGCATAGGGATCCTTGTATTATTCCTGACCTTAGAGGAAAAGCTTTTAGCTTTTCACCTTTGAGTATGATGTCAGCTGTGGACTTGTCATATATGGCTTTTATTATGTTCAGGTACTTTCCCTCTACACCCACTTTGTTGAGAGTTTTATCATAAATGGATGTTGAATTTTGTCAAATGCTTTTTCTGCATCTATGGAGATGATCATATGATTTTTGCCCTTCATTTTGCTAATGTGGTGTATTGTGGATACTGAACCATCCTTATATCCTTGGAATAAATCCCACTTGATCATGGTATTTGATCCTTTTGATGTATTGTTAAACTCAGTTCACTTATATTTTGTTGAGGATTTTTACATATGTTTTCATTGGGGATATTGCATTTAATATTCTTTTCTTATACTGTCCTTGTCTGATTTTGGTATCAGGGTAATGCCGGCCTTGTAAAATCAGTTACTTCTATTTTTGGGGAGAGTTTGAGAAGGGTAAATATTAATTCTTTGAATTTCAGTAAAATTCACCAGTAAGGCCATCTGGTCCTGGCATTTTCTTTGTTGGGAGATTTTTGATTACTGAGTCCCTTAGAAGTAATTAGTCTCTTTGGATTTTCTGTTTCTTCAGGATTCACCTTGTTTGGTTGAATTTCTAGGAATTTATCCATTTTTTGTAGATTATCTAATTTGTTGGTGATGAAGTTTTAGAATATAAGTGAGGTTCAGTGGGGTGGAGTCCGGAGAGGACGACGACCAAGAAAGAATTCTTGAGATGTCTTTGGTGCAAAACGGTGGTTTATGAAAGCCCGGGGACAGGACCCGTGGGCAGAGAGAGCTGCCGCCCCGGCTTGTGAGCGGTGGCTGGTTATATACTATGGGGTTGGGGGAGGTAAGGAAAAGGGAGGTTTCAAAAGGATTTTTGTATGTTAAAGAAGACTCACAGGATACCAGAGGCCTTGCCATTGTCAAGTTGAGGTTGTTTTTCCTTCTAGGAAGGCATTAACAGTAAGATAGTTGGGAGCTTCCTGGAGAAACATTACACTTTGCCTGCTTCAAGTATCTGTCGATGGACTGCAGATTGTAAGGACATTTAATTGCATCTACATTCCCTTCTGGAAGCTAGGCCATTGATAGAGATGCTTTGTCCTCATAAATTGCTGACTTTTGTAAACTGAGGAAGCCTCCTGTCCTGCAAGGCTGCGATCTCTATCAGTTAGCCATTTATTTTTCCTTTAGGGCAGTCAGGAGTGCCTGAGGAATGCCACACATACCACATGGTGGTGGCGGGGAGGGGGCCAGCTCCTGCTTTGTCCTCAGCGAGGCTTCTGCTCCCTCATCATTGGCATAAAATCGTTCATAGTAGTTTCTTATGATCCGTATATTTCTGTATCATTGGTTATAAAGTCTTCTCTTTCATTTCTGATTTTATTTATTTGAGTCATCTCACTTTTCTTTTTAGTCTAACTAAAGGTTTGTCAATTTTGTTTATCTTTTCCAAAGAAAAAAAATCAGCTCTTAGTTTCACTGATCTTCTTTATTGTGTCATCTCACTTTTCTTTTTAGTCTAACTAAAGGTTTGTCAATTTTGTTTATCTTTTCCAAAGAAAAAAAAATCAGCTCTTAGTTTTACTGATCTTCTTTATTGTGTTTTTGGTCTCTATGTCATTAATTTCTGCTCTGATCCTTATTTTCTTCTTTCTATTGACTTTGGGATCGGTTTTGTTACTTCTAGTTCTTTGAATTGTAATGTTAGGCTGCTTATCACTATAAACTTTCTCCTACAACTGCTTTTGCAGCATCTCATAGTTTTGGTGTGGTGTGTTTCCATTTTTTATTTGTCTGAAGATGTTTTTTGATTTCCCTTTCGACTTTTTTGTTTGACCTATTGGTTACTCAGGAGCATGTTATTTAATCTCCACAAAATTTGAGTTTTCCAGTTTTCTTCTTGTAGTTAATTTCTGGTTTCATACCATTGTGGTTAGAAAAGATGCTTGATGTGATTTCAATACTCTTAAAGTTATTAAGACTTGTGTTGTTGTCTAACGTAGGATCTGTCCTGGAAAATGTGTATGCTGCTGCCTTTGGGTGTAATGTTCTATTTATGTTTTTAAGTCCATCTGGTCTAATGTGTACGTAAAGTCCATTGTTTCCTTATTGATTTTCTGTCTGGATGATCTATCCCTTGTTGAAAGTGGGGTACTGAGGTCCCCTATTATCATATTGCTGTCTATGTCTCTTTTCAGATTTCAAATAAGCAAATATTTCAAATAAGTTCATATTTGTTTTATATATTTAGATGCTCCAATATTGGGTGCATAAATATTTATAGTTGCTATATCCTCTTGATGAATTTCCCCCTTTTATATAATATAATGAACTTTGTGTCTTATTATTGTTTTTTGTCTTAAAATCTATCTTTTTTATATAAGTATAGGTATCCCTGCTCCCTTTTGGCTTCCATTTGCATGGAATATCTATTTCCATTCCTTCCCTTTGAGCCTGCATATATCTTTAAAGCTGAAACGAGTTTCTCGTAGTCAGCATATTCTGTTCTTATTCTTTTTAATTCTTTTGGCCACTCTGTGTCTTTTGATTTGGAGATTTTAATCCATTTACCTTTAAAGTAATTATTAATAAGTATGGACTTACTACTGCCATTTTGCTAATTGTTTTCTGACTGTTTTGTAGTTTCTTTGTTCCTTTTGTCCTCTATTGCTCTCTTCCTTTGTGATTTGATGATTTTCTGCAGTGTTTTGCTTTGAATCTCTTTATCTTTTGTGTACCTACCATAGATTTTTGCTTTGTGATTACCATGAAACTTACACAAAACATCTTACAGTTACAACAGTCTGTTTTCAGCTAACAACAACTTAACCTCAAATGCATATAAAAGTTCTACATTTTATACCCCCAAACACATTTTATATTTTTGATATCATAATTCACATCTTTTTACTTTGTCTCTTTATTAACAAATTACTATAGTTATATTTTTAAAGCTTTTTCCTTTTAACATTTATACTAGAGTTATAAATGATTTACCACCCCATTACAATATTAGCATATTCTGAACTTGAGTGAGTTTTGGGGGGACCCCCACCCAACATCACCTGCATATATCTTATTTGTCTGGGTTACTTGGCTATCTCTAGTTGCATAGGAGTCAGAGGATTTAAGTAATTTTAGCTTAGAACATAACATTGTTGTCTGCACAAAATCAGGATATTGTTAGTAAGGACAGAATAGAGAGTGATGACTGAAGGACAGAATAGAGGCAATGAACAATGTCTGCCGTACTATAAACATGCAACTCTTATCATTTAAATGGTTCAGTTTGGAAGAAAACGAGGTTGATGCTCGTGGACACATCTTTGCGGTTCTTTACTTTCCTTCTCTATTTTATTTTATTAAAGATTTTATTTGTTTATTTGAGAGAGAGCAAGAGAGAGAGAACACAAGCAGGGGGCAGAAACAGAGGGAGAGGGAGCGCAGCAGGGAGCCCGATGCGGGGCTCCATCCCAGGACCCTGGGATCATGACCTGAGCTGAAGGCAGACACTTAACTGACTGAGCCACCCAGGCACCCTCCTTCTCTATTTTAAGCAAAGCCAAAAGGAGAATGGATATTTCATACAGGTTTCCATGGCTGCCTTCATCTGGTCCCTGCCCTCTTTGCCTCATAAAACTGATGCCATTGTTTAGTGTGAAAAGGTTTTCCCAGCACATCTTACTGGAAGATAGCATTGCCAGCCTACCACCTGGTAGAGTTATATTGCAATTTCTGTCTTCCAGAGATGGAAGTGCGTCACCTGCCCCCTTTTATAGGATAAAACTCTAATTCCTTAGCATGACATTTAATGGCCTTTGTAATTTGACTTCTTCCTCCTTTGTCATCAACTAGTCCTAAGCCTTGACTTTCAGCCTCAAGTAACATAAAACTGCTTGCCCTTCCTTGTACCTATCACACTGTTTATTCCTACTCTGCCTTTGTTCTTGCTATGACCTCTTTCAGGAGGGCCCTCCCCAGTTTCCCACCTAGGTACCTCTTATTCTTTAAGCCATTGGTTCTCATCTGAGGTGATCCCCTTCATCCACAGCCAAGGGACATTAGAGAATGTCTGGAGACATTTATAGTTATCCCAATTGAAGAGAGGATGCTATTGCATCTAGTGGGTGGAGGTCATGGATGTTGCTAAACATCCTGTATTTCACAGAACAGCCCCCTACAACAGAGAATTTTCTAGTCCAAAACATAAGTAGTGGCAAGTTTGAGAAATACTGCTTTAGATATTGTCTCCCCTAGAAAAAAAACTTTTACTGAACTTACCAAGACTATCTCTGTTACCTCACTTAATATTGCCTTAATATTAATGAGAGTTCTTAAGAACCTTACATTTTGGTGATTAAGAGCTTGGAGTTTAGAGTCAGAATTTCTGATTTCAAATTCAATTCTACTACTATGTGTCCTTTGGTAAGTTACAGAGCCTCAGTTCCCTCATCTGCAAAATCAGTATCTAATTCATGGGATTATGATGAGTATTAAATGAGACAGTGCATGTAAAGTGCTTAGCACAGTGCTAGGTACTGAATATACAATAGTTGCTACTGTTGCTGTTATTGTTGTTACTGTGTTTGTCATTATTTATTACTTGACTTCTAGGGTTAGAGGTGGATTTGCCAAGAAACCAGTGAAGCTTAAACTTCAGTGCTCTTGTTTTTGCTTGGGGTTCTTCCAGTGCCCTGCACTTTATTCTATATGAAAGATTTTACATTAACATCTTAAAAACTCCCCCAACTCTGCTTCCTGTTCCTATCTTATAAGCTCCAGACACTACAGAACATAGACCCACTTCTGGTCAGGATCTAGTATAAAACCTTGCTATTCGCCAGTGGCAATAAGCTATCAAGGACCATAGCCTCTTCCACAAGTCACCAGCCAGTCTGAAGATAAATGTACTTGTCCGTTATTGTCTGGTTTTTTAAAAAACCCTTCAGCCTTAAACTCACATTGCTTCCCCTCTTCCTTGTTGGTGGGGTCTTCTAGAAGGCATTTCACCTATCATTCAGGAATCAATAGCATCCCTCTCCTCCTGTTCTCTCTTTCCAGTTGACGATTCAACATAGTTACAAGGACAATGAGGAAAGGAAAATATGTGTTATCGCTGATTACCTATTGAAGAGGATTCTGATATAACTGCAACAGCAGAGCCCTGTTTCCATGGGGACTGTCTGGGTCTCAGAAATTTGTTAGCACAAACTTCCAGTTATGGTATTTGCGATGTAGTTATCTGTCTTGTGGAGCTCCTCCCAACCTCAGCTGACTCCAACATCCCTCCCTGTGTTTCCAGTGATAAATACTTGTGTGTGTGCCTGTGACTGGCTTCTAGCCTTCCAATGTCAAGGTTTACATGACAGGACCAAAAGGGCTGGACAGGTCAATAAGAAAAACAAAAACAAAAAACAAAAACAAAAAACCCTTGGTAGTAGAGTAATTCCAAAGTCTAAGCTGACATTGAAAATCCATAGGAAGCATTGAAATTCCCACCACAGAGAAGCCCAGTGACAGACACCTAATAAAAATGGAAAGATAATAATAGAAAAAGCGTTGCAAGAAAATGAAACTCTTGGGCTAGCAAGACTCAAATAAAAATGAGAAATAATAATACAAATATCAAACCTTTCCCACTGTATAGCTGATTGTTCAAGGAGGATGACTTGTAGTTTTTCTTCCCTTAATTTTGATCTCTCATCATTATCTGAGAGCACCCATCCTCCAAAATAGAAATCACCCCGGTCTTCATTGAGAAATCACAGGCAAAATCTCCTTCTTGATTTTCAGCAATGACTGCTGTTTTATCCATGCTTCTTTTGATTAGAATGTAGGCTGGGGAGGGAACAGGCACATTTAATCATTTTGACCTAGGGAAAAAGTAGAGGATAAAGGAAAAAAAGGAATGTTTCATCAAGGGAGAAGCTCTTGGTTGCTTGTCTTCGAGCCTCAGTTTCCTTATCTGTAAATTAGGTTAATAGTACTCACACGTGAGGTTTTGGCAGGGTATAAATAACTTGAGACATGGGAGACCTCTCTATCATGGTACTTTTCTCCACAGAGACTCTTCCATGGATGCATTGTTTTAATTAACCAGAAGGACATGCCAGTGGCTTCCACCTTGATGTGTCTTTACAGACCTTTTAATAAGCTTTTGACTCACATATTCTGTACTCCTAAAATATCTCCATTTGGCCTTCTCCAGGGTATCTTAAATTCACACAAACCTGCTGACCTCATTAACTTTTCCCGAAAATCTGGTCCTTTCCTAATATTCTCCAGCTCATGAATGGCATCACCATTTACCTTAAAAAAAAAAAACAAAAACAAAAAACCAGAAGCTTAAATGTCAGTTTTCCAATCTTTCGTGACTTCATTCTTCTTAGTATAGGGTTAAAGCATTCTGAACGTAGTCCAGGTTTCCTCACGTCTATGAAGACAGGAATGTAGAAGAAAAGCAGAGATTATTTTTATGGAATATAGAATCTCTAATAAAGTAGTTTGTATCTGAACCTGTGAAGCACATGGAGTTAACAAACAAATATACTCTTCCCTGAACCACTAATCTGCCAGGATGGATCCAGTACATAGGCAAAGAGTTCTGTGAGAAGGAGATGCTGTGTGTACGGTTAGACATGATTTTGTTCATTTTAACTTCTCTAAAAAGGCAACAGAAATTCAATAGGCTTTAGAAGAAAAAGGGAAGAAAGAAAGCAGTTGAAATGCCATTTTCTTGTCTCCAAACACACATTACATTTATCAAAGGAAATAATATGACTTGTAAGAATGTTTGTTATTGCCTTTTAATTTCTATTCAATAATATCACTCAAATAATACCATGTAGGCTGTTGGAGAATTTGAAACTAGCTTGGGAGAATATTCAATATTGTTTGAAACTTGATTTTAGTTCTCATATGAATATATTTCAATCTCCACAATAGCTGCCGATATCTGATTTAGAATTTCTGTTGGAATTCTAATGCGTTAACTTTTTTTAAAAAAGTCATGTATCGAATCACACAGTTGCAGGCTCAGAGGGGTATTTGGGATTATCTAGTTTGTCACCTTTATTTGCAGAAGAAACTGGGATGGAGCAAGTTTAAGACTTGTTTAGAGCTATGTAGACAGTGTCAGCCCTGAGCCTGGAACCTGGACTTCATGAATCTCTATGTAGTTTCTTTTTGTCTGGTACAGGCATTCTCTACCTAGTCTATTTTAAACGTTTTTTTCTTGACAAAAAGTTCTCTCATTAAAATCCACTAAGAAATTTGTTTTATTAAATTCTTCGCACATGCTTCATGACAGTCTAATCATAATAAAGATAGAATAAAACTTGGATGCAAAACCAAGGGAAATAAATGTTGTATCTTGACCATTTCCTTCCCACGTTATTCTCTTCCCATTTTCCCTCAGTACTCCCGGCATCTACCATTCTGAATCTTCCCTTGACCTTGACTATTTTACCAGTTGCTGCAAATTTATTATTAACGATCTTTTGAATTCATTACCAAAATAGTCTAAACCTATTATTAAAACATTTATATCCTCACTTGTCTACATTTAAACATTAAACTTTCATTTAAAGTTGAATCCAATAAAATAACTATTTTTTAAACTTCTTGGTAACTGCCTTCTTACCTGTCATTTTTAAGGAGTTGAATTAATTATTAAAATAACAGATTATTTGCCTTTAGATTAACTGCTTGGTTTTTAAAGCCAATTTGTATGGGTAGACAGCCTGCTGTTCCCGGCATATTAAAATTCAGAATACACAAAGTAAATTTCAGCTTTGTTTAGCTTCTTTGCAGATCCCACATGATATTACAGTACCCTCAAATGCAGTGTACTCATATGAAAAATCCTTAGCATTCACTTGTGAGATATATTTCTCTACATGTATCACAGAGCAACACAAGATCTCACAAATTAGAGATGCTCTCTCCATCAGGAAACATCATTGATCAAACAGTGATAAATATAGTAAGGACAAAGGCACTTTTTTTTTTTTCAGGTTAAGCAGCATTTTTACCTCCTCCTACCTCCCAAATATAAGGATTATACAAAAAATAGGGGAAAAAATAGGCATGTAGGCAGGCATATCTCAGAGCAAGCCTGGGAATGCCAGTATAATGTCACACTGATATTGTTTCTGACTTGACTGAAGGTTCTCTAAGTGGCCGGGAACTTAAAGGTCTCTACTTGCAAAAGGGGCACTTAGCCCCTGACCACTATGGTTGGTTCAGAAGTAGACATTGATCCCAAGCAGAGTTTCTGAGGATCAGTACTCTTGTCAGTACTGTTCGGAAGGGAGGTGCTTTCTCGGTGTGATAAGAATATAATTTTTCTTTAGTATGCAAGTATACAATTTGCATTCTTCTTAATTTATAATTATACAATTCTTACAAAGAACTTTAAATGAAATATCCATTCTGTGATTGGTCAGACATGGAACTGACAAAATATTATGTTGGTTAAAATGTATCAGTGCTGTCATAAGTTCTAAGTCTCTCTCCTTATTTTTATTTCCTCAGAGACATCAAGTCTGTAATTGCTTTGGCCTTTATATTGCAAAATATAGAGTAGAGAGTCTTACATATGGACCACTGTAAGCTGCCCACTGACTAATGCAATCATTTCCTGAAACCGCTCTGCTCTTCTCTGTTTTGAAAGAATAGGCTCGTGTTTGCCTCTGTGATTTATTTCTTGACCCCTTGTACCTGAGTTTCTTTATTGCAGGGTCTTTCACTCTATACAGTCAAACCCTAGGGCAAAAAGAAATTATGTCAAGTGAAGAGTTAGATAAAATCATGACACCCACCTTTGGCATTTTAGAGATTCAGATAGCCATGTGTTCCTAGTGAGTTCACACTCATGGCTGCGTGGCAATGAGAAGGCTGTATTTGTATTTCAGTATTTATAACATCACTGTATCACCTTTTCTTGGATATATTTTTTCTGCCTTGTATCCATTCTTCCCTACTTGTGATATACCACTACCTGAGTTTCTTAGAGGAATCATTCTTCCCTACTTTTCTTATTTCTACAATTTATTAGCCCAAGCTTGACCAACTACAACATGGCGCTTGAACCTACTGGAGGCTACAAATGTTTTATTTCAGGATTTATGTTGGAATTATTAAATTTATTAAAAAGGGAGGGTCTTCTTTCATCCTTTAGACTTTAAAGTAGGCTGATGTCAGCCTGGAGCAGCTGGTTCCTAAAGCAAATGTTGTTGACCTACCTACAGGCCCTAAGTTCTCAACATTTCCATGTTAGCAGACCCAACAGCTCCCAACTGTAAGCTACTATGTCTCTGCCTAAGAGCTTTCCCTGGCCATAGCAGCCAGCCCATTCAGCTGGCATATTCATAGGACAGGCTGTAAGTCTCAGAGAATTCAAGCTCCCAGAGCATCTTTCCACCAGTGACTGGTAGGAGTTGGTGGATCAAAACCCCAATTCCCTCTCCCCTTAGTTGACAAATCTCTGAAGTGTGGACCTGGACTTTCAATGTCAAGCTATTATTTTTTTATTTACCTTTGGATGGATATATCTGTGTGTGTATACATATATGAATACATATATGTGTTTTATGAATATATATACATGTAAATATATACATAAATATTCATAGAGATGTAGAATTCATATTATTTATATATTACTCATAATATTTTATATGGTTTTATATTGTTATATATCTCTGACTTAGGTAGGGGTAGTATCTTATAAGTACCTTTCTTGGCTCAATCATAGAACACTATTCTAATTAGTTCATTAAAATCACTTAATATTTATTCAGTTTCAGAGCTAATATTCAGCCATATTTACCAGTATGGCCATATCATTTCTATGGCTAGCCCTTATTTTATGGGTGTCCAGTCTGGTTGGTCAGTGTTCATGCCATAATCAATCTGTTAAAGCTGGAATCAACATCATGGTTGTCTGTTCACACTCACAATCAAAACCATGTCCTTATCTCCCCGTGGCTCAGAATTTAGATATATAAGCTCATAGAACTTTCTTGAATCCCCAGGTCAACACTCAAGATAACCAAAATTGAGAAGAAAATGTCCAGGAAAGGAAAGGTGAAGAATGGGATTCTCACCTCCTTCCATCTATAACAGACTGAAGGCAGGATAAGGTTTTAGAGATATTTGCATATTTGGGTTCTCTTGTCTTTTCCTCCATTCCAAACAGAGAGCCAGACCGTTGGATTTTTGCAGGACTCAAAAGAAAATCTTCTTGGGATCTCTGCTCCTATTACCTTGAGTAAATACCTGAATTTATTGAATCTATTTCTGCTCAGAAGGGCCAGTGAACAAGGAAATAGATCTCAGAAGGGAATGGGTGCATATCAGTGTGTCTCTTAGCAGAGAAGTAGAAGGCTGCTTAACTTCACAACCCTATAGTCATTGATGTCAGCAAGCCCTGGCCCTATTTTCTATCAGATAAAGCTCCCAGATTCCACATTACACACTAGTTTCTTTCAGCTGGAGGAATGAGGTTTTGGGTACATTAACCTGACTTAGGGAAATGTACATTTTTATTTAAAAAAATATTTTTTTTTCAAATAAGAAGCTATCATGAGTTGGGATATCAATAGATAGGGAAAGGTAGGAAATGGATATTTCTTACCCATGTGAATTTTGTGATCGAAGAACGATACCCTTAATAGCCATAGAGAACAGGCATATGAGAAACAGAAGCTGTTCTCTTGTAGTGAGAACATGGGCCCTGGACCAAGGGCTTGTCATTTTATGAAGAATCCTATAGCAACCATATGTGGCAAGTGTTACCTTGTATTTCTCCTATGAACAGAGCAGGGAAACTCTTCAGGGCTCTATAGAATGCTCAAGTGAAGGTCTGCTGGCTCAAGGTGGCATAGTGTTTTTCCTAAGTGTTTGATATAAGGGGGAACCAGGCACAGCTTTCTATGCCCTGGGACTGAGCACTTTTTGTTGTGTTTGCAAATGCCTCAACCAAGATTGTAATCTATTTGAGAATTTTTGCACCGTATGAATAACGCCCCAAAGGCTTTAAAAGAGAAAAATATGCACACTCCGATGTAAAGATTTATGGGTTTCAGTGCAAAACATTTCAGTGGGGAGACTTAAAAATTAATTTGTATTCGAGGCAGCACAACATGGAGTATTTGAGGCATTTAAGAATTTTAAATATGAAGGAGTGAGAAGAATAGGGAGGCGAGTCATTTGAAATAGTGTATCAGACTTTAGAACAGGTGGGGAAACTCAACTTTTTTTTTTTTTTTAATGGAAGAAAATGTTGCAAAATTGAGTTTTGTTTTGCCCACACAGGAGTACTCAGAAACCAAAGCACCAGCCTTCATCTCTGCTAAAGAGTTCTGGATATGGAATACTGCAGTTACTTCCTTACCTTCAGCACAAGCTACCATGTGTGTTTGTAAACAACTAAAAGACCCAGCTAATCTTGAGCAATACACAAATGAGCCATCTTTGAGAATGCCAGTTGCCTGCTAATAACTTTCTAAAACTGCTCCTCTCTTCAGCACTAATTGAAAGCATAAATCCTCATCACATTCAAAGCCTAACCACTGTATACCATTAGCTCACTTCAGTTCTTAGTCTGCTTCTGGGTACTTTCGTGCTGTGTTCTTCTTCCCCTAGGAGCAGCCACATTTATTATTATAGTTCAAATACCCCGAGATATCCCCGTTGGAGAGCTATATACCATCTCGCTAAGCCTGTCAGTACTAGGGTGTGTTTAATAGGAATACCTCCTTACCCCACTCCCATTAAAACAGGGTCAAAAAATGTCAGGGAAATATACTTTTTCCTAGATGCCTGTAGATAACAAAGAATGAAAGAATATTTAAATTCTGTTTTGCTAAGACAGGCTACTTCTGTTATATAGTGGAGCAGGCAGGAGGTTATGGTTGCCTCTAGAGAATTTGCCAAACAAGAAAAATGGCTTCACAGACCATCTGACAGCTTTATTCTTGTGGCTCTGGCAGAAAAATAGGCAAAAAAGATTGCAGAGGCGGGCCGAGTGGAATATAACACAAAAGTTCAGAAAAATATTAACTGGTTATAAAATGAGTGGGAGGATGTAGTAAAGGAACTGGCATTTCAGTTATATAAAGTCACTTATTACAACATTTTTATAGCCAAATTGTGCTCCCTTTCTGTGCTGTATCTTTGGGTCTGCTGCCCGGAGTAGGTGGTAAAGAATCCTTCCACGAGGCCTGGAACGTTTACACGGAGAGGAGAGAAGCGGCGGCCATAAATCACTTTATGGCTAAATCATGCTCCTGATCCCAGTGAAGACCAACACCCCCCGCCCCCCACCCCCACCCCAGCAGTTTGGGTCTGATTTATATTAGGCCTGTGCTTTTACAGATCTGTCCTGGCTCCGTTTATTTAGAGACACAGCCACTCCTGGCTGGGCCTACCGATGGACCCTTGTAATTAATGTGGAAGGCTCGGATGCTTGTATCGAGACAAGTCCATTTGGGGCCCTCAAATAGCTGAGACAACAGTGAATACTGCCAATTTTCTGTTCCTTGAAGCAGAAAAGACTGGCCAATAAAGTATTTTCTTCGATGACAGCCCACACAGTAGAGTCATCCTGGATTTCATCCCTTTTAGACAAACTGGCTCATGAAACATAGTGGAGAAATGGGCCTCCCAACCCTTCCATAGGGCGTTGTAAGGATGTGGCTATTCCCTTGCGAAAGCTCTTCTTTAGCATAAAAATGGAAAAATACAGACCACGCATGCCTTGCAATGATACCTCTGATAGTTGCAAGAAATATTAATATGTATTTTTTCAAAGAAAAAGAAACCAATAATGAGATACTTGGGAAAACACTGGGCGAAACAGTTAAATAGGCTTTCCTGCTGCAGGACATCCCAGTGCCTTTCCTAGCTTCGCAGGCGCCTCGGATCTCCGCGAGAGGAATACATGCATTTCTGACGTGTGTTTCACCACAGGACTCTTCATTTTATGGAAACTTGCATGTGGTCAGTATTCCTTAGACTCAGATAAACAATGCCCTTCTTTATCTAGGACTCTGTTCTATAGGGAGAAATGATGTTTCTTTAAATGTCTGGCAAATTTAAATACTGGCTTTTCCAAAAAAATTTTTTAGAATTCCCCAGTCTATAGAATAATGATCAAGTATTTTTATTTTATTTTATTTTATTTTATTTTTGTCATTTAAATTCCTAGTTGATCTGGCCCCAGCTTATTCTCCCCCATTATGACCTGTTACTTCACTTGCCTTGCCCCTCACACTCTAGTCTAATTTATTTCTTGCTGCTCTGTGTATACTCTTTGTATCTCTCATCTCTATATCCTTGAACATAACGCTTCCTCTTTCTGAAACAACCTTTCTCCCTACTTCTACTTATTTGGGACTTAACTATTTTTCTAGAATCATCTTCCCTGCTTTAGTGTTCCTATTGCATTCGTTGTGGACCTCTGTTCAAGCTTACATCAACCTTCCCATGTTCTGATTGTTTGCTGATTTCTGTGAGTTCTTCTTGCTCGAATATGAGTTCCTTAAAGGCAGGCTCCTGTGTCTTGCTCACCTTTGGGCACATAGCCTGTTACATTTTCAGAACAAACAGAATCTAAGTCAAGGTAAATTGAGATATGTGGTCCCTGGACCCAGGTTCTACCTGACTCTCTCCACCTTCAACTTTCCTAAATGTTTCTGAAATGGCCAGGCCATAGGATGCTGACAGGTTCCCCCTGAGAGCTGGTCTAAGGCCACCCTAGCAAGTCCAAGTGCACTGCAGTGTGCTTTAGTGTTACACTGTTTGTAATACCGTGACTGACAGAGTGCCCCTGGCTGAGAGACAGGTTTCCACAGGCATGTCTACTTTACCTGCAGAGTTGCTCCAGATTTGCACCCACAAGGCTTGGCCTGCCAGGTCGGAGGAGGTGGCTGAGCTTACAGAAAGGTCTAACACAACTCTTTCCCTCAGATCTGGAAACTGCAAATGTGCACATCCCTGCTGAGGATGCTACCACCAGCTTTTTCCGTCACTCACAGCCATCGAGGTCACCTCCCCAGAGCCCTCGGGATGACGCTTTGCTCAGACTCAATGGCTTCTTCACTGAGTACCGTCTTGGCTCTATGCTCTGCAATCTGAGAGACAGTTTTCACCCTTATGTTTAGTCTCTTGGCCCACCTTCAGCTCTGGGAACCCCAGCTCAGGTCAGAGGTCTGAGCCTTTCCCTTTTATCAGGACACACCTGCAGTTACTTTGCATCATTCCAGGAAGCAATATAATTCACATTTAAGAGTAAGTATGAGCTCTGGAGTCAAGCTGTCTGGGTTCATATCTTGGTTCCAACACTAAGTAGCTGTAAGTTTGGGCAAATTAACCTCTGTGACCTCAGTTCACTTAGCTATAAAGTAATAGTAGTACCTATTGCACATGGGTTTTTTGGGTTTTTTTTTTTTTTTTTTTTGAGAATTAAAGGGAATGATACACATGAAATACCTGGCACAATGTCTGGCATGTGCTCAAGTACTCAAAAATGGCTTTGTCTTAGAATAGAAAGGAGGGCCAGCTTGAGGCCTCGGGAGCCCCTGTGTAGCATGTTTAACATTCCCACTGTCCTCACCTGTCAAAGAGATGTGTTCATCATCTCTTGTTGCATAACAGAGTATCACTTAGCGGCTTCAAACAACACACATTTATGATCTCACAGTTTCTAGGGGTCCGGAGTCTGGGCACAGCTTAGCTGGGTCCCCTGTAAGGCTGCAGTGAAGAAGTCAGCCATGCTAGGTTCTCATCCAGAGGCTCGACTGGAGAGAGTTACTCCCAGGCTTCCTCAACAACCTCCCAGGTTGTTGGCAGAGTTCATTTCCTGTGGCTGTGGGACTCGGGGCAGCTCACTTCTTCACATCCAACAGTGGAGAAACTCCAGCAAGATGGCCCTATGGGTGATCAACACATCCCGTCCCTGTGTCGTGTAACATTGGTTAGAAGCAAGTCAGTGGTCCCACCCACACTCAAGGGGAAGGGATCACACAAAGTCATGAATATGGGGGCCATCTTAGTGCCTGTCCTGCACAAATAGTAATGATCTCATTGGTTGTTGACAAGATTAAATGGATTAACATATATAAAGCTTTTGGAATAGTGCGTGGCACATAGTTAGTGCTCAGGAAGGGCACTCCGTTTATAATCAGGCCTGTGAGTGGAGGAGGAGGCTGGGTTGGAATAAATGAATGAGTCTACATTTGGGATTCATAACTGGGTAGGTTCTTCCCAACCAGGCTTTGTGTGGGGCGGATGTCCCCAGTGGTTTTAGATTAGTGGCTGTGAGCTCTGCTGTGGGTGGTATTGAATGTCAGCTGTAGGTGGGTATTACTTGCCTTACTCATGTGTAACTAATTTAGAGTACACTGTATTCAGGCAAGTGTGTGCGATGGCCATTTTTGCTAATGGTGAGCATGACTCGTTTGCCATCTTCCCTTACAACTCTAAGAACATGAGTTAGGAGTCGAGTAGTAGGCCTGAATGTCTTGGCTTCCTCCTGTGTGTGGTACCTAGGTGTTAGTTTTGTGCAACAGGTGGCCTGCAGGCAAAGTTCAGATAATCACAGAACCAGGAATCGACTCAGAAAAACCGACCAAGCACAGGCTTCCTGGCACATGAAGAGCGGAAAGAATGACATTTCCTCATTCAAGCCCGTGACTCTTCTGTGCCAGGATTTGTGCTAGATGTTCAGGAGACAAAGGAAAAGAAACTTAGACAAAAAAATCATGCTTCAGGAACTTTTAATGTGTGGCCCCCAAATTCTTTGCTCTTCCCATAGAGGGGGAGGGGGAATGTATGTCTCCTTTCCTTGAATCTGGGCTCTGTGACCATTCCCCAGCAGACTGTAGCAGAAATGATGGTGGGCCACCTTCTAGTCTCAAATCTTAAGAAATCTGCAACCTCCACTGCCTGTCTCTTGGGAGGCTAACTCTTGAAACGCAGTCACCATGCCATATGAAGAGGCCCAGTGCAGATGGAATGAGATAGCCAGTGTCACCTGCCAGCCATGTGAGTGAGCCATCCCAGAAATGTATCCTTCAGTGCCAGGAAAGCTGATGGCATGTGGAACAGAGAAATGATCTGCCCTCATTAACTCCCATCCGATTTGCAGATTCACGCACAAAACCGTGGCAGTTGTTGTTTTAAGCTGCTAAATTTTGTTATGTAGTAGTAAGTGTCTGGAAGAGGAGACAGACAGTAATCAAAGACTAACACTGGCAACGGTATATCTGTATGCTACATTCACTGCCCTGCACAGTAAGAACATGGTTCTACGAGGCCATCGAACAAGGAGCCTCACTCTTAGGTTACGCAACCAGGGAGGGCTTCCCTGAAGAAGAGAAGCTTGAGCTGAGATTGAAAGAAGTTAGCTTAGTGAAAGAGGTAAGAAACAGCTGTGCAGAGGCTCCTGGGGTGCAAGAACATGAGCTATTTGAAGACGGGGCAGCAGGAGAAGATTGGGGTGATGTAACGAGCACTCAGGTAGGCAGCATTCAGATTTAGGTGGGCCTGTCCCCGTGCACGACACCATCCTGAGTTCTCCTGGAAGAATCCTGTGAGGCTGTGGGGCACACACACGTGTGTCCAATGTGTGGGAGTGGAAGGGGCTAAAGCTTGACAGGAGATTTGGTGTAACCCACTCATCTTACCTGTAAATGCAACCTATAGTAAGGGACCACACTGCTAGCACGGTTGGGGGGGGGGGGCTTTTGATTCAGTAAGGAATTAATTGCTTCCTGGCAGAAGAAAGGTTGGAAGACTTTTTCTTAACAGTTTTCACTCCCTCTCCCAAACTGCATTTCTCAGCTGACCTAATTCAGTAGCGATGTCTATAGGAGTTTTTAATAGATTCACAGGGGCTAGTGTTTCACAGACTGCTGTCTATTTTTACATCTTTACAGTGAAGAAATATTCCTTATAGTGAAGCATCCTTGCTGGAATTTTGGCCTGCTTTCTCTTCCCTTGCCTCTGTGTAGATGGGAAAGCAGAGAGCAGAAGCCTTTATGTGCATTCCATTCACGTGTGTGAGAATATCTGCTTCCACCCTCCTTCACACCCCCAACTTTTCCGATTGTCCCTTATTTTCCGGATGGCATCTTCTGCTCTAAACCCTCAGATTCACTCCTTCCTTCTTTCCACACCCTCATCATGTCCTTCACCACTTCAAACCTCAGTCTTGGCTTCCGTAATCATCAAGTTTTTTTTTTTTTTTTTTAATATGTACCGTGTACTAGGTTCTAGGCCCTGGGGATTTAGGAGTGAAGGCGACCATCATCTGACCAGAGCAGTGGTTCCCACCCCTAGCAGCAGCATGTTAGATCACTGGAGAGCTGGAGGCAGTGGACATGGGAGCTTTACAATATGTCAGTGCCTTGGATCACTTCCCGGAGTTTCGGATTTTATTGGTTTTTCACTATTGGAGTGAAAGGTTACAAATAAACCAGAGGAGGAAACTAGAATGATCCATGTGGTAATTGATCAGACTCTGAAACATCACTATGAACTCATGTTCTGCTTAGTAGAGTTACAAATGGTTACATGTAGAAATATTTACAGAAATATATATGTATGTAGATAAATATGGATTAGTATGTTCACATATATCTTCTTGCTCAGTCAGCTGAGAGGACTTAGAAGCAATGATATGCCAGGAGCAAGAGGCACACCAGAGCCCAGATCTTGGTTTCTAATACCATTCTCCAATAAAAGAAACCAGAAATCCTTACAGAAATGTCTGACTTTAGGACTGGGGCAGGAAACACGCCAGATGAGCCTGGAGTGTCTCGTAGTGCCAGGAAGTATGGAAATGCACAAAAAATGAAACACAGGAAAGCCCTTCACAGTAATGATGGTATGGCAAAGTGGCACTTGGAGCTCCCAGGGGCCAAAGCTATAAAAATGTGAGCAAGAGGAAAAATAAAGCAGTACTGTATGATAACCCAAAGTATAAAATAAATATCCATGAGCCCATACTGGCATACAGAAATGATTGAATCAACAAATTAACGGGGCAAGGAGAGAAATGAGAGAGCTCTCCCATGCAGAAGGAGTCCACATAATTCATGTATTATGTATGGAGGTGGAGCGTAACTCCCCACTCCTTAAACGTGGGCTGTGCATAGGGACTTCTTTCCAAAGAGTGTTTACAGCATGGACAGGAGGGAGAAGAGTAACTTTGCTATAAAGAAACCTGGCAAATAGTACCTCAGCCAGCCAGGTGATCAAAGGTAACGTTAAAAATAAGTCTCATTGATGGTATATACACCTGACAGGATATAATGCAAATAGCACTTTACTTCTGTGATCTTCTTCCTCAAAAAACTGCAGCTCCAGACCAATCACAAGAAAAACTTTAGACAAATCCCAGTTGAGGGCCATTGTATGAAATACCTCACCAGTACTTCTTGACACTGCCAAGGTCATCAAAAACAAGGGAAGTCTGAGAACTTTCACAGTCCAAAGGAGCCTAAGGAGACATGACAGTAATGTGGTCTCCTGGATGAGATCCTGGAACAGAAAAATGATGATGGCTTAAAAATAAGGAAATCTGGGGGCACCTGGGTGACTCAGTCGATTAAGCATCTGACTCTTGATTTTGGCTCAGGTCATGATCTCAGGGTTGTGGGATGGAGCCTTGCGTCAGGCTCCACACTCAGCTCGGAGTCTGCATGAGATTCTGTCCCTCTCCCTCTGCGCCTCCCCTGACTTGCACACTTGCATTCTCTCTCTCGCTCTTTCTCTCTGTCAATAAATAAAATCTTTTAAAAAATAAAAATTAAAAAAATAAATAGAAGTTAGGAGATCTGAATAAAGTATGAGATTCATTTAATAGTAATGTATTGATATCAGTTCATCTGTTGTGACAAGTGTAACATAATAAGATATTAATAGGGGAAACGGGATGTGAAATATAGGGGACATCTCTGTACTCTGCTCAGTTTTTCTAAAAATCTAAAAATCTTCTAAGATAAAAAGTTTGTTTAAAAAATAAAAGTCGTGGGGAACCGGGGTGCCTCGGTCAGTTGAGTGCCCAACTCTTGATTTCAGCTCAGGTCATGATCTCAGTGTCCTGGGATCAAGCCCCACATTGGCTCCTCACTCAGTGGAGAGTCTGCGTGTCCCTCTCCCTCTGTTCCTCCCCCCATTTACTCTCTCTCTCTCTCTCTCTCTCAAATAAATTTTAAAAAATAAAAGTCATTTTCATAGTATTTTGGTCACCTCCATATTGTTTGTCTTCAAGCCAACTAACTGGACTGTAAGTTCTTTGCAGATGAAGAAACTCCTTTCCTTTTATAGTGTTTTATTATGTACTAGAAGGTCCCACCCACAACAGGTAGGCAACTATGTTTGTTAAATTTATTGCAATGGCCTGATGTTGTGTAACTTTTAAGTAACATACATTTTTCTTATAAAATTAAGAAAAAAGAAGTGTATTAAAAGCACTCATGGTTTCATGATGTCTCAGCTATCACTGTTAATGTTTTGGTATTCTTCTAGATATTTTTTTATTTTCCACTATAAAATTAGGATCATGTACTACCTACTGTTTTGAAAATGATTTTCACTTATGCTCTACTATGAATTGTTTCCCATCCCGTAAATAATCTTTGTAAAGCAAAAAAATGTACATTTTAATAGCGAGTCATGTTGACTTGCTAAGTTACTCAAGAACATGGGGAAGGGAGGAAAGAGGTGGATAAAGGATAGAGAAAAATAGGAGCAGTTGTGGGTGATGATAAACGGTTCTGTGCCAGGAGTGGTCGACCTGCCGGTGTGGTGGGAACTTGGCAGGCAGAGGGAAAACCAGTCCTCCTTGCTTCTCGAAATCTACTTTTCTATAGACAAAAGAGCCTAGAGAGATCATTTCAATGTTTTTCCTTTTCCACCGCAAAGGAGGAGGAAGGACATTCACCAGCAAATTGAGCAGCATATTTAGTGTATTCATATTCATTCATTCATTTCTTCATCTCAAGGCTTCCAAGGCTCAGAAGTTATTTAGGAGACATTGAAGAGCTCTGTTGTGTCTTTGTAGAGCCCCAGTCTTTTCAGCTCAAAGCCACTTTCTGGCCCATTTGTACAATGGTGGAGTGTTTCTGGGAAAGAACCGATTGAGGGGACGCTGGTTTCCCCTCTTGTCTTCAGTGTATAGAGAAACATAGAGCACCCAGCAGGATCTGGGAATTGATCCTATGTGGCAGTCCTCCATCGATTTCCTAACTACCCTCACCACCACCACCACTAAGACCTAGTTCCATGGTGCCCAGGCAGATTCCTTCTCTATAGAACAAACTGTACTTGAGATCTACTGAGTCATCTTGCCCACATTTTTAGTTAGGGCAATGCTTATATTTCTTCCTTAACCAATTATCTGGAAGCAGAAAAAGAAATCAGGTAGGCTTTATAAAAAACAGTTGCTGGGCACCAAATTCTGTGATATCCATTCCTCTTTTGGACATTTGAAAGCAAAGTTGAAGGGAAACTTTTCCTGAGTGGGTTGCTGTGAGTGGAGACTTATTTTTGGCTGGCATAATGAAGACATTTAGAAGACAATGAGTGTTTACATGAGGAGTGATGGAGGCAGTCACGAAAGTGTGGGACCAGTGTGGATTTGGGGTTCTGAATAGCATGTGGGTGACTGCTGACATTTGAGAACTTTTATCTGGGGTGGATTACAGAGGTAGGAATTCAACGTGTAGGCATTTAATTGCCCATTTAGTAATCCTAAATCGACATCTGATTCAATTTGATGGGACAAAAAAAAAAATCCATATATTGATTAATCCTTTTAAGAAAGATACTGGAGGATCATGTTGGAAAGTATTTCTGGGTATTAAGGAGTGTATACAGCCAATAAAAACAAACCTTTCTGAAAGAGTAGGAATTCAAAATATGAAGGTTTTTTTGCTGCAGAGGAAGTTTCCGATCATATGAGTCCATCTTAAATGCCATCCCAGGAAGGTTAGTTAGAGAAATAATTTAAGGTCCTTCTTAAAAGTTGTTTCACTGTGAGAGATTGGATATCACTAGGACATACACTGGGAAAGAGGAATCAAAGGTTTGGGTTCAAATCCCTGCCGTGTTACTACCTTGCTATGAAATGACAACAAAATACAGAATCATGGGCAATTGTATGTCACTGTTGGTAAATGCTGGTGATGTGGGGTCAGAAAGTTTGGGTCCAGATCCTTAATATATATGTGTGTGTATGTATGTGTGTGTGTGTGTATATATATATATATATATATATATATATATATATATATATATATAATATATCAAGCCCCTGAACGTCAGATCAAGCCCCTGAACGTCAGACTCATATACCCAGCCACTCGCTCAGTATCTAATAGGCATCTGAACATGACCGAAACCAAGCTCCTGATATTCCCCCTAAATGTGCTCCTTTTCCAGTTACTCCTTGGTATTTTTTAATACTATTCTTTCAATTGCCAAGGGCAGAAAACCTTGGAGTCATCCTCAAATGACCTCTTAGTCTGACCTCCCACATTCGATCCACAAAAAAATAATTTCAGCACTTCCTACAGCCCCGCTCTTCTGGGCTTCTACTGTTATTCGCTAGTCCAAGGCATCACCTGTCACGTGGATTATTGCAAGAGCCTCCTGACTGATCTCCCTACTTATGACCCTGCCCCGTGATAGCTTTTCTCAACATAGCAGCCAGGGAAATGCCGTTGGAAGGTTAGGGTAGATGATGTGTCCCTCTGCTCTATACTTGTTGATGGCTGCCCATTTTGTCAGAGGGAAATCCACGTCCTCATGTGGTCTATGAGGACTGGTATCATCTGCTGCCACCTCATGACCCCTCTGACCTAGTCTCCTACCAACCTTGCCCTCCTTGATCGTCCTCTAGCCTCCTTACAGCCTGGCTGATTCTCCAACATACCAGTGCATTTGCTTCTCAGAGCCTCTGGGCTTGCTGCTCTCTCTGGCTGGAATTTTCTGTTCTCATGTATCCACATGACTCCTTCCTTCGCTTCCCTCAGGCTTGTCTCAAACATGCTCTGTGAGGCCTCTCCTGTCTCCTCTTTCTAGAGAACCAACCCTAAAACACCCTACTCCATCACTTCCAAACCCTTCCCTCCTTAGCACACAGCATTGCCTAAAACATTACATATTTCCTTTGTCTACAGTCTGTCTTTCCCTCCAGAAGGAGAATGCCACAAGGGCGAACACATCCTTTTTGCTTATGGCTGTGTCCCCAGTGCCTGACACTTAATAGGTGCCCAATACATATTTCTGGAATCAATAGATAAAGGAAACCAAACCTCCTGGAGATTAAGAAATTTCTTGTGCTCCAAGAGGTTGAAACAGGGAATAGTGTTTGCAGGCTGAGACTGAAGGTCTCTCTGAGATGGGGACAGGCAGGATTCAGGCCCTTCTGGCTTGGGTCCATGTATTTCTGAAAGCCGCGGAAGTGCTGTTCTTGCCAAAAAGCGTTTTTTAGAACTCTCTGCAAGGGTGCCCCAGTGAGTAAGACCTGCCAGGGTGCCTGGCACATAATAAGCTGACACTGCTAACTCCTGGGGTTCTGTGTATAACCCAAATTCATAGCCCTTGACATGGCCTGTCAGCTTCCCCTGCCTTCGGTTCTAAATTTGTATGATCTTAGCATAATTAGCCCAGTTTTTGTCATTCCACAACTGCTAAGTATGCAGTGGCTGTGGCGTGTTATGGCTCCTCTTGGAAGCAGATGACACATCATGAAAAATTTATTAAAAAAACAAGTGCAGGCTTTCTTAATTATTACCACTGACTGCTTTTCTCTCAAAGTCCAGGAGAGTCGAGTCTGTACAGCAGAGCTGCTTGAATATGATAATTTCCTTTTGATCTTTAATATTCCTCCTATGCATTTGGGTACATTTGATGGTTTCTTTGAAAAGCTCCACTCAGCCTCACTGGCTGCTTGTTTATTGCCCCCAATCTGCAATGTCTTTTGTTTCATCATTTACATTTCTTAGGCTGTTTCAGATGAATAAATATTGCCCCAACTACTCTAGCTTAATAAAACTATTACTGCTTATTAACTCTCTGTGTTAGAATTAGCTGGAAAATATGCACTGGGATTGTTTCCTGTTTTTTTGTGTTAATATTTTTTAAAAAAATCATTTCATTCTCTGGAGTGTCTGAAGTTTATTCTTGGCAGTAGAGAGACAGATCTCTGGACACGAGTTAGTTTGTTCAGGTCATTGCTACAGAGGATGTGCTTGTTACTTAAAGGAATCACCAGTTCTTGGCTGGACCAGTAGAATTAGAAGGCGAAATGTGTGTTTCAGCTTCTCAAGACATCCTGGAGCCCACAGGAGGAAAACGGAGTCATTAAAACCATTTGGTCTTGCTTTTCTTCTCTTCCTGGTCCTGGATCGCCCTTCTATCTTTTTCCTATTTCTTTCCTTCTTTTTCTCTTGCCCCACAGCTCCCTTCTCCTGTGAATACTAGAAACTTCTTTAATGAATGTTCATCTGTGACTAAGCCCAGAGGCTGCCCACCTTTGCAAAATGGGACCAGAGTGTGGAAATCCTATGCTGTGTGAGGATCCTAAGGTCATTAAGCATGCGACTACATTAAAACAGGAGCACACCATCTCTCAGGTTTCTTTCGACCTTTTTCAACTGTCCTAAGCCTGACTCTTTTGGGAGAAGACAAGAAAATTGGAATAGAGAGAAACTTTTGCACTAAGTCCTCAAAATAGTCATTTATTCTTGTACTCTCCAGTGAAGGATATAGAAGCTCTTTTCTAATTCCCATGTCATAAATGGGAAAGCTGAGGAATGAGATGCTAAGATCTAAGAAATTCAAGTGGAAGCTGAGGGTAATTAGAGGGAGTATTTAATACATACAAAATAATATATATGTAGTACAATAAGACATAAAATACAATAACAAAATATACTGAGAAGGCACTATCCAACTCAAGCACCAGAATAGTACTAATACCATGAGATTCACAGGTAGATAGTGCCAGAGCTAACGACTACCCTAAATTTTGTGATTCTTATTCCTCCGCTTTTTACAAATAGTATTACTACATTTGTTTACATTTCTAAACAATTTGGTATTTCATTTTGGTTATCTTTACACCCTATAAAATGGTAACATACTGCAAGTACTTTTGTGACTTACTTTTTTCCACTAATACGGCACAACCCCATCATAACCAATACATGTGATCCAAAAAATTCAAGCAGATGAAGTGTGGGATCACATTGCTTCCAGATTAATGAAATGATGAGAGCAAGCCCAAAAGGCTAGTTGTCTAGAATTCTGAAAGTCCAGATGCACAGTTCACATCCATTCTAGCCCTGACTGCTCCTGGTGGCATTTGCCTGCTCCTACTGATTATCAGTGGGGTCAGTTATGCAATCTTTGTCACCATTTGGAGGGCAGCCACCAAGGAAAGCCAGCTGACCCACACTGGACTCTGACTAGAATGTTTTTAGGTCACTGAGATTTTAGTTATTTTTTAGAGTTTTCGCCCCCTTGGTTTTAGCCCCTCTCCATTCCAAATGATTTTTTTCAGATTTGTGCCTCCTCTGTCTCTCATTCAGCCTTAGTAGTGATTTGTTGACTTTACTAGTGTTTTCAAATAACTGACTTTGGCTTAACGGATTATCTCTCACTGAGCCGTTGTGTTTTTATTTCACTCAAAGAATTCTTTTCCTTCTACTTCCCTTGAGTCTGTGGTCATTCTTTTTCTAATTCCTTTAACGTGGGCGCCTGGGTGGCTCAGATGGTTAAGTGTCTGCCTTCGGCTCAGGTCATGATCCCAGGGTCCTGGGATCGAGTCCCGCATCAGGCTCCCTGCTCTGTGTGAGCCTGCTTCTCCCTCTGCCTCTCTCTCTCTCTGCCTCTCATGAATAAATAAATAAAACATTTAAGAAAAATTCCTTTAACGTGTTGCTTAGCCCATTAGTTTTCAGCCTGTCTTCTTTTCCTTTGTAAGCATCTAGAGCCAAACATTTTCTTTAAGCATGGGTTTTGATCCATGCCAAAGTCTTGATTTATAGTTTTATAGGTCGGGATAGCCTCGATATGCTTCAGTAATAAACAGCTCCAAATTCTCATTTCATTAAAACAACAAAGGTTGTTTCTAACAAGTTCCCAGTTGATGCTGATGATGCTGGTTCATGGACCACATTTTGAGTAGCACTGCTTTAAATTCATACTTTTCTCCTTACTCAGTGGTACTTAAGCTAGTAACCGCTATGAAATAAACTATGTACCTTAAGCTATGAAATAGATAAGTATCCTCTACCCCTGAAATCACTACTCCTTTTTTATTATCTCTTCAGACATCCTCTGGGGACTTATCTTGATGGTATTAATTTTCCTTTCCAGGTAGAGAAATTAAGGGACAGGAAAAGGTTTCCTCCTAAGGCAGGTATTTAGTTCTGGATGCTGACCTCACATGATCTTATTCAACTGTCTGGACTACACAGGAAGGCAATTCAGAGACCTTATGTAGTATATCATTCTAAAATGCCCCCATCACTTTTCCCTGAATTCCCTGCTTTGAAAGACACCCAACAGATTGAGATTTTTTTGTTTTTGTTTTTGTTTTTTTGTTTTTGTATAAGCTAAATCTTTTAATACCTACCATGCCTACGTCCCAATTGAATGAGGTTCCTTCCACCTAAATTGATGTTAGGGCATCTTATAACCCTACCCCACCACTGACTGGGCCAGAGGTGGCACCTGACTCAAAGGCAACCCAGTGGGTTGTTCAAGAACCCTGGCCTTTCAAGGATGAGAATTGGGGTGGTCTGCCTTTTGGCAGAGATGAGTGTTTTTAAATTGTCTGCTATGAGACAAGAAGAAAGCAAATTTGTGTGTTTTATTATTGTTTTCACATTTTTTATAGACAAGGCATCTTGTTACATGTCCTAGGACTGAGTATACTCTTCAGCTACATTTGGTATGCCACTGTCAAAAGGACAGGCTTTCAGGGGTTGAATGCTGAAGTCAATGAACAAGAGTTGCCCTTCTCTTCTTCGGGTTGATAGGGGAGGGAGCATCCCCTCCCACATAGACTCTATGAGAAGCACACCTGTGATAATGGTGGCATTTTGCATGTCTGGAGAGGGGGCACTATATGCTGTGACCTTGAGAGCTAAAATATTAAAGGGAGTGGATGCAGGAGCAACTCTGAATGAATTATAAGAACTTTGTCAATGAAAATCCTAACTGGCTACCCACAATGGACTATGAATATTAGAGGCTCTTTCCCAAGCTTTGTGAACTTCCATAGATTCCAGAGTTCTTATTCATCCATTTCTCCAAAAGAATTAAGATTATCCACCCACATGCTGGTGGGGCATGGAGAAGGTGGTACTAGATGTGTGTTGATTTAGAAAAATTAAGGAATGTGATGTTTCATGTATCTTTGTGTCAAGAAGCAAACAAAGTCTTATATATTAAGCTGTCTTGCTTATTTTCATATTTATTCTTATAATAACCCCCATGTCTTGAGGAAAGCTAAATGACCCTTATTTCCTTGCAGATAAAAAGGACCAAGCTGACTCAGAAACATATTTCAAAATGAATCTTTCCCAAACAGCTGTTTGCTGTTTCGGGTCAAAGGAGGGAAATAAATGGCTTATTTGGAAAATCATGCATTTTCCCTAGCCTGTCTGAGCCTTCTGGACAGCATATTATATGCCTACTTCACTGATACATCTCTCGATGGTTGTCAGCCCAGCCTGTGTTCCCCCAAAGAGACATCAATGCCTCCCTGACCTTGAAGTCACCACCAGGTTATTGTGAGGCTCCTAGAATTCTTTAACACTAGGCTTTCAGAAGCCCCTTTTGCCCATACCTGGTGGATGGATTTTTCTTCCAGCACAGGAAAGAAGTCACAGATGGTGGATAATATGATCCCTGGGTGATACAGGATTTATTTAAGGCTCCAATGAGAAAAATTTCAGTTCTCACCCCCATCATCAAATGTTCTTCATCCAGAGAATTAGGATTCAGCCACAGCAATTATTTCAATTCAGGCATTCTCTTAGACAAGGCTGAGAAATAGTCTATTTTCTAAATGTACTCAACTTCTTGCAGCACTTTTCTCTGATCCCATTATACCCTGTTTCCTTGGGGCAATAAGAGAACCCCCCCCCATTCTGGCCTTAATTTTTTAAAAAATTCTTCCTTCCCTGAAAACTGCATTAAAATTAGCCTGGATTGACTTACTCAATGCTGGGACATATTTAAAATTAGGCAGTAATGGTTGTGTTATTTATTTATTGCTACATAAAATCAACCCAAAATCTAATGACTTACTCAGCAATATTGATGTATTATCTCTCCCAGTTTCTGTTGGTCAGATATTTGGAAAGGGAGCAGAGGGATGGTTCTCCATTGAGTCTCTCATGTAGTTGCAGTCTTACATTGGCCAGGTCTACAGTCATATGTAGGCTTGACTGGGGCTGAAGGACTCAGTTCCAAGATGCCTCATTCACATGCCTGGCAATTTGGTGCTGGCTGTAGGCCAGGGGCCCCAGTTTCTCTCTGCAGGGCTGCTTCAATATTCTAAATCCATGGTAGCTAGCTTTCCCAGTGTGACTGATCCAAGAGAAAGGTGGAAATTGCAATGCCTTTTATGTTCTAGCCTTGGATGTCACTGACACTTTCACCATATTCTGTTGGTTGAGGCACTTTAAAAAACTCTGTGCTGGTTCCAGGGGAGAGAACATCAACCCTACCTCCTAATGGAAGAATATCAAAGTCACATTGTAAGACAAGCACATGGAGTGGGATATATATTATTGCAGCCAGGTTTAGAAAATATTATCTGCCATAATGGCTGATTAAAAATTTAATGCATGTCCCAGAGTTGTAACTGTTGGAGACAAGAGTTTCCTAAATTTCTGTGGGTACAAAGCCTTACCACAAAAGTCTGAATACATAATGTTAGAAGTGAGATTGTCCCTTGCATTGTAATCTAGGATAGCAACCAGAAACTGCCTGAGAGATTTAGAAATGAGTGGGATATAGGACCTGACTTGGGAGGTCTCACAAATGTGAAGAAAGGCAAAATATTAGCATTTACGGTTTGAGAATGTTCCACTCTTTTCTCCTCCCCACATTTGTTTAAAGGGTTCTAAGGTGGGTTTTGCTTAGGGGAAGCTCTGACTTCACAGACAGGTTCCACGAACTTTAAGAATACAGAGTTGGGAGAACAGGGCTGAATGCGTGGGTTTGGAGTAGAGAGGGAAATGGGAAGAAGGAAGGAAAACATAAAGGTTTCAGCTTGCAGGGGTGAGCTGACCTACTTAACCAAAGTGAGTGAGGAGTATAAATTGAAGCACTTTGGCCTGGGATGAAGGAGTAGTTGGGAGTATAGTTTGACGGGTCCCTGCAGGACAGTTAGCTGTGAGTGTAAGAGGAAGGAGGATTTGGGACTATGTGATAGATTTAAGCAAAAAATGGGATTCTCTTTAAATTAATTTTGCCCACTGGATTGTGCTTTTGGAATGGGATTCATCCCAAAGACTGAACCACTGGGTGTTGGGTTCAAGAACCCAGAAATTAAAATGTGTAGTGAAAGGTATGTGATCTCTGAAATCACACAGACCTGGGTATAAATCTTGGCTTATCAAATACTAACTGTGGGCTTGGAGTGAACTATGCACCCACTCTGGCTTCAGTTTTATCCCTAGTCAAATGAGGTAATGCGTTTCTAGGTCTTCTCTATTAAAATGCTAAGTCTTCTCTGGCATTTTAAATACTAGACCTGATGCAGCCCCAAATCATATGACTTCCTGCAGTTTGGCATCCAGGCAAAATCGGGGCTTTGAAAAAGAGTCCCTGAAACAGAATAATAAGAGGAGTCGCTTAAAATAGAGGTTCTCCAGCAAATCCAGGGCACAGGACTCTTCATTTAAGACAATTAAAGCTTTCAGCCCTTACTGTGGAAACTGGGGCATTCTACCTGGCTCCTCGGCTCCTATTTGGTATATCATTTGGATCAAGGAGAAAAGTAAGTTGTAGAAGAATCAAGTAGAATTCTTAAAAAGACAAAAAACAAACAAACCAAAAGCCATGTGAACTATGGTATGTCCTCATTAGATTTTAACTCTTCTTCAGGGCTATCGAAAGTGTATGTAAAGGTGGAAACTGAGGCAAAATATCAACTTTCCCCTAAAACTTATTTCATTTGGGAAAATACTCAGAGTTTTATCTTTCTTTTTACCTAAGCCTTAGTTAAGTGGATTTTTCCCTCTCTGCTATGCAAGGGAGGAATTTCAATATGATTCATACACAATTTGAAATTATTTTTATAGATTCTACATTTTTCCTATCATTTTCCTCACCCATAGGGTTATACTTGAATTGAGAGTCTTAAGTTGCTGATGGTGGTAATGATCATAATTAAATATGAAAAACCTACAATATTCTGAAGCTCTCTTTTACCCTCAAGTCAGTTATTTCTTCCTTCTCTTCTTCCTGTTCTTCTTTCTCTAGCACCATCTTCACGACCATCACCTCTGCCACTTTTTAAGCC
This sequence comes from Zalophus californianus, assembly GCF_009762305.2. Lineage (NCBI taxonomy): Eukaryota > Metazoa > Chordata > Mammalia > Carnivora > Otariidae > Zalophus > Zalophus californianus. The sequence goes on along the minus strand of NC_045595.1, from coordinate 34,630,996 downwards.
AGTCACAATGCTTAGAACTTTTCATATATTCTCTCATCTGATTTTCATGGCAACTCTCTGAGTCTTCTGTTATTAGCTCCAATTTAGAGACAGGAAATATAAACCCAGCATGATTAATTAACCTGCCCAAGGTCCCACAGCCAGCAAGTTGGCAGAGCCAGGAATTCCTGATGCCAACATGGTTCTCTCATAACATGCAAAATACTTCATTTCAACTCCACCACTAGCACTATTTGCTGACTTTTTCCTCCCCAAACACACCAAGTAACACTTTTCAAGAACTCCTGTATAAAATAATGACAAGTTGATCATCATTGCCTTGTTGTTTTTAAAAAAATTATACTTCATTCTTTAGGAAAGTTTTAAGTTTACAGAAAATTGTCCAGAATGTACAGAGAATTCTCATATACCTTTCCTGCCCAGTTTCCATATTATTAACAATCTTGCATCAGTGTGCTACATTTGTTACGATTGATGAACCAAAACTGACACATTATTACTAATTAGAAACCATGGTTTCCATTAGAGTTCTGGCTTGTATGGTTCTATACATTCTGACAAACACATTGCCCTGTATCCTCCATTACAGTATCATACAGAATAGTTTCACTGACCTAAAAATCTCCTTACTTCACTTATTTATTCCTGTCCCCCAATCCCTGAGCCCCTGACAACCACTGATATTTTCACTGTCTCTATAGTTTTGCTTTTCAAAGTGTCATATCACTGGAATCAAATAGTATGTAGCCTTTTCAGACTAGTTTCTTTCCACTGAGCAAATCACATTAGGAAGTTTCTAAGTTTTGTGAGAAGGAAGAGAAGCATCCTATTCAGCACTTGGTTATATCTCAAGCAATCAGACTCACAGCTTATGCTTGTTCTCAATGTGAGGGAAAGGGCATTACTGGAGAATAAAGTTAGAGAGTTAGTAGAGGTAGTCTGTCTGTAAGGTAGAGCTGATCTATGCCCATGGGCCACCAGAACTGAGGTGTAGAGAAAAGATGAAAATGGGGTGTTCAGATTTAGTGGAGACTACCTACATATAGGGCAAACCAGCTGTGTCAAAGGGATGTCACTTGATGGCACCAGCAAGGAAATATGGGCAAATCTGGTGAGAAATAATCAACAGCAAGGAGGGGGGTATTGGGATTGAGTGTCTCACCTAGCTGGCCTTTTGGAGCCTGCACAGCATATAATAACTCTTCAGACCATGCACTATCACCTTTCATGAGACAGAGAAAGGAAAGAGTAATCTAGTCAACATGGCAAAGGGACACTCACATTCAGAAGCAGTCATTACTGCCCATAAAGAGAACAGCCAATTCATCATGGTGCCACGATAGAAGGACATACACAAACGTTAGTTTATCTCCTATCCTGCTCCAGAGAAGATGAGCAAAGGCAGGGTTTGGGATGGGATGCAAGGTGTGGGAGCACATACCTGCTTCACTCCAAATTTCTGGTCCCCAAGTCTAAGCCTGTGGTGGGGGAGAAGAAAATCCTTTGAGCTGAATAGAATATTGGGTTGAAGATAGGAAAGACTGAATCTCAAATTATGTAAGACTGGTTCAATAATTAAAAATGACTGAAGGGTCATGGAATTGAAATGAGAGATATTAAAAGAGCTTCTCTATAGTGAGAAAGGTGAGATTTGACAAAGCACATTTAGTAACAAATAAAGAAAAAATGAAACTCATGTTTGTAACTCAGGAAATTGAAACTGTCATCAAACTGGCTCCATATAATAACTCACATTGGTATAGTGCCTTCTAGTTTAAAAAATGCTCTCATATCTTTTTCTCCATTGCTCCTTTTAGCAGCCCTGACAGATAAATAGGTTGAGTATTATTTCTGATTTCTAAGATCAGGAAACTAAGGTTTCAAGTGAGGAAGTGACTTGACCAAAGCTACATGGTCATTAAGTAGCTTACCCATTATTAATGTCCAGACTGTCTGAATTCCATTCTGTTTTCCTGACTACCGTGATATAACAAGAAAACAACTTTAGAATTCCGATAAATTACCAACATAAAGAAAGTGGTGGATTCAAAGGAAGTGTTGCAAATGGGTAGAGAATGAAGGAAAAATGAGAGTGTTTCCCATAGTGAGATATGTGGTCCATAGGCATTCAAATCCCCTGGGTATGAATCTACTAAAACTTCACATTTTTAGAGTTCACCTTCAGACCTTTTGAATCAGAATTTTGGGGGTCAGGGCCCAACATTCTACCTTTTAAACAAACTCTCTCAATGATTCTTACTCATTCCAAGGGTAAGGAGCTCTCTCCTGTCTGGGGGGGAAAAAAGTCAAACATATCCAGAGTCACACAACTTAACTGAGGTTAGATAAGCTCATTTTTCAGTCCTACAAAAGTCATCAGAAGATTGCTTTTAAGGGATGCTGTTTACACACTGATTTAGTTCTCAATAATTTATTAATCTATTAATATCTCTCCTTTTTTCAAGTTTATTCTCAGAGGAAGCAGCCAAGTTTTCTCTTAGGGTGTGTTTTAGTATGAGGATGTGGAATATAGAATTGTTAATGGGTTTTCCATTATTGCTCAAGATATTGCACCCTGAGAATATCAACAGCTGGAGGAGGCTGGGGCAGGAAGTGGAAAAAGAGCCCATCCAGGGCCTTTTCTCATCTTTCTTCTGAAGTATCCATTCAACAACAGATCCTCTGAACTTCAGTCTTTCCTTCCCAGCACAGCCTAACTCAGAATCATGTCCCTTTATGCCTGTGTCAGTGACTTAGCCTTCTAATTCTAGATGTTGGTTGGAAGCTCTCGTGCATGCTGTGGTCCATATTCATGGACCATGTAGAGAACTTGCATGCATGCTGTGGTCCATGTTCATGGACAATGTAGAGAACTCTCATGCATGCTGTGGTCCATGTTCATGGACCATGTAGAGAACCCTTGCCAGGTACTCAATAGAAGGTGTTGAAGATAGGGATCTAAGTTTAATGAACTCTATTGTGGGAATCTTTCCACATAGCCACACTGCACACTTTAAATACATTACATATATTTAATATATTTGCATATATTATAATTTGAATACACAACAATTTGTCAGTTATATGTCAACGTAGCTGATCTAGTTATGGAGGTGTTGGAAGAACTGAGAGTGAACAGGAAAAGGTGGACCAGCTCAGAATTTAACAGTTGCAGAAAGGTGCTGCTATGGCTAGACCAGGAGAGAGTAGGAGAGGGGATGGTGTTAGAATTCAGGAGTCGGGGATGCCTGGGTGGAGCTGGAAGCTGGAGGAGGAGCTAGCCCAGGGGACTCTGTGGCTGGGACTGTCAGGTGAAATATGGAGTCTGGAGAAGGAGCTACTCCCTGTGAGCTAGGGCTAACACAGTTTTCTCAAAGGGAGGGAGGAGCACAGAGGGAATGTGTATCTAGCAAGAACTTGGAACACACCAGACATACAGCCACTGACAAGTGCCACGATAGAAGGACTATCTCTGAAGCAGAGAGCAAGAGGGGGAAATATCCTGGCTGCTCCTTTCTTCCTGCCCTCCAGTCTGTCAACGTTGCCACCCATTGGATGAAGCTGTCCAGAAACCAGTTAGCAAAGGAGCCTGGGAATTGTAGTTTTCAGCCACCCACTTCCTATGGTACAAAGCAGGACAGAGAAAGTGTAGGAATGGATCTGACAGCAACCAGACAAATGATCAGCACAGGCACCAAAGGGAAATGACATGTGAGTGACATCACCAATATAGCTTATGAACAGAGGGCCACAAAGTCTGGAAACACTAAAGAATATATGCAATACATGGTTTATTGATAATACATTATAATACATGTGTTCAGTGACATTAAAACAACATGTTCAATGTTTTGACCCTCATTAGTAGTACTAGTTCAGTGAACTATGGAAATTGCCACAGTAATGGTACATTAATGCATTTCCATCCGTTCCTGTATAGGCATCTGAGATCAGTTGCTTCCCACGAATTGTGCCTCTGATTTCCATTGCATAAGCCTGCATCGTTAGCATATCCCAAAAGAACTGTGTTCGGTCTGTTTTATTTTAATCATCTATGTTTCCATCTGCCTCCTATACTTTAACTTGTTTAATTAGCTACCGTTAAACATTAAACTTCATCTCCAGTTTATTCCAGAGAGAAATATGAGCTAAGCTGCCACAAAGTAAACTTTTTCCATTCTCACATGCCTGATCTCCTGAGAAGCAACTGAGGCCCTAGTGGTCAGGATGCACTGAAGAAATAAATCAATGGCTTTGTGGCTCTTTGCCACACTTCATTTCAAATGGTGGATTGCCATTAGAAATCTAGAAATGCTATCCGCCGACACGTAAGAAATCAAGAAACCTGAGAAGCCCCCCTCGAGTATCACAGTTTGAACGGTAAGAAAGGATTTGAAGTTTATTCCTTACAGACCTAGAAATGAAAGTTCAAGGAAAAAGGAATGTAGTCAGGTTATTAGGTCAGAAGTTAATCTTAGAATCTTCAGAGACCATGCATGATGGACAGGGCCTGTGAAATATTTTCTCTTCTATCCTCCTATCTAAATTAATTAGTCTTAACACTCACTTATTTGTCCAAGGTTTCCCCACTCGTTACTTCTTCCCACTTTCCTTGACAACAAGTCTTATAAATCTTTCTTACGCCTTTGTTTCGGTCTAGGTGTCTTGCTCATTTGCCTGCATGCAGCTTAATTTCAGATCCACATTTACTCCTGCCTTGTTCACTGCAGTAGATTCCCAACTGGGCCTCCGTTCTGACTCATTAATTTACTTAATAGGGCTTCCAACTCTTATTTCCGTGTGGTGGCTAGAATGTTATTTCTAAAATCCTTGTCTAATCTTCTTACTCCTTGGTTAAAACCAATAGTTGTCCATTTTCCTATTAACTGAAATCCATTAAGACTTGCCATTGAACACAGAAAAAAATAAACTATTAACTTTTTAGCATGGCATACAAGACCCTTCCTGATCTGACTCCTACCTGACTTTATAGCTCCTCTCCTGCGATTTCTCTGTATTCAAGGATCTTGTCATTCGAAGGAATAGAACCTGACTGAAAATTGTTCAGGTGTGGATACAATTTTCAACATCTGTTTTAGTCTTCAGCACTGCTTATCAAATATTTTCAGTCCTCTACCTTCATAGCACATGGTGGCATTGTATTTCCCCTGGTGTCTAACTGGGTCTGTCTGACTAGTTCTGGCCAATGTGTTTTGCACGGTTGTGATGCGGGCCACTTCCAGACTGGAACACTTAATCATTGTTGCAAGACTTTCCACAGGGTTTGACGGTGCTCAGCATGGTGGCTGTTCTATCAGTCTTCTTCCCTGGTAAGGAGATTTGGAGCAAAGCTCCAAGGTGATGGGCAACATCTTGTTATAAGCATCTAAGTTTTGGTGATAGTTATAACTATAGTGCAGGATTGGCAGACTTTTTCTGTAAAAGCTTTGCAGACCACGTAGATAGCTGATTCTTCTCCTTTTCCTTCTTTATGATCCTTAAAATTATAAAAACAATTCTTAGTTCAGGCTATCCGAAAACAGACCTTAGGCAAGATTGTCCCAAAGGCTGTAGTTTGCCATCCCCTGCTATAATGTAACCTGGTGTGTTTTGACTAATACAAAAGACAGGAAAAAAATACATGTGGTTCTTTCATCACTGCCTTTTTCCATGAGTCTGATCAGTTCTTGCTTATCTCTGGACCAGCTTCCTTTCCTTTCTTGCCTTGCACATGGCCTCATATAGTCACCACAGATGGCTCAATATGGCTGTCCTTGTCTCAACTTTTCAACTTAACTATCTCTGGTCAGTTAGTTCAAGTTCTCTGAAGACCATCTGAGTGGTTACTTAGCAACCAGGTATTGGGTAAGGTATCCATCTTTGATCCAATCAGAATGAGCTGAGCCATTCGCAGGCATACAGAACCACCCTTTCTAGGAGCTGAGGTGGGGACAGACTCTCTAGAAGAGACCATGAACTGGGGATGTTTATAAATGTTTCTAATAGAGTACTCTTAACATTTGTATAGACCCTGTCCCTTCCCCTTGTTTGGTATAGGTGGTACATGTTTCTTTCCCTTGCTCTTCACCTGGCAATCTTCAACTATTTCTCATGATTCAGCCTTAGTATCACCTCCTCTCTGAGATCTTTCATTAACCATTAACATCACCTCATGTCTGCATTCAGCTCACTAGGCAAAGATAGTTGCTTCTCACCTGTAAACCTGTAGTACTTATATAAACATACCAAATCAAAATAATGGAATGATTTCATGTATTTGTTAAATTAAAAGGGGCTTGATTGGGGTGCCTGGGTGGCTCAGTCAGTTGAGTGTCCTGCTCTTGGTTTTGGCTCAGGTTATGATCTCACGGTCCCAGAATCAAGCTCCACGTCAGGATGCATGTTCAGTGGGGATTCTGCTTGAGGATTTCTCTCCCTCTTCCTCTGCCCCTTCCCCCTACTCATGCTCGCTCTTCTCTCAAATAAAGAAATTTTTAAAAAGGGGAGAGGCTTGATTTAATGGAAGAGAGCATAGTTTATTCACTATCATAACAGCTTTTATTTTGCTGAGGAGATATTACCTTCTCAGTCCTTGAGGGACACTGTCCAGTCATAATTTCTATCATTCCATGTTTACATTTATCTTTGGCAACTATAGCTGAGGTCTTTAGTAACAATAATTACTACAAAATAGAGAGGCGGTGAATTTATATTTTTCTTTAGTGGAACATAATCTCATGTTTATTAAAAATTAGTTTTCAGAAGTACAGAAATTGTAAAATCTATAGGCAGTGCTGTGTAAAACTTAGCCCCCAAATAAAATTCTAGCCTGAAGTTTAACAAGAATTAGGTAACTGTTGACTGTAGCCTAAATCCATATGATGGGTTTTTGTTTGTTTGTTTGTTTGTTTGTTTGTTTGTTTTGCCTCCAGTGCAGTGCAATGTAACAGCCTTTTTAGGGAGTTGGGATATAACTTCAGTTACCAAACTGCCACCAGCTGGCTTAATGTTAATAAAACATCAAGCTGCTAAATATGTCATGCCTTTTTGGTTCCAGCAGTTAATATGTATACTGAGTGCTTACTGTTTCTGGAATGCAGGCCAAAAGTAAATAGAACAATATGCATAAAATATTTATTCATTTTAAATTATTATTTGGTAACATATGGATCCCATAATTTCACCTTTTTAAACATTTAGAAACTTTTTTTTAAGATGTAATGCCATTTAAAAGCAAAAGTTGCCTTCTTAAAAGGTCACTGAAAGTTTGAAAATGCCAAAGTTTACAACCTGGGAACCCTTTTTAGGCATTTTAGGCATCAAAATGGTCAGTATCAGTCAGAGGATAATCAATTGTTGGCTGATGGTGGACTCATTTTACTCATAGATTAGCACATCCTTTTTTCTTTAATAGGCAGTAAAATGTTCTGTTTGAGTATTCCCTGATATTACTTAGGAGGAAAGAAACTTGTGGGACCATTAGCAGTAAAGTACAGGCTGGAAGTCAAGGGGTGATAAAGAGGAAATAATGTGGAGTAAGCAGTAGGTATTTGGGGAAAAAGTAGTAGACAAGTTGCTGAGGGAATAAGTAGAGAGAAAGGAAAGGCACAGGAGAGGGGAAAAGGTCCCTAGAGAAAGAATACAGATTGAGAAAAACAGTCCATCTTTTCAAAGAAATTGACCTTCTACCCATATACTGACCCTCAGTCAGTGGCTGTTGGACTTTGGGATGGTCTGAAGTGCTACATGTCATTCCTGTGGCCAGGGACCCAAGAAACATACAAATTCTGCCTTGGGCCAGCCATCCATTCTCCCCACGAGGTCCTCCCAAGAGATACATGCCTAGGAACAGTTACCAGTGACAGGGTAACTAGGTATTGTATTTGAACCTAAATGCCAAGGCAGAGTGTTAGTAACACAGTTTGACCAAATAGAAGTCTCCTTTCTCCAAAGCGGATTAAGTCCAATCAGCCTCAGATAAAGCAGGTTGTGAGGATGGCTCTGACTTTCCATACCATATCCCCAAATGCTCAAAGACTCTGGTTCTCTCACCATGAGATAAGTGATGTCCAATGACTACCAACAATGGGCAGTGTTGCTGGATCAAGCTGGACTAGGTTCCCTTCCAAAGCCACCGAACAGGAAGGAAAGAGAGCATCTAAGGAGGGACCAAGAAATGGCAGGCCCTGCAGGAAGAGCTCTAGGCTCTTACCATCCCTCTGGGGGAGCAAGGAAGAAAGAGAAGAGAGACCAGGCCCACATAGGACATGACCTTTATCCCCTCTGAAAGTAGGCCCATCAACATCTTTAAATTTCAGCAACTCTTCCCTTCTTGGGTGGCCCTAAGTTTCTTGCTACTGATCCTAGAAAGGTAGGAATCAGATTAGGTAGGGATGAGAAAGGAAGGAAACAGTCTTGACTCCCCCTACAGACCAATCGTGCCTCACTTTATTGGTCATACAGACATACCGTGGACAGAATAGAATAGTGTCTACCAAGTGCAATATTCCGGTCATCCCTGACCTTTGTTAATTTCCATTGAACAAAACTTGTCAATTGCTTATAAACCACTGGCCCTTGGATCCTAAATAGTACTGATATTTCAGACTTTTACCAAGTTTCTGGCCCTTATATGACCATTCTTTTTAGATCCTACCCCCTTTATCTTACTGGTCTTCTTGCTGCCTGTCGCCTGCCTGCCTGTCTGACCATGCAGAGATCCCTGACTCCTGTTTGAATGACCTCACATCTTTCACTCAAGATTCTGATCCTTGAGTTTTAAAAGATTAGACATCTGAGCAGGCCACATTTTCCCATAGGAAAGCTTTTTGTTTCTTTTTAAACAACAGAAGAACTATTTACAAGGAGCCAATTTAGCAACATTCATTTCCAAAGTCATTTTCGTTTTATAGGCTGTAAATAAATTTGCAAAATCATGTAACTTCATGGTAATAACATGACCTGGAAATTACAAGGTAATTAAACTCAAAGCATATAAGAATAGTACTCCAAGACTAATTTACTTCTCCGTGCCGGGAGTCAAGATTTTTTGCTGCTAAGCTCTAATGCAGAATGAATTAGTACTGAAAGTTCCAAGCTGCCACACTCCAGGAATTATGGGGGGCCACCTCTATAGTTGCCAGGTATAATTGATGACCACATGGAGAAGAAGTAGTGGCATCATAAGAATGTTTGGAGATGACTTGTTACCAAAGTTTATTGTAATTTTAAAGCAAGTGTGTGTTCCTGAAGAAAGTGATTATGGGCATTGAGGTGGCCTATATAAAGAACTACTGCCCTCAAAGTCAGTGTTCAATCAAAACTGGATCAATCTAAAAGTTTGAAACTGGAGGTGATGGTTTGCTGGTATAGGTTGCATTTAGTGATACTGTAGGAAAGTCCTAGAAGAGATTTTTCTAGGGTAAAAATGGCAAGTTTTCAGATCACAGTTTGGACTGTCCAGTCTCAGTGGAAAAGAATCCAAAGCCAAGCATTTTTTCCTAAAACCTGAGGCCAACTGCCTGCCCCAAAGGCAGCTGGCCAACAAACATGGTGGCCATCTTGATATAGACACTGTTCTCTTGGACTGTCCTTGTCTGCCTCACTAGAAGGCTGGCACTGAAGGGGTCTCTCTTTCTGCTGAAAAGAAAGAGATAAAATACTTGAGGTCACCTCGATATTATCTCCTTGGGCCTCCTGAGAAATGATAAAGAGACCTACTGACTTTCCAGCCTACTGAAGAGCTGGCATTGTCTATGGTGTGTTGTGGCTCAGTTGAAGTGACTGCAAATGCACAAGGAATAGAATCAATGTTGCTGTCTCTTTAGGGCCTCCGGTTGGCTATACCCTCAACCTCATGTCACTTCTTTTCTCAAGGTTACCCTCTCACATGATTTTTTCTTCTAAGTTCTGATTATCTTTCCTGAATCTTGCCTCTTCAGACCTAAGGAAAGTAACCATTCCACTCTTATTAACCCTGGGGTACTGCACTATTCCTTGTGGTTTCCCTACATCTGTCCACAACTTTCAAATATCCCCTTCAGTAAGCCCCCTAATTTGAATGAACCATCTGTTTCCTGTTGGAATGATAACGGATATTCTTACTAATGTTTGGGGGGGCGGGTGTTAGTTAAATATTTGTCATTGAGATCTATTTTAATTGTTAACAGTAAGTGATCTGTGGAATACAAATTTCAGTTCTTTATGGTTATCTTTATTTTTGTTTTAGTGATTTGTGAGCTAGAGTGTGGTCCATTTTTGTAAATGATCCATGAATGTTTAAAAACTCATATTCTTTATGCGGAAGACAAGGTTCTACATAGATTCTTTATACTAAACTTAAAAAACGAAATCAGACTCACCAACAGTCACAAGAGAAATCTTCAGACATTAATTTTCTCCCATAAAATGTAGTAACATGATTGAAAATGTAAGTCAACCCCCAGCATCTGTAAAGAAAGAGCGATTACAAGCTATCATGAGTAGAAAACCAGGCCAGTGGACAAGTTGGGGCTGGCCATCTGCTAAGTTCACTTACAACCTCCATTTACCTGAGTCAGACCCTCAGAACTTCAGGCTTTAGGATAACCATAAATAGCTCTATTCCAAAGACCTTTGGAGCACTCGTGTAATTAGACCTGCAAGTGCCGAATCCCTGAATACCAAATGACCTGTGTCCTGCAAATCCAGTCACCTGTGTCACTGGCCAAGGTGCCCATCAGCTATGATGCAGGCATGGTCTGAGCTGCCCAAGGACAGAGAGTGCTACAACACGTATGGGTCGTAGACATGAAGACAGTGTCTGGTGTGTGGAGTTCAAGGCACATGTGTGCTATGCCTGCATGAAGCCTGTGAGGACAAGACAGATGTGTTAACAGAAACCACAGAGAAAGCAGAAAGATGAGCAATTCAGAGATTTCTACATTTTTCTCTTGGCCTTTGTTTTTGAAGCTGTTTCTCTAAGGCAATTCTAATAAGGGACACCAACACAGATTAAACTTTTAATTAATGATGATTAACTTTTAATGCTCGGTATTTTATATATCTTTAATCATTTTGTATGTTTGATTCACTAGTGACTGAAAGAGATGTAATAAAATTTCTCATCATGATTGTGTTTGTCAATTTCTGCCTAGAACATCTTTTCTTCATTGCTATAACTTACCTGTCATGGATCCCATTTCCTGATCTTGGTTGTCCAAGGTGACAGTTATCTTTCAGTTAATTGACTCTAAATCATTATTGATTGGTAGTAAATTAATATGTTGTTTGAATCCATGGTCTATATCTAGAAAGCCCCTCTACTTACAAATAGGTTCAGTTCTGAAAGATTCTACTCATAATTCAAAGAGACCACTAATGCCTTTTGTGGCCATATTTAATGGGCTTTTTGATCTAGTGTGTTTCTTTACTCATATTTATAGCAGCTTGCATCAATGAGAGTCCCAATGTTGAGAGTGCATAATTAGAAGTTCTCCTGTATTAACTTAAATCATATATCTGCTCACAATGAGGAAGAGATGAAATGCATGTTGGGAGTTGTAGCAGACATATGTAAGTCAGATCCCTCTTCAAGAAAGAACTCCCTGCTCAACTGCAAGATGTGTGGTTAGCTGACAGCCTCTAGCAGTTCCTCCTTTGGTGGACCCTAGCTTTTGAGCCAAGGTCGTGGTCTTTCCAGGGAAGCCCCAGCTCATGACTGAGGAACACAACAGTACAGAGTTTAACCTTTTCTATCCAATGAAAGACTCCTCCAAAGGCCAATCTGCACTCTGCAGAGTCCTGTTGGGTTGCCAGATCTATAGACCCTCCCTGCCCAATTCAACTTCCTCCCTTTTCCTTTCATAGATGTTACTTTTCAATATGCCTCATGCACTCCTAATTCATTCTTAGCATCAACTTCCCAGAGGCCCCAACTGACTGACACCAGAGTTAACCAAAAATGTTCATTACAATCCAGTTCTCTTATTTTCTCTCCATGCTGCTTTTATAATCCTTCTAGAAAGATTAAAGATTTTATTTCAATGGTGGAATCAGTTTTTATTTCAACCAGTGAAGTAATGTGCACAACAGATTCATCAATAGGTTCAGGAAACCATTAGTTCATAGTACCCTTAAAACTCTTGCTCAGTCTTAAAGTATTTTGCCTGAGCAAACTCAATAACATTGAGGCACAAATGTTGGGTTACAGATGCCATTGATCTCCTACAAGGTACTGCAAGGAACTGATGCATTGATTCCATCCAGGGATGCCAATCTGCATCCGTGTGAGGAGAGACCATGCAGGGAGATGCGGTGTTTTAGGCAGTTTCAGTTCTCATTAGGAAGTGTTTGTTTTGAGTTTGGTCTTCATCTATACCTTTACTGTTCTTTAAACAAAAATAAATAAAGGGTTAGAATATGAGAGGGAATTTAGTAAACCATGCTCGGGCAGGGAGGGTGTCAGAGGGTAAAGTGAAGTCAATTCCAAGCAAGAAATACCTGCATTGCTAAGAAGCCTGGAGGAAGGAATGAGGTTAATAACACTAAAGTCTGTCCTTTAATTACTTGAATCATCCTGAGGAGTGGTGTCATGTGGCCAAAGTGCAGATAAGTATATTCTCACCATCCATTTCATATGAACTTCCAGACTTTGAATTTCTAGACTCAGCCCAGTAGTAGTGTCCTAACATAGCTGTGGATTTACCATGAATGTACAGGGTGGGCACATAAAATGGAATGAGGCTGAATGATGGTATAGAGCCTAGTGCTGATGTCCTGGTGGACCACATCCAATGTGGTTTATAAGGCTGCATGGGGTTCTTGGGCGCCTGGGTGGCTCAGTTGGTTAAGCGACTGCCTTCGGCTCAGGTCATGATCCTGGAGTCCCGGGATCGAGTCCCGCGTCGGGCTCCCTGCTCAGCGGGGAGTCTGCTTCTCCTTCTGACCTTCTTCCCTCTCGTGCTCTCTATCTCTCATTCTCTCTCTCTCTCTCAAATAAATAAATAAAATCTTTATTTAAAAAAGGCTGCTTGGGTTCTAAAAAGTGGGTCAAATGTTTGTTCATGACAACCATTTACAACTCAGTGAGATTGAACAGATCTATACATCTTTAAGCTCTTTTATTTTAGTCTCTGTGTTAAGCTAGTAATAGCTATACTGTAATTCCTTCCTCATTGAGGGTAGGGAGGTTGGGAAGGGGTAATGGTAAGTTGGTATTTGTAACAGAAAGTGAAGAATTCCATAGGCAAAAATTCATTTACCTCGAGGAAGTAGGGAAGTCCCTAGGAAGGTGATCATACACTTAAAATATGAAAGCAGTCTCATTCTCCTCTCTCTCCATATGTCCTAAAGGTAATTCCAGATGCCCAGGTAGAGAAGTGCCTGGGAGGGGTGAATGGGTTATCTTGCTGTCATTAATCACTTGCAGACTGGTTCCTAGGCCTCCCTCAGTCCTGCCCTGGTGTGATCTACAGTATCTCCTGGCAGCAAAGTCTATGAAAGCTCAGGTCCTCCTTGGGCATCTTTCTTCTGTAAATGTCAGACTCAAAGAATTATCCTAGGGAGAACAAAAAAAATATATCTCCTGCAGCTTCTTTAGAACTAAAGCATCCTTTATACATGCATTTTTTAAAAGAGGATTGCAATGCTTACTTTTTTTTTATTTTAGACAACACAATGTATTAGGTAGTATATAAAATGGAGATTGTGTATAAGTGGAATTGAGGTATACTTGTCTCCTCTTCCCCAAAGGATTGTTTTATAAGCCCTCAAGTGGATGTCATTGCTACTTATTTATCATACCTCATACATCAGCATTTGTCAAAATGTGTTCCATGGAACATTGATCCTTTGAAATGCTCATGAAGAAATAGATTTGGTTCAATTGGTCTTAGGAAGTGCTGCCCACCATACCTCAATCTCTGAGATTCACTGTGCATGTTAAGGGATGTGAAGAGTCATACAGTCAAGAAACGTGTTCAACTTTTTGTTTAAACAAATATTTCCTAAAGTCTTTTGATGATGGAATCCTTTTTGTATGTGTATAACATTTGTTAACATCCCCATAGCAATGTGCTGAGGACATACAGTCAAATGATTAAGAGCCTATGCACTGTAATGCTTGGGTTTGAATCCCAGCAATGACATTCACTGTGTGATCTTGGACAAGGTTATTATGCTCTTTGTACCTCATGTTCCTCATCTGAAAAATGGGAATAGTGATAACACTGCATTAGGTTGCTGTGAGGTTTAAATAAGTTCATATATTTAAAGTGCTCAGTAGAATCCATGACCCGTAGTAAGCATTTCATGGTGTTTCCTGTTACCATTGTGACTTTTCTGTCTTTATCTTTAAAAAACAGCTTTGGTCGAATAATAACAATAAATATGAAGTGAATACAATCTATGGTTGACAAACTTTTCATATATGCATATCTAATCTTCAAATCAATCTTAATAGATAGGCATTATTGTGGTTATACCGATTTTACTGATTAGGAAAGGAAAGCTAAGAAATGTGAGTATATTTCATGAACGGGCAGTAAAGGGGAGAGCCAGAATCAAATATGGGTCTTTTGACATCAGATCTTGTGCCTTTTCCACTTAATATATTTGGTTTTCCTGTGATTTCAAATTAAAATATGAAAATTCTCTACTTGAAATAGCTAAGAATGTTCACCTTTCAAAGGACATATAGTTTAAACTCCAAAGATTAAAAATAGAAGTTAGAAATTAAAGGCATTACAATGGACGAAATTTAAGTAAAGCAAGCAAGACAGGGCCTTGTAAGTTATAAAGTTCCTGGACTAATATTGTAGAAAAGTGAAGAACATGTACATGGGATATAAATACATTCTCCAGGTTACAAACTAAAAATCAGTACATATAATCTGAACAAGGATCATTATGCTTTTTGGTCACATGCAAGAGGAAATTCTAGATGCTGAAATACTAAATTTCTATGATAGTTTAAGAGTTATGAGGAAAATCAAACTCAGTATTTGAGATCTGGATTTGAGTTGAAAAAAATTGATTGGCCCTTATTTTAGCATAATGTATGATCTGCTTCAGCCATGCATAATCTGAATTTAAGAAAAATCATGCTTCAGCACTTAACATTTCCTAGAAAATGCAGTTGATGCATTAGCCGTGTTGCTCATGGTACTATCATTCTTGACTCATCTTTGGGTCTCTGAGTAATGTTGAAATAATTAGGTGATCTTTGAAGAATTTTTAGGGGATGGTGTCAAGGCCCTATTATCAAAATGTTTTCTTTTAAAAAAAAAAGTGGAAATAACAGAGGGTGGGGTAGGACTATAATCCCGCTGATTTGCCACTGATTACCTTTATAAACAAAGACAATCTCATCATAAGTTCAATTTCTGGTCAAAAGAGTTAAGAGAACCAAGTAAAACACCTGTGAGGAGGAATGGATAGGAAGAGAGGAAAACATTTCATTCTGTCCAAATCACAGTGGTCCAGTGATATGACCAGATTGATCCATTTTGATAAATGGAAAGTCACAAAAACCTTTCCTTTGGGTCACTATCACTAGATTTTAGTACCCTGTATTTTCCCCAAAAGTATATCTTGCCTTATGAACTACTTTGCTCCTTTTAATTAGAAGATAGTATCTATTTCTCATTTTGCTTTGTCTACCAAGGAGCTCAGAGCTAAAGTTAGTGCTAAATCATAGTAATGATTTCATGTATCTGCAACTTGAAGCAGTCTCACCTCCTTTGTAGCCATGATTGCTAATAATTTCTCTCTATATAAATTTGGGGATTAATGTGCTGATACTTATGTCCTTTTTTGCATGTGTCTTAGAAATGAGAGTGGGGACGCCTGGGTGGCTCAGTTGGTTAGACGTCTGCCTTCAGCTCAGGTCATGATCCCGGGGTCCTGGGATCGAGCCCTGCATTGGGCTCCTTGCTCAGCGAGAAGCCTGCTTCTCCCTCTCCCACTCCCCCTGCTTGTGTTCCCTCTCTCGCTGTGTCTCTCTTTGTCAAATAAATAAATAAAATCTTTAAAAAAAGTGAGAGTGAAATGAAGGTGGAAGGAAGACATTTAAGAGCAAGATTTTCAACAATGAGCATTAGAAAATTGAAAATTTTTCTTCATTAGCACTCCATTAACCAGAGTTCCCCCAACCCAGGCATTTTATTTAATGATACTATTAGTACAATAATTATACTTAAAGATAAGCACTGTGAAAAAGTGAAAAATATGTTCAGGTGGGGGACAAAGAGAGTGATGGAAAAGAGAAGGTAGAAAGACTGAACCCAGTCAGGGAGCCTGGGTGGCTCGGTGGGTTGGGTGTCTGACAACTGGTTTTGGTTCAGGTCTTGATCTCAGGATTGTGGGATCACACCCCATGTTGGGCTCCGCACTCCGCATGGAGTCTGCTTGAGATTCTCTCTCTCTGCCTCTGCCCCACCCCCTGCTCGCTTGCTCTCTCTCTCTCTCTCAAAATAAATAAATAAAACTTTAAAAAAAAAATGACTGAACCCAATCAATACCTGTGACTTTTATTAAAGGTTCAAAGGAAACAGTTGTCAATATTAAGATAAAAAATTTTGCAAAGTAGGGAAAGCCTACATCCATCCATCCGAGAGGAGCCAAAAAGGCAAAGAAAACTGAAAAGTGAATTTTGGGGAAAGGTACCTGCATTGCACAAGTTCAAGGACTATGCTCCTAAAGTTTTTTGAGACATTTTACCTGACAGTAAGATCTTTGCATTTCCAGGTCCTTTAAAAAATATTTCTGTTTTCTCCAAGGCATCAGAAAGGAAATCCCTGAGACGTTTCACATTTCACAGGAGAAAGAGAATCCATGTCCACTGCCATTTGCAATGGAAGCCAGTCTGGCCTCATTCTTTATCTGGGGACCCTCCAAGACCCTCCTGTCCAGCAGCTCAGGATTTGATGGCAAGGAGACTGTAAGCAACAGGAAAAGGTGAGAAGAGAAAATGAACAGCTTAGCTGGTGCTCCCCCTCTTCCCAGGAAGGGCTGACACAGTCGCTCTGGGTACTTCTTCAGGCATCTCTTAATGCCTGTGGCCTTGTGGTACTACTATTTTGTTGTTTTACTTCAGATCTCAGTTTGCAGACTTGCATCTTTCTGAAGACCAGTAACTATTTATTTATAAGCCTCAAACAGCTATTAAGTGCATATGTGGAGGCAAGTGGAATTGCTGCTGGATGCATAAAGTAAATTGATTCGTACCTACAATTTACATTTATTCTCAGGTATATTTGACACTAATGTTGTGACGGAACTGCCATGATGAAGATTAATTACATAAACATTTTTTGCTGACTTTGTGAGCAGCCAGGTTGATTGTTTTACTTGATTTTCTAAGCTTGGCATCTAATAGCAAGATGGGAGACATTTCTTGGTTTTGCTCTGCACCTTCATAGATTACGTGTCCCAGACCAGTCTTCCCGAATAAGCATTTGGGGAGGGCTTTTGCTAGCTAGTGTTCCAGCCTCCTTGATTGTGAAGGAAAAAGTAGAACATCGTTTAGCTCTTGGAAGTTTGCAAACATCTGGATTCCAGCAGAATTCCCCAGAATAAAAGAAGAATTGTGCTTCCAACATGGGTATAAATATGCCACACACACAAGAAAGGGCAATTTGTTTAGTTTTTCTTGCTCAACCAATATTAGCCTAGACCCCAAGCACCTTGAGCTGGAGAAGGTTATGCCCTCCGAGGCTCTATTTTTCTCCTTTGTCAGATGGAGATAATTATAGTACCTTCCATTGCTGCTTCGACTACTTGCATTGGCCTCCGTGGGGTACATGTTAAGATGCAGTTTAGGGGCCCAACTCAAGTCACACAAAATCAGAATCATCGAGGTACTGCCTGAGTATATCCAGCTATGGTTTAGAAAGCACATGCCTTGAGATTACAGAGAAATCCTAAGGGGTTTGCACAGATCCGGCAACAAACTAGAAAGGCCTCTAAGGGTGGGCATATCACAGTCACGGCTGTAGGACTCATTGTCTAACCCCACATATGTGTTCAGGGAGGGCAGATACTTTTGTGACAGCCTCGGTATAGGAGCGCTTTGCCGAAGTTCCAAAAATCCACAGCTGCTCCACCAGAAGTCTTGTTCTTGGGAGTGAAGGTGAGCCCCCCCATCTCTCTCGAAACTCCCCATCACTCACTACTGTGTGCAGGCCAGGGGGCTCACACCCCCTGAGCATCCAGGCCCATAGGAAGCCCCGCATCTAGGTTGGCCCATAACTGCTGTTCCACTGCTGAAAAACTGATTCAGGCTTAATCAGCTCCTGAAGCAAGAAAGCCCAGATTTGATGAACAAAGTCTTATTATAACTTTTTTGTGCCAGGCCTAGAGGAAAAACTACCCCTTGTTTTTCCAAGTCCCATAGTTGAGACAGAAGAAGTCACCGTAGACTATTTTCAGAAATTTTCCTGCCTTGCTCCTATTTGAACTCAATTTCATGATGTGTGGTTAATGCATTTGTTGGAGTCCTGGAAACCGAGGACAAAGATGTGTGCACAGTGTGGGGAAAACCACAGGAATACTCCAATACCCCATAGTTCTTATCAGCAGGGAGCAGTTCCCACCCACGGTCCTGAGGAAGCATGGGGAGGATCATTTACAGGGACTTAAAGACAAAGCGGCTGGGTGGAAAGGGATGCTTTACCTCCATTTCGTTGAAGAATGCCCCATGGAAGAACCAGGGGAAATAAATGCCTTCATCTGGCTCTCTCTCAGGCCTCAATCACTCACCCTGGAAGCCGGGAAAGGCAAAGGAGCCATCTGATGGGGCCCACACTGGCTAACCTCAGGACAGGGAGGAGGGAAGGATGGAGAATGCATGAGGGAGAAAATGCAAGAGACGCAGCACACCTTCTTTCCATCAGGGCCTTTGTTCTTATTACCTGACATTCGCTGGGTACTAATCATGGACATTGACTGATAGCAGAACTGTCTGAGGCATTTTTTGCTCAACCACTATTAGCCTAGATCCCATTAGCTGGTTTAATCTTCACAACAGAGCCATGGAATAGACATGATGATTTCAGGGATAAAAAAATCAGAGGCTCAGAGAGGTTCCACAGTCTCCTTTTGGTTTCCAAGCTCATTTCATAAACAGATGCTAACTTGACCTGTGGAGGTGACAGACCAAATAGCCGAATTTTTACCTGTGTTTGCGAGGAGGTGATGCAGCTGATCCTCTAGGTGTATGCTCAGAATTTGTTGAGAGATACTCTAGGTGTATGCTCAGAATTTGTTGAGAGATACTTTGTTCATCAGTTGTCATTAGGGAAGATCAAATTAAGCAGGCGCTGCTTTGCTTTCTCTCTTTAACCCTTACTTATTTTATTTACATGTTTATTTCTTAGTTTATAGACTCTTTTCAGAATATAATATGTGGGCAGAAAAGTATTCAAATTTAAGTGCATGGCCTGATAGATTTTCACAAAGTAATTCACTCTGTATCCAGCACCCAGACCAAGAAACAGAACATTCTCCACCCTAGGAGCCCCTGGACCCCCTTCCTGTAACTAGACCCCCATCCCCACCACCCTGCTTTCAAATCCTCATACATCATTCTTGTCTCTGGGTGATGGGACACAAGAAGGACATGAAAATGCTTATTTTATACTTAAAGTAGATTTATTAATGATTTATTGCCCTAGATCAGGCAGCAGCAAACGGCCCATAGACCAAATAGAGCCCACCGTCTATTTTTATAAATAAATTTGTATTGGGACACGGCTGTGCCCATTCATTTACTTATTATCTCTGGCTATTTTCAAGCTACAGCAGCAGAGTTGAATAATCCCCAAAGAGGCCTTATGGTCGCCAAAGCCAAAAATATTTACTATATGGCCCTTTTAAGAAAAAGCTTCTTGCCCCTGTGCCAGAGGATAGAACAGTACGGGATCAAACAAAAACTAAGAACAAAAAAACACCTGACCTGGTCTGTCTCATGAAAATCCTACAGTCTGGTGGGGGAGACTGACAGTAAACAAGTAGCTGTACAAAGAAATAATAAATGATATACCATGAAAGAGCACCATGTCGGGCACAGGAGGCCATCGTCTTGTGCTATCACGTTCTTCAGAAAGCCTCCTTACCTTGGCACACCCCAGGTTTTGTTTTACCTGGACAGGGACAGTATGGATCCTCTGGAACTGTAACGGAATGTACGGGTCCGCAGCTGGGTGAGGATCATTTTCAAACACCCAGCATCCGAGGGGCAAGGACAGCTCATCAGGAAGAGTGTATCTGAGCCACTGTGCAGAGTCTCACGCCCCGCCCCCCACCATTATTGCTCGTGTCTGCTTAATAACGGGATGTCACCTTGCCTGTTCACCTTTAACCCGGAGCCCCAGACAACACTTCCTCTATTTCATTATCCAGTGACCTCTCCTATCAGCAGCCTGTGGCTGTGAATTCTTTATCCCTGTGAACTTGGCTGCCATGTGTAATGCTGCCGAACGTGGAGAGAGGCCCTGGGTGGGGGCAGCAGGTGCACGCTTCCAGGGAGTACGGTGGGTTTACATTTAATATTGTTGGGAAAGGTTTTATTTCATTTTTTGCCCCAGAGGAGTGTGCAAAGAGTGAACTTTTGGATTTGTCTGTGAGAGAGGAAACTTGTGATGACTTGCCATCTCTGCCTGGTCCAGAATTACGAGAGCACAGACTTACAGGGGAATCAAGCCCGAAACCTCAGCGAAGGCACGGGCACCACCCCAGAGCACTGCAGCCTCTAGACCTGCCAGGGGCTAACTCTGGGGGTTTGTAGTATGATTCGTATTAGAATGCTCTTTTCTTTCTTTCCTTCTTTCCTTTTAAATATTTTATTGAAAAGAAATTTATCCTTACTGAGCAGGCATTTCGGTTCCCCTGAGTTGGGTTTGTAGCTCTGAGAGGGTCGTCTTTACAGGCAGTTATTGGAACAGACATCTTCAAACCCTCCCTAATCACAAGCTAGTAGCCCTCTGAGCTTTGCGTGTTCTCAGCACATCTGCAGCGGCAGAGCATGGCCTTGTTCTTCTGAGCTGCTTGCTAAAAAGAAAAAAAACTCGGAGATGATGATTTTGTCTCTCCCTGAACAAGTAGTCTCAGAAAGACAGTCTGCGTGGACAAGAGAGTCAGGCAGACATTTACAGTTGCAGAAATTTAATTTAGGGAAATTAGGGATTCTTTAAACCAGGATTGCAAAACATCAAAATAAATTTCCGCACACATAACTCAAGCCTGTGTTGACATCAAGAATCAATCCCTGCATTTCTTTCTGCTGAGTCTGGACAAGGCCTCAGACTCATTCTTAATACTGTATTTCTAGCAGCTACTATCAGGAAATAAAATACAAGCTTAAACAGATTTAGCATTTCCGATTTAAGTAACTACTTTTTTCTTTAAGATTTTATTTATTTATTGGAGAGAGAGAGGGAGGGAGAGGGAGAGCATAGAGGGAGAAGCAAACTCCCCGCTGAGCAGGGAGCCCGACTTGGGGCTCGATCCCAGGACCCTGAGATCATGACCTGAGCCAAAGGCAGATGCTTAACCGACTGAGCCACCCAGGCGTCCCAAGTAACTACTTTTGAGTAGACAGCATATTGTGAATAAACTGATAATAAGTGAGCATTTATTATGTGCTGGAGATTGTTCTAAGTGCTTAACATGAATTCACTCATTTAATAGAAGCCACATGAGTACAGACTTTGTTTAGATGAGTGTTGGATCACCAGTGCCCAGAATCGTCTCTGGTACACAGTGGGTGCTTAGTAAATCCCTGTTATTGAAATGAATCCTGAAAACTCCTATTGTTATTCTCATGTGCCAGTTAAGGAAACTGAAGCCCAGACAGCTTAAGTAACTTTCTTAAACTATCAAGGGCTGGAGCCATGATTTAATATTGCTTTCACATTTTGTTCATACTTTTAACCACGTTGCTCTACTGTTTCTTATAAATAACATTTGATAATCTCTGTTCTTATTTATTAGTGTCCAATAAGCTGGTTATTTGGTCTCATTGCTTCTCTTTATTCTTCTTGCTCCTATCGTTTTTGATATTTTAGAGAGTTATTTGTCTGTGAAATGAAAAAAGGGAAGAGCAGGAGTCGACATCCAGATGCCTATGGGGTTTCAACAGAAGACAGAAGTGAGGGAGGCCAAGTGGGGACTGCGGGGTGGTGGGGGGTCCACCCCCTCCGGCAGCCGCTGCTCAGCTCTGGTGGTGGCAGCTGTGGGGGATCCAAGCCCTCACTGCCAAATCTTCCCGTTTTCAATAGAAGTAGGAAATCCGAACCCTGCCGATGAAAACGCCAAATGAAAATATCAGTCTGAAAAATCCCATATGGAGAATGTTGACAAGCAAGGCAATTTGGAAAAAGAAAAAAAAAACCAGAAATAAACGAAACATTGCAAGTCAAATAAAATTTCTCTGCGGGCTCAATCTATCCCTGGATCTGGAGTTCACAACCTGTGGGAGAAACAGAAGTCACAATGGCTTTGGATAACTGATCCCATAGTTCTGGTCAAAACAAGCAAACAACCCATGACAGGACATCGTTGTAACTGTTAAGATTTTAGAACAGGTGTCTCTGGGAAATAGAATTGCAATAATGATAGTATCTCAATACTTCAGCACACTGTTTCATATTTTTTAATTCGCTTCTACAGATGCATTTGAATCACCCTGAAAATCATTCTGGTGGTTCAATGACTTGGTCAGTATTAAGCAGTGGGATTCAAGATCAGACCCTGATCTCTAATGTCAAGCTGGTTTTCCTGAAGCAGCACAAACCCTGAGGGGGCTGGCTGACCCCCAACATTCACAGCTCATACAGGCCTCTGCTTTTACATCTCATAGATTAGTGAAAGGTAAAGGGACGCCTGGGTGGCTCAGTCGGTTAGGTGTCCAACTCTTGATTTCAGCTTAGGTTAGGAGATCAGGGTGGTGAGATGGAGCCCCACTGGGTGGGAGCCTGCTTGGGATTCTCTCTCTCCCTCTCCTTCTGCCCCTTCTCCTGCCCTCGCTTGTGGCTTGTTCTCTCTCTCTCTCTCTTTCTCAAAAAAAAAAAAAAAAAAAAAAAGAGGTAAACTTATCCAGAGCTCATGCCCAATTTCTGATGAATGTTTAGAGAGGAGAGAAACAGGACAATCATTTGAGGATACTTGAATGATTGCTCAAGCATGTTATTCTTGGCAGATTGAGGTTGTTCATTTCCACGTGGTCCTCCCCAAATCATCTCTAATTACAAAAATACGTGCCTACTGAAGGGTGGATAAATAATGTAATTGTGGTCTAATCATTGTGTACATTCCTAAGCACTCAGCTAATGACTAGTAGGTTTGGGGTTTTGATCCTCCAAGTGTAGCTTCCTGCCAGCCGGAGCTGAAATGTAGCACGTTTTGCATGCTCCACGGAAACCGTTTTAAATTAGGCAGCTTTGAAAATCATCACACAGAGGGAGATTTTTCTGATCGCTAGGTCTGTGTGGGCCTCTCGAATGTCAGCTCTATGCAGGAAGGGCTCTTGGCATTTGATGCCTTTCTGCCAGGTTGTGTATTTGACACCTGTTCTGGGGTGTCTTTTCCCAGCCACTGGCCTGGCTATTGTCATAAAGCCAGTGAGAGTCACAGGCAATTAATGTTATTTTCCTCAAGTGCTCCTGGAAATGTTTATGTCATGTGGCACTTCTGCCTGAGATCCGTGACCTTTGGAACTACGAGCACAAGAAAGCAAATAAGCTTGTCCGTGCATGGACCCTATTCCATTAAGTCATGAAAAATATGAAAACAGCTTGTACTTGCTGCGTGCAGAGAATGATTGTGGAGCACTTTATGTCTCAAGATTCTTAGAAATGAAGATGTGTGCCCACACCAAAAGCCAGCTAAACCATAAAAGGGTGGTAAGTACATTGAACCGCAATGCATTAACATATGTGCAGGAAAGTAAGAAAATTTGTGAATTGTAACACGTTCAGAGCGGGGCCCCATAACTAGTACTTTACACTAGTTTTACCACATTTTAAGAAGGATATTAACAAACTGGAAATGAAAGGAGAAACCGTGACATTTTAGGAAGGGTTGGAGAAAATGGGCTGTTTGATCTAGGAAGAGAAGCCTTTGGGGTAAAGATGGGGGAGTTTATCCTCCAAAATACACAGTCAACTCTCCACGAGAAAGCTTGTCTTAGTCCCTGGGTTTTCTGCAGGAATTCTTGGTTGAGAAGACCCAGAGCACAGTAAATACTTAGTAAAATTTTTTTGAATGAGTGAAAAAAATGAATGGGACCAATGGAACAAGAAATTTGTCAAGAAATGAGTCCATGAAAGGAGCTATTATGTGTGATGAGTTGCTTTATGAGCTGTACTCCCTGTTATCTGTTGAAGCCAGGGCTATAAATGGGTGGCTGATGAAGTGCCACTTGCATTTGGAAGGATGTCATTTGCCCACTTTGATGTTTTCTTTAAGATTGATGTTTTCTTTAAGTTTGATGTTTTAAAAAAATGTAATTGAAATGATAGTGCCCTCCCTCTCTCTCTTTGTGCGGCGCAGCAACCCCCCCCCCAACCCCACACACACAGAGTACTCTCCATTCTGCATTTTAACAAATGAATGGAGATCAGAAGCTGCTCCCTTTCGATGAAGCATGTGTTTCTGGTTGTCCGCAATCCCTTGTTGTTTTATTTTTTTTAATTTTTTAAATTTAAAATCAGTTAGCCAGGGTAGAGTGCATCATTGGTTTTTGATATAATGTTCAATGATTCATCAGTTCAGTATAACACCCAGTGCTCATCACATCATGTGCCCTCCTTAATGCCCATATCCCAGTTTGGACTCAGCTCCATTTCACTCACTGTTCTTAGCTTCCTTGCCCTTGAAGTTGACCAAGCCTGCACCCTTGGCTTAAGCAGAGGCGGTAGCTAACCCCCTGTTAGGGGTGTGGTGGAGGGAGTTCCTGTGTTGAGGAGAACGGACCAGGCTCGTAATTCTGAGAGGCCTTGGTTCAGGGATGAATAACCGTACCTCATTCATCAGAGTGAAAAACAGCACTGGTCTGGTTTCAGCCCGCTCACAAGCACGTCCTTTGAACCCAACCAATCTGTCAGAAGGAGCACTGCCTCAATCACAAAATTCCCAGGCCTGTGTGGGTCCAGGCTGCCCTAAGTGTCCTCATAATTCCACCTCATACCTGCCAGGGTGATTAGCTAACCTGCATCTTCATTCCACTTTTGCCTCTCTTCTTTCTTGCTTACATTGGTTTCTGCCCAGATGAACACACGTGCACATACACACATACACACACACACACACACACACACACACACCCCTCCAGTGTCAAATCACAGGGTTGTAGGGAGTGGGGGTGGGGGAACTCAGGAAAATGAGTTGTGTCACCTATTAGTGACATCAGTATTACCAAGAGCCGGGATTGAACGGATTGACAGGGAGCTGGGAGCAGGGGCTTGTCTGAATTTGAAGGTTGCCATGGTTGTGCTAAATGCTAATCGCTTTTCATCACACTGACTAACGGGTGTGGAATTTTCAGCTCAGGTCCTTTGCAGCTACTCCAGACCAGCTCCTGGGAGAGAGGCAGAGTCCTGGCTCCCCTGCTGTGCCCCTTCCTCTTTGCTCCCTTCAAATAACGTGAATTATTCTTAGATGCAGTCCCCTAAAACTTAGACAGTGATTCACAGGAGAGATAGAGGCAGCAAAAGTGAAAAACCACCTGCTTAGGAGCCCAGGTCCAGTTGTTGACATCACACCTAATCAAGTCAAATTGGTACTAAAACACTCTATTTAAGTGCCTTCAATGTCTTAGAGATGCTGCATGACCATATTGGAAAAGGTCGAATTGTTCTATTACTCATTGAAAAATGGGACGTAGTGCAGTTTTTAGGGTGAATCTAATCTACATTCACCTAGCAAGGGCTGACTAAATGCCGGCAAAGCTGGAGGGGCCATTTGCCTGGAGTCATGTGTTTGGTTTGGCTGGGTTGGAAAAGCTTGTGTTTCCGCCATCTCTCAGGTGCCATAAGCTGGTGGCAGGATGGCGTCCTTGGGCCACACATGTCTTTGTCCCAGAGTCAGTGTCCAATATGTCAGGCCATCAAGGCAGATGGCGAGCAGGACAATGTTTCTGAACTCCCGGAAAATATACCACTCGAGAGTCCAGCTAGGGAAATGCCTGAAATTGGAAAATAATGTAATAGAATATTTGATTTGCCACAAAAGACCTTAGCTGGGAAGACTGCCACGTTGAAATGAGAGGACAGCTTGGCTGCCTTGGATCTTTCAGCTCTACTTAGTAACTGCCTGTCCATGGGCTGGGCCCTCGACTCCTGGTGGAGCCCCAAAGTGCCCATTTATGCCTCCCTCCCCAAACAGTACACATCCACAAACACACAGCCCAGAGAAGGTTGGGAGCTGTACCTACACAGTTGTAACATTAGCCTAAGAATGGAGGTCAGGGCCAATAGTCACTGGGTATTTCCTCAGAGGGCCTGTAGGTGGCCATCAGTGTGGATGGCAAGGTAAATGAAATGTCATTTGTGTTTAACTCAATTTGCTTTTTCTCCATGCTACAGCTACTGACTTGGCCTCTGAGACAAGGTTTTGTTTTGTTTGGTTTTGGTTTTTTCCGTGTTTCTCCAGAACCTTTCTGAACCAGAATACCTCAGTCCTTCAAGATTCGTCTCATTGAGCCACTAACTTGAAAGTTGGATGTTTTTTTGTCTGTTTATATTCTAGTTCCCAGGGCAAAGTATCTGTCACCCCCCATCCCCAGTATTCTCTAAGCATCTCATGCCCTTTTCCTTGGCATGCATTCTGCCTATGGAAAGCTGCTTATTTTAAATACCTGCAGATCTCTGTTTTCTTCCTCTCTGGCTGAGGGAACATCCTTGGCAAACCTGAAGCTATGGAGACTTAATGGTCCCAGCGGCAACCTTCAACTAGTAACAGATAGGAAGTCAGTGGAAAATACTTCAGCTTCTTTGCCCCTCAGTTGGGACAATTCATTAGTCTTCCCATAGTTCCCCACTGGGGTTGAGGTCCACTTGTCCACAGTGGTATCTGACTTGAAACACATTGTTTTATGTGCTTCTTTCCTTTCCTATCTCACTTAGTCCTCCCTTGATGTTTCCTGGTACCTCCAAAATACATTATTTACACTAGAATCATCCTCTCAGCATCTGCTTTAAGAGAATCCAAGCTAAAAGAGTGAGCCTCCATGCAGGAAGGAGGGTGTGCACATTAGATTGTGATAGTGTGCATTTGGGGGCTCACATTTGGCCGTGAGTCTTGGTTTACCAGGGAGCATACAAAAAGCAAAGAAAGCTACACAAAACTCGGTGAATGGAATAGGAAAGAAGGTTAGCCTTTGTTAACATTCAGAAGATGGCCAACGTCTTTCTGCCTGGTTAAGGTCTATTTCTCACAGTGAAGTGTAACTCCCAAAGAGGACAAGGGGCCATAATTGTTTTTTGTTCACCAGTGTGTCCCCATAAGGTAGACACATAATAATATTATGCAGACCTCTCATAACACGAGAATACTTTCTATGTATTAACTGGTCAATTTGTGCAGAGAAGCTCCAACCCTTTTGATGTCATACCTCCGTTGGGTAATGTTGCCCTTTCAGTGGGGTTGGGAGTAGGGTGAGTGCCCTCACTGCTGTCCTAATGAGTGAACCCAGGACCAGTGGGATCACAGAGCAAGGAAACTGACTCTTCCTGGACACCTAGTCTATCATTTGGGTCTTGAATATTAGTAGGAGTCCAATAATTAGAAAAGGGGAATGAGGTAGAGGCTGATAATTATTTACTCATTCCACAAGTGTCTAATTTAGTATCAGCTATGTGGCTGGAATTTTGCTTGTAATGGAGAAGTAGCAGTGAGCGAGACAGACAGGGATCCTGCTCTCTCGGAATTTTAATTGAAGTTCTATCCACACTACATTCAGTGTGGACTTGTACCAACTGTCCTGGTGGTAGACAGCAAAGAAATAAAGAAATATATAAAACAAATAATTAAAGAACATGATAAATGCATTGTAACAGAGTAGTGATTCTCAGATTTTGATGGGCATCTACATCATATGGTTATCTTACTTAAATGCAGATACTGGATCAGGTCGGGAGTGGGGCCTGAGATTCAACATTTCTAATCAACATCCAGATGATACTGATGCTGCTGATCTTCAGACTATACTTTGAGTAGCATGGTGATAGCCCACAGCCTGCTGGTTCTCAACCCTATACTCACATTGGAATTCCTTGAGGAAGTTTAAAAAATGCCTAATCTCACTCTAGCAATTCTCATTTAATTTTACTGAGAGGGGCCTGGATATTGAGAATTTTTAAAAAACAGCTTTATCGAGGGATAATTTATATACCATAAAAGTCATCCATTTTATTCTACATTTTAAGTACAATTAAATGATTTTTAGTATGTCCACAGTTTTGCCACCATCACCACAATCCAGTTTTAGAACACTTTCCATTATCCCAAAACATCCATTGCATTCATTGGCAGTCAATCCTTGCTCCCACCTTCTGCCCCTAAGCAAACACTGTTCTACTTTCTTTCTCTATAGATTTCTCTTTTCTGGACATTTCATATAAAATGAAATCATTCAATATATAGTTTTTTGTGCCTGGCCTTTTTCAGTTAGCATAATGTTTTTGAGGCTCATCTATGTTGTACGTGCATCAGTACTTCATTCTTTTTTGTTGTTTAATTGGTTCTATTGTATGGAAATATTATATGTTGTCTATCCATTTACCAGTTGACTGACATTAGAATTGTCTCCAATTTTTAGTAAATGTGGTTTTTTTTATTTTTTATTTTTTATTTTTTTTAAAGATTTTATTTATTTATTTGAGAGAGAGAGAACGAGAGATAGAGAGCATGAGAGGGAAGAAGGTCAGAGGGAGAAGCAGACTCCCTGCTGAGCAGGGAGCCCGATGTGGGACTCGATCCCGGGACTCCAGGATCATGACCCAAGCTGAAGGCAGTCGCTTAACCAACTGAGCCACCCAGGCGCCCCAAATGTGGTTTTTTTTAAAATGTTCACTTACAAGTCTCTACATGGACATATATTTTCATATCTTCAGGCACATCTAAGAGTTCATTTGCTAGATCATATGATAACTCTGTTTAGCTTTTTAAGGAACTATCAAACTTTAGAGGAGGAAAATTTTTCTTTACCCTTTTAGGTTCTTTTGGCAGTTCTATTAATTAAATTGACATAAGACAGATTAACAGGAGGAAAACAAATTAAATTACATGCATATGGGAGCCCCATAGGAGTATAAGACCCACAGAGTTAGGTAACTGGGGCTTTATAAGCATCCCGAGCTAAGGAGAAGGGGGTGGGGGTGTGGAACTTCAAAGGGGAGGAAGACAGTTTACAGGAAGATAGGAAGAGCAGATGTTTGATAAAAGAGTGTTTATCATGCCATGCAGAGACAGTGGGATGCAGAGAGGAATTTGATCTCCAGGCCCTGCTGAGCCTCCCCCGGTTTACCACACCCGGCCCATCCTCTTTGTAGTTGTCTCTGGTGATAGCTGTTTTCCTGGACCAGACCCTTTATTGAAATTCTCTTAGGCAGTGAAGGGGGAGGTAAAATACTCTTCCTGAGTCTTTTGGGCCTTGATTGATTTCAGCTCACAGAAATCCACACGCCACATTGGAAGCTCATTCTGAACCCCTTAAAAATGGTTTTCCAAAGTGGTTGTACCTTTTTACATTCCCACCAGCAGTCTATGAGGATTCTGGTTTCTCTATATCTCCACTGACACTCGTTATTGTCTCTGTGATTATGGCCATTATTGTGGTTGTGAAGTGGTATCACATTGTGGTTTTGATTTGTATTTTCCCAATGCCTAATGATGTTGAACATCTTTTCAAAGTGCCTGCTAGACATTTATGTATCTTATTTGGTGAAATGTCTATTCCTATCTTTTGCCCATTTTTACAACTTGGGTTGTTTCTCTTCTTACTGAGTTACAAGAAGTCTTTATGTATTCTAGATATAAGTCCTGTATCAGATATATACTTCTGGAAATACTTCTTCCCAGTCTGTGGCTTGTCTTTTCATTTTTCTTAACAATGTCTTTTGAAGTACAAAAATTTTTAATTTTAATGAAGTTCAGTTTGGCGTTTTTTTTTTTTATAAATTGTGCTTTTGGTGTCATATCTAAAAACTCTTTGCCTAACCCAAGATCACAAAAATTCTCTTCTAAAAGTTCTATAGTCCTCTTGCATTTAAGTTTATGATCCATTTGAGTTAATTTTTGTGTATGGTGTGAGGTAAGGCTCTAAATTAATCTTTTTTGCATATAGATATCCAATTATCCCAGTAATATTTGTTGGAAAATATATTCTTTCCCCATTGGCTTATCTTTCTACATTTGTCTAAAATCAATTGAGCATACATGTCACAGTTTACCTCTGCACTGTCAACTCTGTTCTCTCTCTCTCTCTCACTCTTTCACTCTCTCTCTCTCTCTCTCTATATATATATATATATATATATTCTCAGAGACACACTGTTACACTGTCTTGAGCTTTTATTGTAATTTGGATTTTTAAAAGGTCCCCAGGTAACTAATGGGCAGCAAAGTTTAGGAATCACTCTGATAAAGAATAATTTGAGGGATGGGGTGAGGAGGCCACTTTTGATAAGGTGGTCAGGGAAAGACCTTTTATTCAAAGATGAGGAAAAAAAAAAAAACAGCTATGAGAAGGGTTGGGGAAGAGTACCCATGAGCCATGATCCAGGAGGTGCTTTGCCAGGCCAGGCCAGTTACGTTTGCAGTCTGGCTAAGGGAAGTTGGGCAGCCATTCCCAAGCAGGAAGCCCTGGCCTGTAGAGCCTTAAGTGTCCCACTCTGCACAATCAGCCAACACTTCATTCCTCCATTGATTTCAAATTGGGGTGGGTGTAGTCTTTAGTTGCTCAAGGGTACAGCACAGGATATACCACAGGATAAGCCAGGCATTCATTCACTCATTCATTCATTTAATAAATATTTGTGGAGTATCTTCTGTATACAGAGTACTATACTAAGACCTAGGGATAAAATGATGAATGAAACAAAGTCTTTGCTTCATTGAATTGACAGGGCATCTCCCTAGTGAATCAGTTACACACACACACACACACACACACACACAGCTGTAAGATTTAAATGCAGTGGTACCAGAGGAAGAAATTAGCACACACCCTCTATATAACCGTTGGGCTCCTTTATTACCTTTAAGGAGACTGAACTAGATATTGATGCTCTCAAAAGGATAAATATAATGGCATGCTAGCACCAACATCCATCTTCTGACTGCTTCATAAGCACCCACATCCTAGTTATCAATTTATTTTCTCTCAGCTCCAAATCCTCCTTTTTTTTTTTTTTTTTTTTTGCACTGCTTTGACTTACCAGTGCTGGACCCTTTGCTGGCCAGCAGAATGTTAGTTTTTGCCAAAGGGCCCTGGAATGATCCTGCAAGGCTCTGGGGGCAGGAAGATGCTTCCCTTCTGGGTTCAGTCTCCTATTTAGTATTCAGTGTGAAGGCTGAGTCATCTGTAGGGCCAGCTCCAGTGGTGCCCTCGGGCCATGCTCTCACCACTGCTGGCTGAAATGAGACAATAGCAGGCCACTCCTAGAGCCCAGGGCAAGTCTGTTTGCCAGAAGTTAACTCTGCTCTCTGTGGTAGCTGTGCCCTCTTCAGAGGTCTGAACCCTGGCTTGTAGGAAGAGACTTGGGTCCTTTGCTCCTCATGCTCACTGTTTTTCAGCCTAGAGGGAGGAGCTGTTCTTTCACTGGTGGTTTCTGCTCCCCTTATAATCTCTTTTATCCTTTTTCATAGTCAACCACCTTCTTCTAGTTTGCAATTCTTTTTATAAAAATATCCCTGTTCAATTAGCCAGTGACGTTTCTGTCTTCCCACTGGTCCCTGACTGAGCTGGCCCAGAGTTATGAAAACAGATCAGTCTCATTTGGGCTCAAAGCAGCAAGATGTATTGCATGGCTCCCTCCAAATGGAAAAAAACATAAGTGGGGGGGAGGGGGGTGGGTTGGTTCACTTTCTGAAACCCCGGACTAATTTCACAGCCCCGTGTCATACAAAGAGTCCATGACTGATCAACATTTCCCCAGGCTTTGCACCACTAACACCCAGTGGCAGTCGTGGTTAAAAATTGATGCTCCCACTCCAGAGAGCAGATTTCATTTTTCTCCCAGCTCAGGTTTGCTTCAACATTGAGAAAATTGTTGGGATGGTTAAGAAGAGATCCAAAGCGGCATCTTAGCCCCTGGGGTTTGTGCACAGAAAAGTGTTCATGACAAAATTAGTAACACGGGGCTGTTCCTCAGAGCTGGTGTGATAGAGAAGGGACAGTCTGCAGGTATCCAGCCTTTTAAATGTGTACATCCTTCCTTCTTGCCTATTTGTGAAGGAAGCAATACTCCACAGTGGTTAAACACGCAGTCGCAAGAGTCTGGGCTCCCTGTGTGATCTTGGCCAAATCACTTAACAAGCCTCAGTTTCCTCATCTGTAAAATGGGGACAAAGGAGTACCTGTAGTATAAAAGTTTGTTGTGAGGATTGAATGAACTAATACATATGAAGCGCTCAGATGAATACCTGGCACGTTGTCTGGGCTTTTTAGCTGCCATGACAACGATGATGATGACGGTGAATGGGTAAGTGCTAGAAGAGAGAAGGGGGAATACAACAAGAAGAAGAAATGCCATGAACACTTATTAAATGTTGTGTTCCGTATATTTACACACCAGAGCTCATTTAATCCTCTCATATAAGACTCTTCCCATTTACAGATGAGGAAGCTGAGGTTTCGACAGATAAACCCCACACCATAGTTAGCCACTGGCAGAACCCAGTTTTTTCCACATGTCTATTACTGCTAGGTACTTGTCATGCTTCCGTGTCACAAATCTTCTTCTCTTCCCTGCCTATCTTTCCAGCCTTAGGTCACACTGAGCTCTTGCAAGTTCTCTGTACCCAAGCTATGGTGGGCCCCTGTCAGTCCCTGATCGTATTCAGTCCTACCTCAGGACCTTGGTCCATGCCGATTCCTTTGCCTGGGAAGTCCCACTTTTCCACCTCTTTACTTAAGTAACTTCTCATCAAATCCTTCCTCAGACAGGCTGCTCATGATGATGCAGTTAGTTCACAATGCTAGAGTGCCTGCTTCCCAATCCAAGTGCCCTTGTGTGGACTGGTGTTCCTGACAGAAGGCATGCCTTTTCCTACTTCTTACAAGTTTACCTGTGAAGCTCTGAATCCATGGAGCTAATACTCTGGAGCCAGAGCCTTTTACTTATTCACAAGGTTCTAAATGGCCTGACAGCGATCACATTCCCTGTTACAAGGTATTATAATATCATGGACCTTGCCTTCAGAGTATTTACCACTGTTCTAATTTTTCCAACTTTTTATTATTAAAAAAATTCAAGCACAGAGAAAAATTGAGAGAATAATATAAGATACACAGTGACAATAACTACCTAGATTCAGTGATCATTAACATTTATAATCTGCTTTACTATCTGTATACCTATTTATCTTCCGTTAAAATTTTATCAAAGTATAACAGATACAGAAAATTCATGAATTGTAAGTGTACAGCCTGGTAAAGGTTCACAGAGTGAATGCAACTGACCCTCCTCTGGATGTACCCTCTGCGCAAGAAGGGAATCTACAGGGTGAAGGGATGTGCACATTGGGTGCTCATGTCACTTCTGAGTGCCAAGAATCCCAGGTTTTCTGCCCAAATGGCCACAAGACCACTGCCCGGTCCCTGCTTGGTGCTCTTCTCCACGTTTCTTTCCCAGGCCCACAGCACCTAAGCCTCACGGGTGCTCTAGTGGTCGCTCTTACCTGCAGAGGAGAGCCTGCACATACAGCCTGGGTGTCCACACACGTTGATGCAAGATTCCCTTATGGTCTGGGGATGGAGCCATGCTGAGGGCTTCACTAGTTCTCCTGTTCCAGGCCCCACGGACGTTACAGGTAGGCCTGTCCTTGAACTCTCAACATTTAGAGGACATGTATTTATTCTCTTATTCATTCTTTCATCCACTCAGCAAGTGTTTGTTGCATGCTGTGTCAGACACTGGGGCCCAGGTAGGTGACACAGCAGACCACTGTCAGCATTATGGCCAGAGCTGAGATGCGAATCCAGGCAGTCTGGCTTCAGATCCATGTTTGCCCACCATGCTATTATTATAGACTATTGAACCATGGACAGTGAGAGATATGGATAAAAAACAATACATTGTTTATTCTCTTTTGTCTTTGTTTATCTCCATCTGTTCCCCAAACTAATTGTGAACTAGTAGAGGGACTAGGCATGGACTTAGGGAAACGCCCATACAGAACAACATTCGGGTCAGATGCTGGCGGGCACCCACATGAAAAGAATCACCAGAAGCCAGAAGTTGGGTTGGGGAGGCTAGAGCATCCAGATGGAGGGGGCTTAGGGAGTTTGAAAGGAGGTAGCGATATAAGGAGCAACAAGGAAAAGCAAGGAGAAGCTGCTTAGCAGAGAGGGTGCATCAGCACTTCCAAGTGGCCCAGTGCCCACTGAATGATGCCGATTCTGAATTCTGACCCAAGCTCCACACAGCAGATAGGAGTCATGTCAGCCTCCACTCCTATTCTCTGGGATGGTTGCAGAGCCCTGCATGCCCCCTCCCTCCCCTGCTTGTTTAGCCTCTGTAAGTTCCAAGTAAGGGATTGATCTCCAGTGTTTCCTTAAGGGGGCAGTTAGGAAAGAAAATTTGCTGTTCCTTGGGATTTCAATCATTGGCTTCTCCCACAGACCTCGTACACCCCCGACAGCTCAGCGTATACCCAAAGCCTACCAAAAGTTGCAGCCTGGTCTGTGGCCCCTTTGAATAAATATGTCACCACTCTGTGAGTGGGTGATTCTTCAGCTGGTCCCCTTTCTTCCAGCTCTGCAGCCCAAAAGAGGAGGTGAGTATAGGGGGGAATACAGGCACTTTTTTGAAAGTTTGCAGTCTACCATTTCACCTTACAAAAGCCCTACATCAGTACTTGTTTTGGCTAACTGAAAGGAATCCAAAGAGGATTCGGGCTTTTAGGGAAAATGGTGAAAAGCAAAAATAGCGCTCAGCATTTGTTTGCGCTCACCCCACATGCAGAGAGTGACCCCACCAAACTCCTTTCTCCAGGAACTACCCTCAGCACCTCAGCACCTCAGCATCAGGCTGCAAAGCTTTGAACTGTCTCTATGAGCATCTGTGCTTTACCTGGATTTATTTTGTGCATCCGTTAGCAAGATATGTCCTCAGGTAGCAAAAGAGCCTAAGAGAGGTTATTGTTTGAGTCTGGGAATGCTCAGAAATGTTTCCGTATAAAATAATGGTAATTGCTTCTTTGCTTTATCCCCTTTCTGCTTATGGAAGTTTTCACAGGAACATCCTACTTCCAGACAGCAGGGGAACCCTGTCCATAGAATTATTTCCTCCAGTTCTAGCTGTAAGTCAAAAATATTTTTATCTGGGTCCATTTGATTGATCCAGCAGACTCCACAGCCCACATCTCTTGCCCAGTCCCATGTGTTAATAGAAAAAGACTCTCAGAACAAAAATTAGAGAGGAACAAAATGCTGAAAAGTGTACTAAATTTTAACCATCCCTAATCACTTCCTTCCAGTAAATAGAACAAACTTCACATTGAGTATATGTTTTCGAGTCTTTCCTATCTATTTACTTTCTCTACACGAGCCTGCCGCAGAAGCTGTGGGTGTCCCACACCTACCCACGTGCTTTTAACACTTCGCCATGTACCTCCAGGCCTTCCAACTTCCCTGTACATGCATTGCTTCCCCTGAGGGATTTCTCTGGTCACCAAAGCAGGGTGGCTACTACACAGCAGGCTGGAAAAGCGCCCTCCCTCCCAGTAACCCTCAACCAGCTTCTGGTGGGAGCTGGTGATGAATACCCCGGCTCCGCGCCCTCACAGGGGGACGGCTCTGAGACACATGGTCTAAGCTAACTCCCAGAGTTCCCCAGAGGAATCAAGCCTCACTTCCCCATGGTAGTCACACGTTAGCATATCCTTCCTTCCCTCCTCTATTACTGGTGCTTCCTGAACTCACCTCCCAGGGGAATTGCTCCCACTCAGAGACTTGTCTCAGAGTCTAGTTCTGGGGACCCCAAACCTGGAACCTTGATTCAACTTTTTATGCTAAAGAACAAGGCATTGCAACCTCAAGAAGATCCTTTTAAATAGGAAAACAGGAAATGAAACTGTTTTCCCTTCCAGCAACCATTAGGGAATTCTGCTTGCTTGAATTCAGAGCTAATGGCCCATAAATTTGTTTAAACTGTCACCGAGTCAAGGACCTTTCAGTTTTAAGTAATATAAACCCACCTAAGCTAGACTTTTTGAAAGGAGGGGTGACAGCCTTTAGCATGAGGACACTGAAGTGTCTCTCAAGGCCAGGAATGCACTTTAGGCAGAGAAAGGAGCTGGAATCAAGAAGTGGACAGCCATCTTGCTGTTCTTCTGGAGCCCCTAGTTTTCTTTTCTTTTTACTTCATTTTGTACATCTGCTTCTTCTCTCTCTGTTGAGTGGCTTTTCCCACCACTCTGCATGAATGGATAACATGGTCACATGGTAACCTTTGAGTTTTTCAATTTTCTGTTCTGCCGCAGAGCCAAGTCATAACTTCAGGGAGAGAGCCCTGTGGCCTGGGGACACACCCAAAGAGTTGGGAGTTGCATAAGTTTGGAAGCAGAGAAGAATAAGAAATCTTTTTTTTTCCTTTTTATTATAAAACTGTTAGTTCTCTTCATTTGGGCATGGCCTATTTGGACATTTCACAAATGCTACCTAATTCCAAGAGGACAAGTTTCTGTATATACTATGCGGTGCAAAAATGCCCCTGCTCATTAACACCAAGCCAATGGTCGCAGAGCTAACCAATGTTCTTTATAGCCATTGAGCTGGAAAAAAACAAAAATGTTTTCTAAAGTGCTTTTATCTGGGGAAAGAAGCAAAAATGTGGGGTTTATCTGTGACCTATCACTGAACCCCAAACATTCTATTTCTATGTCCAGCATCTGTAGAGAAGGTAGGAAGGTAGGAATGCAGCTCCACTTTGGATGACCATGGGAGTTAAAGTAAGAGTGTATATTATTTTTTTACTTGAACCAGACCCGGGGGGAGTGCCGGCTCTGCTACTGTTTAGCTATTTAACTCTGAAAACCTTAGATGCCTCATTGTAAAATATAGACATAAATTGATATTGATTGAAAAAGGCCTGGCACATTGAAAGGGAGCATATAAAATCCAGGTGGAACCTTGATTCAACTTTTTATGCTAAAGAACAAGGCATTGCAAACTCAAGAAGATCCTTCTAAATAGGAAAACAGGAAATGAAATGGTTTTCCCTTCCAGCGCAGAGCCAGATGTGGGGCTTGATCCCATGACCCATGAGATCATGACCTGAGCCGAAACCAAGAGTCAGACGTCCAACCAACTGAGCCACCCAGGCGCCCCAAGATTGTTGTGACATTTAAATGAGATAATAAATGTAAAACACTTAGAACAGTATCTGGGACATAATCAGTTCTCAAAAGTGTCTGTTAGAATGACAGATAATCCCATTCACACATGAGAAAACAGGATCAGAGGCTGAGGGGGGCAAGAAGCTTCTGTTGACTGAAGTAAGATTTCTGTTAGGATTCATGACGCCACAGTACTTACCATGCTTGGAAAATTGATCAGGCTGCATCAGGAAGGGTGGAGAGTAGGGACATACCCCCAGAAGACTGACTAACTTCAGGTTTCAAGTATTTTCTAAGTGATTTAATTCAGTGAAAACAACTGTTGGCTTGGGAACCTGTGGAAAGATGAGTCTGGCTGGAAGCGTTGCTTCTTATGTAATTATTCTCCCTGCCAGACTTTGCTCAGTGAACCCCTTCAGAGAGCCACAGTGCACCTGGGAGGCGGAGAGCAGTAAAGAGTCCCTATGTTCCGTTCACACAGCAATATAATTTTTAAAGTTTCCTCTATAACCTTTGAAAAACCTTAGAAAAACAGGTGAAGGTCCAGAAAGACAAGCAAACATGGGAGTAATAAGGGACTGGGTATCCTAGAGCTGCCTTGAGGATTAAATGAAATAATGTATCCAGGATGTTTCTAAGTACAGTGGCTGGCAATTAGTAAGTAGTCAATACATGGTAAACATAAAGGAAAGCAGTTCAAATCAACCAGAGAAAAATATCCTTGTCTATTCTTAATTTCACCCTACTTGGGCTGATAAAATTCCTTTCAAGAGGCCAAATCAGCACACATTATGTAACATTGGGGCACATCCCTGGTGCTAGGCGCCCCCCCCCCCCTTTGACGAAAGTCAGACTGCCATTAACTCAGGTGCTGACTGTGGGGGTAGTAAAAGTGTCAGGGCACTCAGCCTCATGGTGCGATTCCTGAGATTTTTGTGGATTTATTCAAATAAAACACATAGCCAAAGAGACTGTAAGCAATTCAGCAGCGTTCATCTTTTTAAGCAACTAAATCCACATTCGATGAGGCGTCTCCTTCAGTGCGGTTCCTGCTGTCTACACTGAGGTTAGGAGTTTTTCTCTGTAGCCTCTAGGCAAGCCAGTGTCTTTTGGCAAGCCCCAAAACCCAGGGTTTTATGGGGCGGGGGGAGGGGATCTCTCAGACCTGCGTGCAAGTCCTTTCTGCAACTTACTAGCTGTGTACCCTGCAGCTCGACGCTTGACCTCCCCACTCTTAATTTTCTTGTTGGAAAAATGAAGATATTGGGGTGCCTGGGTGGCTCAGTCATTAAGCGTCTGCCTTCGGCTCAGGTCATGATTCCAGGTCCTGGGATCCAGCCCCGCATCGGGCTCCCTGCTCCGCGGGAAGCCTGCTTCTTCCTCTCCCACTCCCCCTGCTGTGTTCCCTCTCTCGCTGTGTCTCTCTCTGTCAAATAAATAAATAAAATCTTTAAAAAAAAAAAAATGAAGATCTTGATAAGGATCCCTACCTCGGGGTTGTCAGAAATAATAGAATGAGAAATAAGAGACTTCTCACAGCGCCTGCCTCCCTGTAAAGACTTTGTAAAGGACAACCGTCTACTATTTTAATTGGTATTGCTGTTTCTGCTTCTGCTACTGTTAAGATTTAGATTTTCTTACAGATGAGGAAATGGGTAAATTGGGGATAAGAAAATCCACCATTGACAGTTACTGTGAGGAGTAATGATAGATGGGCACTATGTTGAGCTCCTTAAATGAACATTGATCATAAACAGTGTTGGTACCGGTTGCTTTTTACGCATTTGACCAACAAATGAGATCGGTGTCTAGGTTGAAATACAAAGATCAGGTGGAAAACTCCCACTGTCAGGGCACCTATGAGTAGTAATGACTGTTGGCTGAGCCAGAGCATAAAGTTTTTCAGGGCATGAAGTTATCTTTGTCTTCTAGCTTAGTTTGACGGATTGTTTTAAAGGGGCTAGTATTGTTGTACTGGAAAAAAAAAGTCATCGAGGTGTGCTAAGAAAAGGATATTTGGGGCAGACTCGAGCACGAGGAATGCCTCCCCCAAATAACCCCTATTGTGCAGCTACTCCTTATCAGTCCTGGCAGGAGCACCATAAATCACCTCTAAATTGACTATTATGTCATTATCAGGCATCCGATGACAAATAATCTGGGCAACCTCATGGATTCCAGGGAGATAGTTTTTTGGCTCATGTCAGCTCAAACGAAAGTACTTAGGAGCAGTGCTGAATTGATGCCCACCTTTTGAATCTCCTCTCTCATCTTTCTTTCTTTCTTTTTTTTTTTTTAATGCAATAAACAGAGTCAGGGATAGTTAGTTCCTGCATCCTGGCATAATGGTGGTGGATGAAAATGTGCCCAGTCAGAGATGCTGTCATTGTTTTAGACTCTTTGAAACTACATGCAGGGAGGTAAGAACTTTCCCTGCCCAGGAATGTATACTTTTGCAGGTATCTGATGGGGACAACCAAGGAGTAAGGAAAAGGCAGAGCCCAATAGCCAGGGGCCCATTCGGGGCCATAAAGTGTGGTTGTGGCAGATTTCAAGAGTGACCTCTCATGAGAGGCAGTCAGTCCATCTAATCCTGAGCTGGTGGGAAGTAAACAGTTATTCAGGGGTGGTGCTATGTACCCTTTATGAATTATGCATCTTAAATAAACTTGCATGAACCTGAGCGCTCAAGTGGAAGCCTTTTAGCCAGAAGGAGGCCCCGAGAGAGCCCTGTTATGGATCTCTGCGATTTTTTTTTTTAAGATTTTACTTATTTATTTGACACACACAGAGAGAAAGAGAGCACACAAGCAGGGGGAGTGGAAGGCAGAGGGAGAGGAAGAAGCAGGCTCCCTGCTGAGCAAGGAGCCCAACGTGGGGCTTGATTCCAGGACCCTAGGATCATGACCTGAGCTGAAGGCAGATGCTTAACTGACTGAGCCACCCAGATGCCCCATAACCACTGTTCTTTATAGCCATTGGTTTTTAAATGTTGTATGTCATCTCTCACATCAGGCAGAGTGCTGGCTGTGACTCAGGTCTTGGTTGCAATCCACTCCCATTCTTACATGGTTGACCATTTTACAGCTTCTTTCATCATGGAGCTTTTAAATCACTGCTGCCCTTGAGATGAAAATTACGAGGTTCACCCTTTCTTGTTGTAGAGGCTACAAGCAGGGCTTGGCCAAGCCCTGTGGGCTCCCGAGTGCCAGTGGTGCTCCAAGACATAGACTCTAAAGACAATAGGATGGGGAAAGGATGGGAAATTCCATATTGTTCCAGCAGAGGACTGTGGTAGAAAGAAGCAATAGAAAGGAAGAAATGTATTTGGAGAACAGTAAATTCCTTCCCAGACATACATAACTTGTTCATGTCAAGAGCTGCTCACCTCAACACAAGACAAGATGGAGTTTCAGTGATGGAGAAACCTGAGTGTGCTGAGGAACTAGGACTAGGAATCAAGCTGACCAGAAGTAAAGGAAATCACTTATTTGAGAGTGTGGGCACTTTAGAAGATTTAACATGTAGGCATTTGGTACAGAAATCCTCTTCACTGTGAAGTACGAAGTAGTAAAAGAGCACTAATCTTGATGGTAGAAAACCTGACTTCAAATTTTCCCTTTCCTTCTATCCATGTTTGATATTGCACAAGTTTTCATGAGCGTGCTCTTCAGCTTCTCTGGCCCTCAGTTTTGCAAACTGTGGGCAATTAGACCAAATTATTTTTATCTAATATTGCTTCCAGGTTTAAAGCTTCTTTAGGTATGTATCTCATGAATATATACAGAAATAGATGGATGTGTCTATTCAACGTGAGGACATATTCTATACCAAGCCCTGTACCATCTCTGGGAGAGGACATGATGATGTGGGCAAACTTATCCATGACACTTCTGTGGAACTTACACTTACAAATTATTAGTGACATCCAATGATTTAAACCTTCCAGAAAGCTGAGTTTCGAAGTTTAAGAGAGAATTATAGTTTCCGTTCAGCTAGGCAAATACGTATTTAATTGTTAACATACACTCCAACAAAAATGTCCCAATTGGGTGATTTTTTTTTAAAGTACAAAGAATAAAGGATTTCAGTTGACCCTTGGCAACCCCCCTCAATCATTCCTTTGATCAGAATTTTCCCAGAGGGAGTCTGTCAACCTCCCAGAATGTCTTCCTTGGCTCGAACCTGCCTCCATGGCGATGAAGCGCAGGCCTCCTGTCAGTCACTCAGCTTTGGAGAGCATGTTTAAATTATTAAATTATTAATTATCGCTGTGCCAGCCTTCCCATTCCCAACCACGTTATCCTTTTCAGTGTTTTAACTGTCTTCTCTTTTGGTTCTTTGGGGGAAAAGACATTAAGATGGAGAAATACGTGCCAAAGCAGAGCTTGCCCACTGCTGGTGAATTAAACAAAGGACGGTTGTTTCTGACCCACCCCGTACTTCCACTCATTGAGGAAGGATAAACTTGTTAAGAAACTCTGCTTTTCTGTCTTGATGGAGAACGGCCTGTGGACTCAAACATGTATTTCCCACCCCAGTCTGTGGTCTCTCTGCGGGATTCTAATTTTGATTGTTTTTCAGAAACAAGGACATATGTCTGGTCTATTCATCATATGGCCTCCGAATAGCAAAACAGGTGTCTCCAATTTAAGGTGATCTCCACTGTCTTACCTGTAAGATTGCCAACCTCACAGTTGTATTCATGTTGTAATTCCTTGCTTTTATTTTTATGTGTGCATTTGTGCAGCACAGGAGAACTCTCTACTAAAATAAGTAGTTGAGCAAATGTGGTGGTTTACAGCCGTACGAAACATCTGAGGCATAAGTTAGACCATAATGTGATTGCGTAGTTCTTTGAAAGGCTTCCATGAAAAGCAAAATCCATGCATGGCAAGTTATTTTGGTGTGGGATAAAACTTGTTTCCAGTTCTCTAATCCATTTTGATAAGGAGCAAAAATGGAAACATGCTCAAAAACTCTCTGGTCAATTGTAAAATTAAATAAAAACGTAGGAACCGAATTAATGTCTTCTGGTTAAAAAATAAATCCTTTGGAAAAGGAAAATCCTCTACCACAATATGGTGTTCCTAAGTACAGTTTTTTCCCCCACCAAATTCATGCAGTTGATAATTTTGGACTATCGACGAGGTGAAAATAAAGTAGAAGGCATGTGATTCTTGTTCAGTGTGAACCATTGGTCACAGAGGACTTTGCTGCCCTCGTCCCTGACATTCCTCCCCTCACTGCCCATAATTCCTCCTTGACAGCAGCTTTTGTTGCCTAAGTTACATGGACAGCTGCTTACCTCCTCCAGTTGATTTTCATTCACAGATTTAAACTTTTTAAACAAATTTTAATGATTATTCTCACCAAACTTTGTGGAGTGTAATTTCATTATCTTTAACGATTTTCCATTGGAAATGTTCTAGTGTTCTATAAAATTAAAGTGTTAGGAGAATTAGCATTTTTAAAATTCTTGTTCTATAATATTAGTTTTTTTAGTGCAAATTATCTAAATGTTGGAATTGTCACTTGGAATTCTCCTTTCATTAACATGCCTTGTATATGTCTTAAACTCATTTTTTAGAATTTAAAATCATAACATGACACTATCATTTAATAAACCTAAAACTCAACTAAATCACTGTTAGGGTTCTCTAGAGAACCAAACAAATAGGATATATATATATATATATATATATATATATATATATAGATT
The DNA here is from genome assembly GCF_009762305.2 of Zalophus californianus. Lineage (NCBI taxonomy): Eukaryota > Metazoa > Chordata > Mammalia > Carnivora > Otariidae > Zalophus > Zalophus californianus. The sequence goes on along the minus strand of NC_045595.1, from coordinate 34,587,735 downwards.
TATTACAAAACATGGCTCACGTGGTTATGGAGGCTGAGAAATCCCGCAGTCTGTCCTCTGTAAGCTGGAGATCCAGGAACACTGGTGGTATAATTCAGTCCAAGTCTACAGACGTGAGAATCAAGGGAGCTGATGGTGTAACTGTCAGTATGAGTCTGAAAGCCTAAGAACCAAGGAGTTGCTAATGTAAGTCCCAGACTCTGAAAGCCCAAGAACCAAAATTCTGATGTCTGAGGGCAGGTGCCAATAGAGAAGATGGAGATTCCAAGCTCGAGGAGAGAAGGAATTTGCCATTTCTTCACCTTTTTGTTCCATTCAGGCCCTCAACAGATTGGATGATGCATGCCTAAATTGGAGAGGGCAGATTTCTTTACTCAGTCTACTGAATCAAATGCTAATCTCTTCCAGAAACACTCACAGACACACCCAGAAATAATGTTTTATCAGCTATCTGGGCACCCCTTAGCCCAGTCAAGCTGATGCATAAATTTAACCACCCCAATCACATATATTTATTTCCAATCATGGTCTTCACAATCTTGTTAGTTTGAATGTCCCATTCATCCACCCAGATGTCTTTCCAAAAGATAATTATTGAGGAAATGACCATAAGATACAGGCAATATGCTAGATGCTAAGAATGCTACTCTAAATGTGATTGTTGCTACCTTCTAAGAGCATTAAAACCATGTCATTAAAAACCATAGGTCACTCCCATGTTCATTGGAGGATTATTCACAATAGCCAAAATATAGAAACAACTCAAATATTCATGGGCACATAATGGGTGAGGAAAATGTGGTGCATTATTCAACCTTAATAGAAGAGGAAATTCTACCATTTGCAACAACATGGGTGGATCGAGAGGACATTACGCCAAGTGAAAAAATCTAGTCTCAAAGGGACAAATACTGTATGATTCCATTTATATGTGGTATCTAAAATAGTCAAACTCATAGAAGCAGAGAATGGAATGGTGGTTGTCAGGGACTGCAGAGAGGGGGAAATGGGGAGTTGTTATTCAAAAGGTGTAATGTTTCATTTACGCACCGTGAATAATTCCTAGACATCTGCTGTCCAGCACTGTGCCTACAGCCAACAACATGGCACTGTGCACTTTAAATTTTATTAAGAGGGTTAACACGTTAAGTGTTCTTAACACACATGCACACACACAAAGACACAAGGACACTTTTAGAAATGATGGATATGTTTATTACCTTGATGGTACTGATAGTGTTTCCACAATGATGCTATCATTGCATAGGACCCAAATACTATGCATATGTCCAGACTCATCAATTGTATGCACTAAAAATGTACAGATTATTTTTCATTAAAAAAACTCCCAAAACCCAAAGGTAGTACTTGTTAAGTGACAAATGACCCATGGCAAGAGTACATGAATATTTCTTCAGGGGAGAATCTGCATTGGATTGAAGGATCCTTAGGTTTTGATAAGCAAAGAAGAGGAAGAAGGGCAAAGAGTTCAGGCAGGATGGTTTGTCTGAACAATGATGGGCTGTATCACAGAACTTGCTTTAAGGGGGTCGGTTAAAGTGTTGAAAATCTCCCATCTAGTTGTACAGGGCTTGAACAGTAGGATGGGTGGTTAGGCTTCATACTACAACCAAATGAATGTTGAACTCCTTTAAAATTAAATGATATGAACAATTTCATTCATATTAATGAAATAGAACCAGTACTACAGCTCAGTTTTTCTGTTACTGTACACATTGGTGAATGTGAAATGATTACTTCATTTTCTCAATCAAGTGCATCAATGGTTTTATCACACAAACACATAAATCAAGTGGTGATCTGAGGAACAGCAATGGTAGAGACAGGGAATTCCAACCTAAAACTATGTGTTAAAAAACTGTGAGTCTGTACTTGAGGTTTTTGTTGTTGTTGTTGTTGTTTTTAAGATTCTTTACTTTAATGGGAGAGAGAGCAAGAGAGAGGGAGAGCGAGTGGGGGGATGGGCAGAGGGAGGAGGAGAGAGGGACTGTCAAGCAGACTCCCGGCTGAGTGCAAAGCCCTTCATGGGGCTCCAGCTCATGACCCTGAGTTCGTGACCTGAGCTGAAATCAAGAGTCAGACACTTAATCCACTAAACCAGCCAGGTGCCACTGTACTTGAGGTTTTATAAGGTTGAAATCTTAAACTCGTTGAAACTAAAAAAGTAAGTGATTCAACATTTTTGACTAATTTGACTAAATAACCAATATTCAATTAATTCAGTTTAACATTTAAAATATTGGTACATGTCAACACAGGCTAAGGAACTTCCCCAAAACTCTGTACATTTTTTCCTCAAGAAGCCTATTTCTTTTAATTCATCAAGACAACAATTTTTATGTATCTTTCCCTTCACAAATGATAAGTAATGATGTTAAAAAATAACACAGTTAGAGCTGTCCTCCAAATTACTAGCGTGCATTATCAAATGTTCCTAATTTTAATCAGAAAAACAACCTTAATTTTGTTTCATTAGGTCTAAATTAGAGCACATGTCCCCTTGTTTTTCATCACCATTTGGAGTTTTTTTTCCCCCCCATTTTCTTCTTTTTATGGAGGGGATGGCAGAACAGATGCACATTTATTCCACAGTAAATGAAGTAGACTTGATTAAGGAATCTCTCTCTATGGAAACATAAACAGTACACAGATCCCATGAATCTTGTGTCAAAAACAAGTTATTGGTGTCTCCCCCCAGTGGATTATATGGACTTGGCAAACTAGCCCATGGGCCAAATCCAGCCCACCGACTGTTTTTGTAAATAAAGCACAGCCTAGGTAAAAGACGGCCAAGCAGTCTACTGTCCGTGTCCTCTGCACAAATCCTTCCATGTTAGGGGGGAAGACGTAAGTAGTTGAGACTGAGACTGCATGCCCATGGAGCCTAAACTATTAATGATCTGGCTCTTTTCAGGAAAAAAATGTTCTGACCTCTAGGTTAGATGATAATGTATTATTTGTGCTGTCACTGATATTAAACATTAATTTTACCTCGTGTCGTGTATTTCAGACTTCCAAAGCACTTTTTTTGTTTGTTTCTCCAAGCTTTTATTTAAATTCCAGTTAGTTAATGTACAGAGCAGTATTACTTTCTGATGTAGAATTTAGTGATTCAGCACTTCCATGCAACACCTGGTGCTCATCACAAGTGCACTCCTTCATCCCTATCACCTATGTCACCCATGCCCCCACCCACCTCCCCTCTGGGAACCATCAGTGTGTTCTCTATAGCTAAGAGTCTGTTTCTTGATTTGCTTCCCTCTCTCTCCCCGCCCCATGCTCATTTGCCTTCTCTCCCAAATTCCACACATGAGTGAAACCACATGGCATCTGTCCTTCTCTCACCAGCCCACCTCGCCTACCACACGAAGTTCCTCAGAAAGTTAAAAATAGAACTACCTACAATTCAGCAAGTGCAGTACTAGATAGTTACCCAAAGGATACAAAAATATTCATTCGAAGGGATACATGCACCCCGAAGTTTATAGCAGATTATCAACAACAGCCAAATTATGGAAAGAGCCCAAGTGTCCATTGACTGATGAATGGATAAAGAAGACGTGGTATCTATAGACAATGGAATATAGCTCCGCCCTAAAAGGTAGCGAAATCTTGCCATTGGCGATGGCATGGATGGAGCTAGAGAGTGTTGTGCCAAAGCACTTTTAAAAAAACATTTCATTTGAGGGGCGTCTGGGTGGCTCAGATGGTTAAGCATCTGCCTTCAGCTCAGGTCACGATCCCAGGGTCCTGGGATCCAGCCCCACATCTGGCTCCTGGCTCAGCGGGGAGCCTTCTTCTCCCTCTCCCTCCCTCCCTGCTCACGCTCTCTCTCTCTCTCTCTGTATCTCTCTGTCTCAAATGAATAAATAAAATATTGGAAAAGAAAAAGACATTTCATTTGAAATATCTCCTAAGATAACATGGGCAAAAAAAGTTGCTTCAAAAATTGAAAGTCCTCACACAAATGGAAGTGATCTGCTTCTCACTCATATATAAGGGCAAGGCTATATTGCTCTGATTTTACAGATGAAGAAGCTGAAGTTATAAGAAGTGGCTGCTTCACGGGACTAGATGAGTTCATCTCATACTCTCTGCCCCAGTGTTTCCATTGTTGGGATTTCCGAACTGTGTCACAATCAGTTATTAATGTGTGTGAGAGAGAAAAAGCTTCCATGACCAAAAAGTATTTCTTTCTCTTGAAACTGGCTATAAGTATAAACATTAATATATTCAGTGCTCTGAAAAATTCTGCAATGAAGAAACCCATTTAAATGTATTTCCCTCAGCTTTTTCTAATACTATTTTACAACACACAAACCCCTTTCCTCCTTTCCAAAAAAAAAAAAAAAAAAAATCTTAATACCCATGGAACCAGTTTGGGAAACCTTGCTATGTATACCCATTACCTCAAAAAAAAAAAAAGAATTGGCTTTACCACCCACTTTTTCCTTTACTTCCCAAAGCATGGCTTTTCTGTTGTCCCTCTGATGTACTATTTCTTTTGTAAATGTGTAGATTTGCCACACATAGGCAATTGTACACGTTTTCTAAAGTAAAAGGAAATACATTTTAGAAAAGTAGAAAATTGAATAAGCAAAGGAGAAGGTAGAACACAAGAAACACTATCCCCTGGCAACACCTATTGCCTTTTAGTATAAATTCTTTCAGAATGTTCCATGTGAAAATATGGCATTTTATCTAAAAATAGGATTTTAGCATGCATACTGCTGGTTAACCTGCTTTTTTCATGTACATATATAATGGACAACATTTAAAGTCAGTAAATATAGTTCTGTATCCTCTTTTTTTTAATTATTTAGATTCAGTTAGCCAACATATAGGATATTAGTTTTTGATGTAGTGTTCAATGATTCGTTAGTTGCATATAACACCCAGTGCACATCACATCACGTGCCCTCCTTAATGCCCATCACCCAGTTACCCCACCTCCCCACCCACCTCCCTTTCCACAACCTTCAGTTTGTTTCCCGGATTCAAGAGTCTTTCATGGTTTTTCTCCATCCCTGATTTCTTCCCATTCAGTTTTTCTTCCCTTCCCCTATGGTCCTCTGTGCTATTTCTTATATTCCACATATGAGTGAAACCATATAATTGTCTTTCTCTGATTGATTTATTTCACTTAATACTCTCCAATTCCATCCATGTCAATGTAAAAGGTAGGTATTCTGATGGCTGAGTAATATTCCATTGTATATTTGAACCACATCTTCTTTATCCATTCATCTGTTGAAGAGCATATTGGCTCCTTCCACAGTTTGCATACTGCATTGCTGCGATGAATGTTGGGGGGCAGGAGGTTCCATGGGTATTAAGATTTTTTTTTTTGAAAAGGAGGAAAGGGATTTGTTTGTTGTAAAATAGTATTAGAAAAAGCTGAGGGAAATACATTTAAATGGGTTTCTTCATTGCAGAATTTTTCAGAGCATTGAAAATATTAATGTTTATACTTATAGCCAGTTTTAAGAGAAAGAAATACTTTTTGGTCATGGAAGCTTTTTCTCTCTCACACACATTAATAACTGATTGTTACACAGTTCACTATATCTGTATTTTGGGGGTAAACCACCCAGTAGTGCAATTCCTGGATCGTAGGGTAGCTCTATTTTTAACTTCCTGAGGAACCTCCATTCTGTTTTCCAGAGTGGCTGCACCAGCTTGCATTCCCACCAACAGTGTAGGAGGGTTCCCCTTTCTCCACATCCTCGCCAACATCTGTCGTTCCCTGACTTGTTCATTTTAGCCATTCTAACTGGTGTGAGGTGGTATCTCATTGAGGTTTTGATTTGGATTTCCCTGATGCCGAGTGATGTTGAGCACTTTTTCATCTGTCTGTTGGCCATTTGGATGTCTTCTTTGGAAAAATGTCTGTTCATGTCTTCTGACCATTTCTTGACTGGATTATTTGTTTTTTGGGTGTTGAGTTTGAGAAGTTCTTTATAGATCTTGGATACCAGCCCTTTACCTGTATGTCATTTGCAAATATCTTCTCCCATTCCGTAAGTTGCCTTTTAGTTTTGTTGACTGTTCCCCTGCCATGCAGAAGTGTTTTATCTTGACAAAGTCCCAATAGCTCATTTTTGCTTTTGTTTCCCTTGCCTTTAGAGATGTGTCTTGCAAGAAGTTGTTGCAGCCAAGGTCGAAGAGGTTACTCCCTGTGTTCTCCTCTAGGATTTTGATGGATTTCTGTCTCACATTTAGGTCTTTAATCCATTTCCAGTTTATCTTTGTGTATGGTGTAAGAGAATGGTCCAGTCTCATTATTCTGCATGTGGCTGTCTGATTTTTCCAGCACCATTTGTTGAAAAGACTATCTGTTTTCCATTGGATATTCTTTCCTGCTTTGTCAAAGATTAGTTAACCATAAAGTTGAAGGTCCGTTTCTGGGTTCTGTATTCTGTTCCATTGATCTATGTGTCTGTTTTTGTGCCAGTACCATGCTGTCTTGATGATCACAGTTTTGTAATATAGCTTGAAGTCAGGCATGTGATGCCCCCGGCTTTGGTTTTCTTTTTCAACATTCTCCTGGTTATTCGGGGTCTTTTCTGGTTCCATACAAATTTTAGGATTATTTGTTCCAGCTCTGTGAAAAATGTCAATGGTATTTTGATAGGGATTGCATTAAATGGGTAGATTGCTCTGGGCAGCATAGACATTTTAACAATGTTTATTCTTCCAATCCATGAGCATGGAATGTTTTTCCATCTCTTTGTGTCTTCCTCAATTTCTTTCATAAGTGTTCTGTAGTTTCTAGAGTATGTATCTTCTTTTTTAATGGTAGCAGTGGGATCCATTATATGGTCTAAAGTCATTTTGAAGCAAATCCCCTGTGATTGAATATTGGGATGTTTCTACCTTTATTCAACCAGAATGAATTTCTAAGGGAAGGCATTGCTAGGTGGGAGTGTTTGTAGTCAGTATCATTAAATGGAAATGTTAGTCTTTCATCTTCAAAATCTACAAGGCTCAGATAATCATTCTGTCCCCACTTCCTGGGGATGAGCAATTGCCTCATGTCACCTTGTATACCTGCCTCTCTCAAGGTCTCAGACCACCTTCTCCTCACAGAGTTTCTGCAACCTGACCCTTGTTCATCTAGTAGTTTTATCTAGTACCTTTCATTTTGTAGTTTTGTTTAAGGATGATTCTTGGTTGCATCAGTTATTTCATTTGGGGATTGAAAAATGGTATTTTTCTAATTCTACCACTTTGTCTTTAACTGGTTTTTAAAAACACAACACTAGACAAGGAGAGAGACCTTTCCCGGAATCAACAGTTCAATAAAGTAAAAATATCAAGCCCGACCTCTGAGAGAGTGGCCAAATTTGCTTTCATGAAATGAGCCTGACAGCAGTCAAGATCTCTCTAGGAAAGAGGCAGTGCCTTTCAGTCTGTCTGGCCATGGCGCTTGAGTTTGTTTCACAATGTGGTTACCATTAAATAAGGATTTGGCCAAATTAGGCAGAAAGTACTCAGTTGAATTCCCCATTGAGTGAAGTGGACCAAGGACAAACCCAGAATTTTAAATATTAATTTAAGTCAAATAACAATGTCTTAAGAAAATGTTGAAGCTTTGTGTAAGAGGCATAGATACATATGCACATCCATGCACTGAACCAGCTTTACTCCTATGTGTTCTAAGGAGAACGCCCTGGCAGGGAAAGCAGGGATGAGTAGGGTTGTTGAGGTATATGACTGACTTTTCTCACATTCAATAATTTGAGAAAACAATCACTGCAGTTATTACAAATCAAGGACTCTTAGCACCAACAATTTTTATCAAAAAATCCAAATATGCATAATGTTTGAATTCCAGGTATGACAAGCTGATAGGGGAAGATTTCTTTAAGCAGAGTATAACCTGAACAATTTTAGGTGTCCTGAGTGTAGAAGACCTTTTCCTATTAAATTTTGTTGTCAAATTAATGTAGTCTTCAAAAAGAGCACATTCTACTTTCTTACATTTTTTAAAAATTGCGTCTGGATGTGCATAAAACTTAACCACCATTGCATCATTTAACAAAATCTTCACTGAGGACCTACTATGTGCTGTTCCTCCCACGAAATGTTACTGTTGACTTATTTAAATCTGTAGACAAACAAGTTCTGCCAATCACCTTGTGCTGTTGTATTTCTTAGGTTTGTTGAGTACTCTCTTTTTTTATCTATTTGTCCACGCTATTGACTTATTGAAGTCAATTGTCCTATAGAATATCCTAGAAACAACATGGTTTTCTATATTTGCCTGTTTGCTTTCACATGGTGGTATTTAACTTCTTCCTCTACCTTCTGTATTCCCTGTCAACTGTAAGTTAACTCTTAAAGTTTGAATAATTTCTAATTCAATATTTTGGCAAAAACACTTCTTTTGTAGTCTCTAGGTACTTCATACTATCTCAGATCATTGCTGATAAGTTTGATTCGTGTTTCAGGAAGTGGCTGCCCTATTATCTCTGCCTGGGAAAGGTCTCACAATACTTTTTTTCTGGTAGTTTTGTCCCTTGATAATTGTTATCTGAATGAGTTCTTTTTTTTAAGATTTTATTTATATATTTATTAGACAGAGAGAGAGCACAAGCAGGGGGAGTGGCAGAGGGAGAAGCAGACTCCCCGCCAAGCAGGGAGCCCGACGTGGGGCTCAATCTTAGGACCCTGAGACCATGACCTGAGCCGAAGGCAGACGTGTAACTGACTGAGCCACCCAGGGGCTCCATCTGAATGAGTTATTTCATGCAGGGGTTGTAAAATGGCGCTTTTAGTAATTCTCCCACTCATCTTCATTTTGCAAATTCTTCAGTAAAGAACCTTTTCCCCCCCCAAAACTAAGGGTATTTGGTTACTCTGAAATATAGTTTGTGCAGGAAAAGCAAGCTAAATGCCTGAATCTTTTCCCTTAATTGCTGATTTTCAGAGTCAGGTGTTAGCCTGATCTTTTTTTTAAAAAAAGTTAAATTGGATCATGACTATCCTATCCTTGTGTAAAACCCTTCAAAGATCTCCATTGTCCTGCAAATCAAATTCAAGATGAATAGCCCATGTCTATCTATCTTGCCTCATCAGACCCTCCCCTTTTCCTGCATAGTAGCCACACTGGATTCCTTTCAGTTCTCCAGACTCCTCAAGCTCTTCCCTTCCCTTACATCTGCACATGAACTGTTCCTTCTGTGTGGATGCTTCTTTCTGCCCAAAACATGGTTGGTTCCTTCTCAACTACAGGTCCTAGCTTAAAGGACACCTTCACAGAGAGGTCTTTGCTGGTGGTCCAGCTAAAGTAGGTATCCTTCCTCCAATGTTGTCTAATCCAGACACTGGTCATTATCATCCTAGCATTTGCCAGTTAAAAAAAAAATTGGAGGGAGGGGTCAACTTTCTGTTGTCTGTCTTCCCTCTAGGTGACAGGCCCCATGAAGGCAGGGATCATATTGGTTTTGTTCACAACGCACGTTCCGATGACTGGTCAATGACTCACCATTATTGGCCATCAGAAGGCTTATGTGACAGAGAGGTGAAATAGACACAGTTTATATCTTATCCCTGGGTTTTCAGGCTAATGGGAGACTCTGACAAGCAGGTAATTTTCATATATTGTGATAAGTGTAGTGATAGGGGAGGTATAGGATGATAAATGGGAGGACACTGGAGGCATACCTGATGTGGGTTTGGGGTTATAAAAGAAGGCTTCCTGGAGACAGTGGAATATAAGCTGAGCCCTGTGGGGTGAGTAGGAGTTGGCTAGGAAAAGATCCCAAGAAATGGTTAAATGCAAAGATAAGTGAGAGAATGGATGGGACTTTGCCTTTGATTAGATGTGGGCATCTAATCAAAGGAAATCCAGCTTGGTAGGGGATGGCATCATTCAACAAAATAAGGATCCTTGGAGGAGAAATGGGGATGAGAGGACAATATGGAATCCAGGTTGGAACATTGCAAATTTGAGGTGCCCCTGAGACATCCAAGTAGAGGCAATTGAATATATGGATCTGGGAGAGGCATGTGAGCTGAAATCTAGATTAAGGAGACAGAAGTACCCATAGATTGTAATAAAAGCAACGGAAGTGGATGAAGAAGCTCCGAATTTTATTTTTTTATTTTTTAAAGATTTATTTATTTATTTTAGGGGGGAGGGGCTGAAGGAGAGGGAGAGAGAGAATCTCAAGCAGACTCCCCGATGAGCATGCAGCCTAACTCAAGTCTATGATCTCAAGACCCTGGGATCAGGACCTGAGCCAAAATCAAGAAAAGCAGCTCACCTGACCGAGTCACCCAGGTGCCCCGGAGAGGATTTTAAAGTTTACAGAGCATTTCCAGCCATTCGGATCCTCATGACAGCCTATGAGGGGACGAAGACAGATATCATTAACCTCTTTTGAAGATGAGAAAGTCAAACCTCAATAACATCAAAAGATAATATCATATAAATCATAGCTAATAAGTGATAGAACTATTACCCTTTGTCTCTTTATTCTTGTATTATATTGCATTCACCTTGCCAGAGACTAACAAGAACTATTATCAGATTTTCTAGCCAGCATTTTTCATTCTTATGCTCCTTACTCTTTTTCGTGTGTGTGATTAAAAAAAAAAAATCATACAAGACATGAAGTCATCATAAAATACCATCTTAATCATTTTTAAGTGCACAGTCTCTCTGAGACCATGCTTTCAATTCTGCTGGATATATACCCAGAAATGGGATTGCTGGATCATATCGTCATTCTCTTTTTAATTTTTTGAAGAACCATCACATTGTCTTCCAGAGTGCCTGCCCCATTTCACATCCGCCCAATGGAGCACAAGTGTTCCCTTTGCTCCACATCCTTGCCAACTCTTGCTGTTTTCTGCTCTCTTGACAAGCCATCCTAACGGGTATGAGGTGGTATCTCACTGTGGCTGCTTGTTACTCTTTTCTTACCTTGTTTGAGTATCTTTTCTTGTACAGAGAAATACTATAACAGAAATTGTGGACAAAATGTTAGATCACTCAGATGGAGAACAATTGACCATATAACTTCACAAGCAAAATTTAACTTACTGAAAATAGTATCATATGCTGCATAGGAATATTATCTTTGGGAACAGCCTTATCACTTGTGGACTAGTTACTTTTCTTCTTATACCAACTGTCAGTAATAATACTTTTTCATACATTTCTAATGATTAAATAAGATGTCTGTAAAGTGCTCTCCACAATTTGCAGCACATGAGAAGTACTCACTGAAGGATGGTTATCATTGGGGCACCTGAGTGGCTCAGTCGTTAACCGTCTGCCTTCAGCTCAGGTCCTGAACCCAGGGTCCTAGGATCGAGCCCCGCATCGGGCTCCCTGCTCAGCAGGAAGCCTGCTTCTCCCACTCCCCCTGCTTGTGCTCCCTCTCTCGCTGTATCTCTCTCTCTGTCAAATAAATAAATAAAATCTTTAAAAAAAGAAAAAAAAAAGAATGGTTATCATTATTCATTGAAATTTATAGCAACTGTGCATTTCCTTTTACCAAACTGGTAACTCACAATCAGGAATGTGGCTGGTTTGGAATAACCTTGTTCTTAGCGAATCCCTCCTGGTCCCTGTGATCATCACATCAATTTGTCAGACGGCTTATTGAATAATGTATACTAGCATTTTGTTTTCCCTTTCCAAAATGAGACTTTTGCAACATCTTTCATCTTCAGACACATCTTTTCTGGTTGACACAGGTAAGGTACATTAGTCAAATATTTACATTCCTGATACAATCTTACTAAGACATCCTCAGAAATTTTGGCTGCTTCGTACATAGATAAGTAATGCTGTTAGGTCACTTTGGAGGTTTTTTTGTTCGTTTTTTTGTTGGGGTTTTTGTTGTTGTTGTTGTTGTTTTGTTTTGTTTTTGAAGCCACGGCCAGTAACCCCTTGTCAGTTGAGATATAACATTGCAGTTTTCAAAATGCTTAAGATCTCAAATTCTAACTGAAGCGAATGCTTTCCTTCATATGCAAACAATAGTGAACTGGTTGGTTCAAAAAATATAAAAATCAATGAGAAAGATTTAAGGGAGCAATTAATGAGATAATGTCTAGAATGCAGTTTGAGCCCCTGGGAAGAAATGTTTTTATATCCACAAAGCAGTTCTACCATTATGTTTTTCATGAGCCATAAATACAATTGAATTCTTCTGTGAAATCAGTGCCTGGAGGTAGGGTAAAGGAAGAGTCAATATTTGGTCTTTATGTGGCATAGAGAGGTTTGTTCATATATATTTGAATATTTATTTGCAATTACTGATCGAGTACAAAATCTTTTTTTGAAGGCATTTGACTAATCTTGGTTTAAAGAAAAAATGACTTCTGGCAATCACCTTCATTGTTACCCTTGAAACTCAGGACTTTTCTATTGTTTTAAAATTGGACTGTCATATTTAGGTTGGCTTTAAGTCATTTCGGGAAGATTCCGAAGAGTTTTATTTCTACCTTCATCTATTTCATTATTGACTTTGTGATTTATTTAAAGAACAGTGGATTTCTTTACACAGTCCATCCCCTTATCTAGGACACTGTCTCCAAGTTACAGTTAAGTCCAGAAAAGCTAAACTAGATGCCCTTCCTAAATCCAAAATGACTGTGCCTGGTTGTCCTTACATTTGCTTAAAAACAAAGCAAAGACCACAAAGAATTTTACAATAGCACTGGTTCTAAAATATGGAAAATTTGAATACTTTCATCTCTTCAGATGAATAGAAAAGCTGGAAAGGATGAACAAGTCATATAATCTTGAGAGGCTATATTCTAGAATAGTGCTTCTCAAATTTGAATGAGCGTAGCAATCACCTAGAGATCTCCTTAAAAAGCAAATCATGATTCAGTAGCGTCAGGGTAGGGCCTGAAATTCTGCATTTCTCACAAACTCCCAGGTGATGACAAAGCTTTTGATTCATGAACCAAACTTTAAGTGCAAGGATTTAGAATATTTTGAAATACTGATATGAGAGGTAGCATTGCTGGAACTGAGCTTGGAAATTATGAAGGTGGACATACTAAATGAAGCTTTATGTCAGAAGTTAGAATATATTGGGCGCCTGGGTGGCTCAGATGGTTAAGCGTCTGCCTTCGGCTCAGGTCATGATCCCAGAGTCCTGGGATCGAGTCCCGCATCAGGCTCCCTGCTCCTTGGGAGCCTGCTTCTCCCTCTGCCTCTCTCTCTCTCTCTCTCTCTGTCTCCCATTAATAAATAAAATCTTTAAAAAAAAAAAAAAAAAAGAAGTTAGAATATATTCAAAAGTGAGTTTTCAACAGATGGAAATTAGAGCAGATTATTTGCCAAATTATCCCTTTGAAAGTGCATCTATTAAGTGTTAATATAGACATTGAAAAGAGAATTTGTTACTCCTGAAACTCAATACAAAGATTTTAATGGACCACACAGATGCCTAGTTTTGGAAGCATAACATGTGCTTATTTGGAAGTAGAAATAATGGCTGGTTATGTTAATATTTTATAGAGAATCCCTACCAACTGATTGTTTGTTGTCATTTTTGTTGTTTTTGCAACATACCAATTTCCCCTTTGAGCAGACTTTCTTCTCACGTAATTAATTTTTCTGTTTGTTTAAAATTCTCACCCCCTCTGCATTATTGAAATATAATTGACATCAAGCTTTGTGTAAATTTGAGGTGTACAGTGTGTTGATTTGATAGACATATAATGTAAAATGGCATCATGTCACATAATTACTTTCTTTTTTTGTGTGGTGAGAATATTTAAGATCTATTCTCGTAGCAAATTTTAAGTTTGTAATACAGTATTATTAACTATAATCATTTTTACCAGTTTATTAAAGGCTAGGTTAAAGGATACAGATGAGTTGCCAGATGAAGATATATATAGGGCGAGATCTGGGACAGTCCCAAATGCAGGAACTTCTGTCCCCCATAGAGTTGGGGTGCATCACCCTCCCAGTGTGGATATATTTGCCCACCTGGAAGCTCTCTGAACCTGGAAGCTCTCTGAGCTACTGAGATTTTTATGGAGGCTTCCTCACATGGGTATGATGGACCACTAACTCCATTTTCAGCCCCTTGCCCCTCTTTGGAGGATGGAGAGGGGAGAGGCTGAATGTTCCAAGCTTCTGATCCTGGCTTGGTCTTTCTGGTGACCACCTCCCATCCAGGAGCCACCAGGAACCCACCTCGAGTCACCTCAATAGAACAAAATATGTTCCTGGCACTCTAATCAGCAATTTATGAGAGTTTGAGGAGCCCTGTGTCAGGAATGCAGTCAAAGACATTCCAGTGCTCTTATCACTTAGGAAATGATGAGGATTTTAGAAGCTCAGTGCCAGGAACTGGAGCAGAGACCAATATGTATATGTTCTGTTATCTCAGAATAATATATAATTTTTTATACTATATCTAAAGCATTCTCCACACTTTAGTAGATACATCAGGATTTATCCAACTATTTCCTTTTGTCAACAATTCAGTAGCTTATAGTTTTACAAAATATTATAGACTTTTTGCAGTATTGAGATATTTTACGGTGTTTTGGAAATTTCCTTGGCATACTGTTTCAGTAGTGGTGTTGATAGGGCATATTTTCAGAGATGTCTTATATTTGCTAAATGATTGGCTAAAATGAATACTATTATCACCCTGACGTATATTGACAATTGGTTTCCTAAAAGACTGCACCAATTTTCATGTCACCCGCAGAATGAGACAGCCCCAGTTTTAGGCTCAGATGTCACTTCTACTATGATGCCCTCTGATGCCCTAAACTAGTCCACGGCCACCCCAGATGCTCCACCCCATGCCACCTTCTTTTCATTTCTTTTCTGACACTGAAGACTATCTAAAATTATCTCACTTGATGTGTAATCTTGCATGTTGTTTGTCTCTCCCCTTCAGAGGATAGGCTCCATTATAGTAACCATCTTGTGTATGTTGCTTCCTGGCTAGCACGTTGTAGACACTCAGAAGACATTTAATGTGCGAATCCATTCTGCCTGACTGGTAGAGAAAAAAACGATATTCTTGGCACTTCTAACTTGCATTTAAACAAAAATGGCTGACTTCATTAGTAATTTATTGTTAGTTGTTCAAGTCCCTTTCGTGAACTGTGTCTTTAAGTCAATCCAAATGCAAATCTGGCCACGAACATGCAACATAAGATATACAAGCTAGCGGGCGCCTAGGTGGCTCAGATGGTTAAGCGTCTGCCTTCAGCTCAGGGCATGATCCCAGGGTCCTGGGATCGAGTCCCGCATCGGGCTCCCTGCTCCTGGGGAGACTGCTTCTCCCTCTGCCTCTCTCTCTCTCTCCCTGTCTCTCATTAATAAATAAATAAAATCTTAAAAAGAAAAAGATATGCTAGCTGGACTGGAGCTCAGAATGTAGACTATCTTCCTGAAACACATGTGCCTGTGTATATGGAAGATATACATATTAATCAAAATGACCGGGTTTGTAAGGCCATGGATGGATGCAATGGACATCAAGGAAGAAAAGGTTGCACATCCAAATGAGCTTGAAAACATGAGATGTTTTCAAATCACTACCACCGGGGGGAGGAAGGGAAGAAGATTTTGTCTCCCAGGATATGTTTGGCAATGTCTGGGGACATTTTCGTTTGGGAGGGGAGGTGCTAGGCCATCTATTGGGTAGGGGCCAGGGACTCCTCCCCTGCCAACACAGAAACCCTGGTCTAGAGTGAGACACAGGCATCAATATTATTTAAAAGCTTCTCATATAATGCAGGTAATGTGCAACCATGATTGAAAACCATTGAAATTTTGGAGAACTGGTTCTCAAATATACATTAGCTGAAGGGTCTTATTAAAATCCCTTGAGAGCATTTAAAAATATGGATTCTCAAAAAAAAAAATATATGGATTCTCATTCCCTAATTACCACCCTGTCCCTAACGTCTTCACCAGCAGGTCTGAAGTGGGACGGGAGAATCTACAGTTTCCAAAAGCCCTGCAGCTGTGACCACAGACATTGCGAAACCACAGGTGAGTGAAGTGATTACTGGCTTAGGTGGGAGGGGTTATCAATTGCCCTCAGGTGCATGCTTTTAGGAGCATCCCTACTTGATTTGGGCCAGAGAGTTAAAGACTCAGCACTTTCTGCTGTAACCATGGACACACCCCAAGCTGTTGGAAGTTGGAGGAACCGCTCTGGCCTGTGTGTTTTCAGGACTGCAAGCCTGCTGGCCTGGGTGGCATGGGAATCTAGAGACAGGAGGAATGGAGACTATATTTGTGTTGTTCAAATAATGTGTCTGCAAGGCCCAATCAGCTCTGCCACTAAGCAGGGAGCCTCTGGCTCCCTTTCTTTGTCTGCATTGGACACCCTGGAACCAGAAGCTTCTGAAAGCAGATGAAAAGGTAAGACCACTCAGGAAGTGGCTTGTTCCAATTTACCCCCAGCGCTCAAACTAGGATTCTAACAAAGGAGCTAATCCTTTGCATGACCCCTGCCCCTAGCTACCTTTTCCGCCTATTCTGTCCCTAGTGTGGAGTGTATTGAAAGATAGCTTTCAAATAGGACTTTAGGCTTCCAGACTCCCCACAGAGTTCTCAGTTGCGCTGTATTTGGTATGTTATCTGGGTCATCCAAGTGCTTGAGCTCACTTATAATTTATAAGCAGAGGTGCCTTCTTACCCCCTTCAAAATCACTGGAGCTGGGCGGATTTCAGCAGAGTCTGGCTGCCCGCAGCACCTCCTTCCCCAGGTTAGGAGTGAAGAAATGGCACTTTGATGCATGCTCGTCGTGGTTTATTGATCCTATTAACATTATCTTGGGAAAATCAATGCTTCAGTCTTGCAGGAGACATGTAAATAAAGTGATAAAAAATAAACCAAGGCCAATTGTTTCCTGATGGAAAAATGAGAGGTGAATTAAAACAATTTATGTCAGTAGCAGAGGGATAATTTTGAGCTCCCAAGGATTCAGGAGGGGGAAAAGTGAAGCTTTTTTTGGAAACAGCGGAGCCAGCTATGCAGCTTGGGGGTCATCCCCATCCCACCCGTGGGGTCTACTGGTTGGTAGTACTGTTTCTTGGTCTTTGTGCTTTGGTCTAATTGAAACCAACTTCTTTATTCAGTTTTCCTATCAGTTTTGTCTTAAAAAAGGATAAAGCTTTGTCCCAACGGACTTACCTAACTAATAGAAGGAGACACAAGTAATGATAAGAAGGTTCATAACAATCGGTTCTTCTGTATATTTATTCATTTATTCCACAATATTTTGTTGAACACTTACTCTGTATCAGGTATGGTTTCTAGGTCTTGAGTTTCAGTGTAACCAAGACAGACCATTCCATGCCCTCTTAGAATGTAACAGGTTGGAGGACAGAAGGTAAACAAATGGTGTCAAATAATTAATACAATGAGGAAAGAAGCAGAATAAAATGATAGCAAGAGAAAGGTGTACAGTTTATACAGGCAGGTCAGGGAAAGTCTCTCTGAGACGGTGTCTAAGCAGAGACCTGGATCAAGAGCCATTTTTATGGCAAAACATACTATATTCCCAGTAATGATCTCGTTCGGGAGGCCACCAAGTATGTTGGAAAAAGCCTGACGTTTGAAAGGAATCCTGGGATTACGATCGTGGCTGCACTTCTGATTAACTCTATGATGCTGGGAAGGTAAGTAGTCTGTGTATTCTGACTTCCCCAGGTGGAAATGGGAAATATTGTGGTGTACCTGATAGGATGGTTTAGAGTCTAACATTTGAGACACAGTAGACTTGAACGTTGGAGGCCCTTGGCAAATGTTCCCTTCTACAATGCTGGGGATGCTGGGTGATAGATAGGCATTCATTCAGTCAGTCATGCATGTGTTTGAGCACCTGCTGCATACTGGGCACCCTGAGGAGTACTGCAGAGAAGAAAGCAAGCACAGTATCTGATCCTAAGCGTGTCTTTAGTAGAATATGTTCTGCAATAGCTTAGTGTTTTAGGACTACACATCCTGGAACCGAGCATGTGGGTGCAGATCTCCGGTCCTTCCACTTGGTAGCACCATGAGCTTGGCAAGTACTTTAACTTCTCCATGGTTCCGTTTTCCTCATCTGGAAAAGAGGATAATAATAATGCCTACCACATAAAGTGGTTAGGATAATAAAACGTGACTATGGAAAAACATTTAGAATGGAGTCTCACACATGATGAGTACCCGACGAGTGTTCCAAAATTAAAAATAAAATGCCCCGTGAATGGTGCTATCCTGTGAAGGAGGCATGCTAACCTTCCACCTTGTTCCACATGCTGTTGGGTGCTCTTTCTGTGTCCCCTCACTGAACCTTCTCAGCAGCTCATAGGATAGATGAGGAAAGGGGGACTTAGAAGCAGTTAAAGACTTTGCCCCAAAGTAGCATGCCTGGTAAGTGGAGGAACTGGAGGTTTAAACTAAGTTTAACTGTGAAACCTCCTCCTGATCCATATTAAGCCCAGGAACTGTTATTCAACCTGCAGAGATGAGTGGAGTTGGATCCCGTCCTGACAGGTTTTAAAAGGAGAGATTGAGCTACCACCAGGTTTTATGGCAGGGATAGGATCTCCCCTCGCACAATGAACCCAAATGCAGGATCCCCAGAGCTAAGTGTAGAACAGCTCTGCTGTGCTGCTGGTAGAATTTAATGCAGGAAAACGGTTATTAGATGATTCTATATCCAAAAAGAGCAAAATCATTCCTAATGTGTTAGACCAGAAAACATGGTTTTCTCCAAGAAATGCTAAGGATATTCTCTAGGACTGGTAAACTGGAGAGAAACTTTTTCAAATGAACTTTTTTGGGGAATAATTTTAGATTTATAGAAAAAGTTGTGAGGATAGTACAAATGTTCCCATGTATCTTTCATCCAGCTTTCCCTAAAATGGTAACATCTCAGACCTACCAAGTACATTTGATACATTATTATTAGTTAATGTACGGATTTGATTTGGATTTCACCAGTTTTTACACTAATATCCTTTATCTGGGATCCATTTAAGATAGCAAGGTTTATTTAGAAAATCCTCTTTTAAACTTAAGAAAATTTAACTTGTGTCCCTCTGTAAGTATTGCATGCTGACCAAGGGGTAAAAAGATACTGCCTCTCAATTCCTGGTTTCTTTGATTACTTTGGAAAGGAGGCCTCTGAGCTTTGAATGGCACGGTCCTTACACAGATTTGTTTCCTAGGCTGAAAAAAAGGAACAATCAATCCTATAGGATAACCTCTAAATTTCTTCATGACAGCAAAGAGTCATAAATGATTCAGTGGGAAAAATATGCCTACATTACCTTTTTTGATTTATTGACCTGGTATCTCAAAGACAAAAAGTTTATCTAGTTGTAATGTGTTAGTTGACCCCTCCCAAGATAGATTTCACTTTTAGTTTTAATGCATACCTCCTGAAATTATCCCATTCTTTGTGTGTGGGGGGGGGGGCGTTCTCCAAATACGAGTTATTTTAAGGGGGAATGAAATAATACTAGAGAGAGCAAACAAAAGGTCTTTATGAGTTTCATTTTTATTTTTATAACAATTTCATCTGAAATGTTGGTTAAATTAAATACGTAATGTGATCCTGGTGTATTTGCATTCAAGCAATAGCTTTTTGGTTTGTTTTTAACAGAGATCTCGCTGACCTTGGAGACATTAGAAAGATTGCTTTTACATGGGTGAATGGTCGGGGTATTTCTCTAGTGTATTAGTGCAGGAGTGCGTTGGTCTCCTCACCAACATGGGGCTGTTTCTTTTTAAGCTCTCGTGTATTTGTGGAGTAAAGGTAAAACACAAAGCAACTTTTATTCATGCCTAAGCTTCTAGGTGTTTTCTTTGCAATAAGAAGCTCAGGGGACAGGTTACCATTTGAGAATCCGTGCAATTTCTTCCTGAGTCATTTTTTGACTACATTTTTTTTTTACTACTTAGCTCTTCAAGTGCTGCCTAGGTAGGAATCCGTCATTGTTTATCTGAACATGTAAAGTTGTTCTTGTTCGGTAGAACTTGAGGAGTTCTTGCCTGCACTAGTGAAGATCATTAAGGTAGACTCTCTCTTATTCTAACTTGTAAGCAGTTGTTTTGAAAAGTAAAAAAAGAAATAATAATAAAGGCATGGAGACGAGTCAAATTGGAAATGATAATCCAAACCACCACTGCTTGATGATTTCACTTCCCTTTAGTGAGTTCCCCATCTGTTAGAGTTAATACTCCGTGTCAGCACGGAGACCCCTGGCTATGTAGTCTGAGAGTTACTACATCTTTGAGGATGTGCCCATCTAAACCTGTGACACCAGCTGAGTTGCACATTCTTTATGCCTCAATACGTGACTAACAATCCTCTACCTCTTCAGCTTTATTCCTCCATTCCCACAACATCCAGTGCTTTTCCTTCTATCTCTGCATGTAAAGTTCTTTTTGTTTCCCAGGGGTCAGTTAAGATCCTTTCCTTAATTCAACCCGTTCACCCCTCCCAAAGAAGAAGTGTTTATGATCTAAACCTGCATTCTCAGCAGGAGCAATATTATCCTAAGGGAGCAAAAACTGGTTTGTGGTTGGAGGAGAGTATAAAAGTCTTAATCTTTTTAGGTATAAAATACAGTTATGCACACAGTACATGAACAGAGACTTAAGTCTTGCCACTAAAATTTTATGAGGGAGGCAATTAGGAAAAACATGTGAAAAAGCTCTTAGAGGGACAACAATGAAAAACACCTTGAGAAGCACTGGTAGAGCCTACTCCTTGAGTGTTCAGGGTTTCCAGCAGCTGGACTCATCTCTGGCAGCTGTGTCCTCTTGGTTCCCTAAGCACATAGAACAAGAGAAGCAGATAAGAGGTAATATTGGCTACTCTATTGGAATCAGGCAGTGCCCATCCCACGATCTTCCCATCACCGTGGCAGAAAGAACGGTTTTTGATCTTAAATGGGAGTTTTTTCTGCCCTTTTGTACTTTACAAAACCATCCGTAAATTTATCATTGTGTTTGAAGATTCCAAGGTAACAATTTTTTTTGTTATTTGTTTTATTTATGGAAATATCAAACAAAATGGGAAAGGAGGACTGTTCTGTAACAACTCTGGGGAGCAACCAGAACTGAGAGAAAATTCGTCCTGTAAATATGAAAGCCACAGGGAGGAGTGGGAGAGACCTTGTTTGGTTGTAGTCACATCTAAGCCCCACTATCCTTGAGCCACCTCCCTGGAGGGCTGGGGGAAAAAATGAAATACTCACTTAGCCATTCTTTCAGCCAGAAGTATTCATGTGACAGATCTAATAGAAAGTTGCTGACAGTAAGGATGGAAGTTCTGGGAAAGTTTTCACTTATTTACTAAAAAAATCAAGTATACTTGTCTCTCTTCCTATTCTTCTGTCTTGGAATGCAAATACACTGTCACTGTCATGACTTGGCCGCCACCTTGTAATCATGAGGCAGCAAACCCAAGGACAAAACCCAGCATGCTGTGGATGACAGAATGGGGAGCAAAGAGAGGCGGGGTCTCTGGTGACCTCACTGAATCGCTAAACCAGTGACAGCAGCTTCCCTGTAGTTCCATGGGATAATACATGTCTATCCTACCTAAGTCACACTTGGTTGGATTTTCTATTTATTACCTGGAGCTAAATGCATTCCTAACTGATAGAGGACATCGTGTCAGATGATGAAAGAGAGAGACACAGACATTTTCTATCCTGCCCTCTAAATCCGAGTGAATATTAATCCTCCAAGTTATTTCTGTAACATCAACCTTAGCTCACTAATATTCCTTGACAAGGAGCAGATCCTTGTTTGCCGTTACTATGTGTCTTTCATCTCAGAGTGACTCCAAGCTCTGGAAGGTGGAAAGCCAAGTCTTTACAGACAAATGTCTGATCACCTTACCCACTGATACTGCTTTTGTGTTCTGCATACTCTGCCCCTAGGTGTCCTCAAGCCTCTGAGATAACTATACTAACCACCCCTGGTCTAGTCCGGTAGGAAAGAGAAACAAACTTGCCTCCGTCACTGTCCCCTCCTCCATGGTCTGTGCTCACTCCTCCATTAAACAAAACCTCACAGGGAAAAGTCAACACAGAATGAAGACAAACTTTTGCAATGTCCTACCGAGCAGTTTAATTCTCCTGATCTCAGTTGAACACCTGGCCACTCCAGTAAGGTTTTGCCTTTGCAGAATCCAATGTCCCACTGAAGGGCCAATTTTTCTCTATACAAGAGCTATCTATGACCACTAATAGAGAAACTGCTGGTAGTTTTTAAATAGCTTTTTGTCCCCACTGTGTAAATACATATTTCAGAACTATTGACATTTAGCCTCAGTTACTATGATTTAACACTTATGGAAGTATGTCTTTATTATGAATATATTTTGTTCGGTGGATTCATGGTTAAGATTATAGACTTTAGGGTCATCTTTTTTGTTGTAAGAAATTTAAAAAATAAAACAAAAAGGAAGGAGATAAAAATTAACTATGCTACTCTTACCTACAGCTGATGTCTAGAGACAAAATTTGTTTTTATGCATATGTTTGTGTGTATATATATATATGAGTTTATACATACAGTAAAGGAAGAATTCTACATATATATGTACATTATATATATATAAAGATTTCAATGTGATAACCATATATATATTTAACATACGTTTACATTTTGCATTTCACTCAGTATTCCTTGACATTTTTTAACAATGGCGTAGAATTTCATTTTACAGAAATGTAATTTATATTTTAAAAAAGCTCAATATTAGACATTAAATTTTCTTCTATTTTCATTAATATAAATAAATATTGCTATAGGGAATACTTTTGTAGATAAATCTTTGGGCATGCTTTAGGGTCATTTTAAATAAATTTGCTAGGATTTCATAGCAAATTGAAACCTGGAATTAATGAGAATACAGTCTCTTATTTATATTCAACCATATCAATAGAATGTTATTCTAAGGTAATGTCACTCTATACTGAGGTGATCAATCCAATTTTAGAATACCAGAATGTCAATATTTCTGTGTTCTTTAGTTTCTGAACTTTCAGATCCCTTTAGATCAAACCAGTCTGTGCTCAATAAGCTTTAATGATCATTTTGTACTTAACCAAGAGACCCTATTGCCATATAACAAAGTAACTAAGTTTCTGTTGAGATTCCCTGATTTGGTACATTTAAATGATGGGAGCTTCATTTTCCAGGCAGTTTGATCAGCAAGATTGTCAGTGCACAGAGAGATGCATTTCTGCATTAATGTTATTTTATGTCTATTAGGCAGTAATGAGTTTTTTATAATTGGTTTATAACTCATTTCACATTCATCAAATTATTAATGAGAGAGAGAATCCTGGATTTGGCAGCAAAACAGTAATAATGTTACACATAGCAGACCCAGAGAGGGAAAATTTTGGTTAAGTCAGGTTTTTGTAAGCAATGCTACTTGTTACTTTGTTCCAAGTGGGACGCAGAATCATACTTATATTTTTAATCATTCTTTATAATTACAATAAAAATCCATTTTCATGGGGCGCCTGGGTGGCTCAGTCAGTTAAGCCTCTGACTCTTGATTTCGGCTCAGGTCATGATCTCAGGGTCATGAAATCGAGCCCCAAGTCAGCTCTGCGCTCAGCACAGACTCTGCATGAGAGTCTCTCCCTCTCCCGCCACTTGGCAATCTCTCTCTCTCTATATAAAAATAAATAAATAAATCTTTTTTAAAAAACTTGACAATATAGGAAAATATGAAGCAGGAAATAAAAATTAACCATAACCTCAGGTAAGTGATTAATATAGCACATTTCCTCCAAGTCATTTTTCTGTACCTACTGAAGTTTAAATTATAAATGTTATTTTTTATTCATCATTATCATAACCACTGCTGCATATCATTACAAATTCTTTTTAAAAAACCATTAATAGTTGTGTAATATCCCAGTGATAAATGTGCCATCAGTTAATTTTTCTATTGAGAGACATTCAGACTTCTTAAAAAAATATTTCACTACCAAGAATAATTCTGAGATGAGTATCTTTGAACTACTTGTCAAAATATCGAACTAATTTTCTAGGGTAGATTTCCTAAAGTGGAATTATTAGATCAGAGAGTATGAACTTTAATAAGCTTCATGTAACACATTGCCAGATTGCTTTCCAAAAGAATTCACACCCCTCCATCAGGATAAAAGAATACCTGTAACAACATACCCAAGTCAGCAATGTTTGTTTTTTTTTTTTTCAATTTTGACTCACTTAATATACAAAATATTTTATTAGCATTGCAAGTAAACATTTCCATAGGTTTATTGGTTATTTGTGTTTCTTCTATGAAATACAAGTTATGTCCTTCTGAAAACAAAAATTTCACTGTAGTAGTGGGAAGGAGATATTGAAAAATGCTTGCTTGATAACTGAAATTAACTTTAGTGTTAATTATACACATACTCTACTATCTGGACTACTCCAGTACCACTTATTCTAGATGAATACAGAATTTGAATATTAAAAAAGAAGGCCTAAGTGGCGCCTGGGTGGCCCAGGTGGTTAAGCCTCTGACTCTTGGTTTCAGCTCAGGTCATGATCTCAGGGTTCTGACATCAAGCCCCACATTGGGCTCTGCATTCAGCACAGAGTATGCTTGAGATTCTCTCCCTCTCCCCGCTGTCCCTCTCCCCACTCACATGCTCTCTCTCTCTCTCTCTCAAATAAAATAAAATCTTATTTAAAAAAACAAACAAACAAACCCGGGTGCCTTGGTGGCTTAGTCATTAAGTGTCTGTCTTCGGCTCAGGTCATGATCCCAGGGTCCTGGGATTGAGTCCCGCATCGGGCTTCTTGCTCCGCGGGAAGCCTGCTTCTCCCTCTCCCACTCCCCCTGCTGGTGTTCCCTCTCTCGCTGTGTCTCTCTGTCAAATAAATAAAATCTTTAAAAAAAACCAACAGTTCTGAAGGAAATTGCAGAAAAGTTTTTTCAGTAAATCTTGAAAAGGAGAAGACCTTGGCAATCAAAACTAGAAGGTATAAAGAAAAAAGTGAGGAAATTTGGCTACAGATTCAAAATTGCATCACAAGTAAAAATACATCCCTGATGGTGCAGAGCAGGGTTATCCTTATGACATTTGCAGAATCCAAATGCGAACCTTCGCTCGCCACAACAGACCACAAACTTGTTCACTTAACAGCTAGGCTACCATCAGCTGTCGGGGTTCTCTAGAACCTCCATTCTTGCTCTGTGAAGTTCTCGTGGGCCAGCCTCTTTTGTCTTGATGCTCTGACTTCCATTTCCAAAGTCAGTGCATAGTCCAGGGTGACTGCTTCAGCCACAGCCATATCCTCTACATTCCAGAAGCAGGAGGGAAGGGGGGAGGATGAGTAAAAAGAGGATAAAGGCCATGATCTGATTATTTTTAAGGACAATGCCCCATGAAACTTCCCCATGCATATTATTGGACAGAAATTACAAACCAGGCCACACTCAGTTATGAGCTCATTTAGAATTCGTGGATCCTCTCACTTGGAAAGGATGGAAGAATAGATAATGGGGAGGGTAACCAGCAGTCTCCCTGGAACGTAATAAGCATTGTTTTTGTTAGCATCTGTGCCTTTGCATTTCCTGGTAGGTAGGACTGAGGCATTTCATGATCTTCCAAATACACTAATATTGTAGCTAATTCTACCTATGGCCAGCAGAATTATAGACACTAATATTTAATATTTTAGGGTCCATAGGGGAAAACTGAAAATATTGGGTGTTCGGAGTCAAAATTCACTTCATTACAGCATGACCTGCATAGCAGCATGTTCTAGAAACACATGCAGAACCTTTCAGTTACCCTGCAGCAGAGCCAGACCCTCGCCTCCAGCCAGAGACCGTTCTTTCTGGCCAGATTGTAAGAATTGAGATACGTAACTGCCAATCTGCCCCTCAGTGATTTTTTTTTTTTTTTTAAAGTTTGTGACCATCTCACAAATTCTAAGTTCTCGGAAGGCTCCTGGAGCAAATTTCCTCAAGGCCTCAGAAACAGCTCTTGCACAGACCGCTTTGGTTATTTTTTGACTCACCTGATGGTTGCATTACTGAGTATTTTTAGTTTTTTTGTTCTTCCTAGATTCTCCTGTAATGATATTAGATGAAATTATAGAAAATACCAAACTCTGAAAATACTACTAGAGATGCCCTCATTATTGCATTTTAAGGTCACTGGTCTACCTGACTTTTAGATGCTATTGTCTGGAAGACAGCCCAAATGTGAGGAGTAGAGGGGTGGGGGCAAGGCGGGGGGAAGAAAGGGTGGCAGGTAACGAATAGTGGTAGGAGAACCTTAATCACAACTTCATGAGAAAAAATTTAAGACTTATTTTTCAAGTAGTGTTGTGAACCATTTGCAACATGGTGATGGTGGCTGTCTTTCATCATTAAGTTCCTTTTAGGGAATTTATCAGTCTTTTTCCACGCACATTTTGATACTATTTAGTTCTGCATTTAAATGGCACTGCTCTGAGTACCTAGTTCTGGATAAGATTTCTCCCTTTTAAGTGAAGTTCCACTAGGTTATAAATAGCTAATGGCTCTCCAAACTCCTCTGGTTTACAGGAGAAATAATTTAATGAAGACTCAGATTGCTTTGTGTAGCTTTGTTAATGCAAATGAGTAATGTGTATTGATTTTTCATGGTGTAAAAGTCTTTGTATTCATCTTGTGCAAGAGTCTGTTAAAGAATTATTAATGGTGCCTTAATTGCTTTAAGATCTATGCCCTAATTAAAACAGTAAATTCTTTATTACATCTTTATTTTAATTAGATGTACAGAAAGACAATAATTTTTACAAGAAACCCAGTGTAAATTAAAATTACCTCATTTAGAAATGCTTCGCAGCATCTGTGGTGGGGCTAGACAGTGAGGCCGTTAGGAACTTCCTGACGTAAAGCCATGGTGACTCCGCTTCCAACCAAAATTAAGATGCCACGCTGACTGAAATTAATCATCTTAAATGAACTATTTTACACTTTCAGTGAAGTACTATTCATCTATACAAATAAGTTTCTGCTTCTATTTCTATTTCATTTCATTTTTTAAAAGTAAGGATATTTGTTTAAGTTTGGAAAGCTCAGTTCAAGTCGAGAAGGAAAATGAGCTTATTGTCATGGAAATTACCTTACATCAACTTGAGTCCATTTGCTCCTGCAGTTGTGCTTTGTTTCTTCAATTTATAAGATGATGCTTCTTAATAATTTGCCCTAAATGGTGTGTATAGGAGAAGTACCACCAACATCAATAATATCCGCCTTCCGTTTATCATGTTCTTTTCCACCTGCTTTTCTGGCCTTAATTTGTATCAGTAATCAACTGGGGCAATGCTGCTTGTGGATAATGATCGCAGACTTGAAGGGTGGTGGGTAAGTGAACATTAGCTGTGGATCTCTGGCCAGGTATTGTGTTGGGATCTTTCATGATTACAGAATCCCCACAACAACGAGAACCGGCAAAGTAGGACTTCCTTGTCCTAGAGAAAGGAACTGAAGGTTGACAGCCACCACCATTTTGTTCATTTAAACCAGGGGTCAGAAAACTGTAGCCTGTGGGTCATATCCAGGTTGCCACCAGATTTCATAAATCAATGTTTATTGGCGCACAGACATGCCCATTTGTGTAGGTGTTGCCTGTGACTGCTTTCTAGTTAAAATGACAAAGTCAAGGGGTATAGCAGGAAAGACTGACCTGCCAATCCTAAAACAGTAACTGTCTAGCTGTTAAAGAGTTTGCAGACCCCTCGTCTCAACCATGAAACCCAGTACCGCTGCCACACTTGCACTTCTCCCGGTCATCAAATCCCACTGCATAACACTTGTTGTTTAAAGTTATATACCCCCTTTTTCTAGCATACTCTTTGGACTTCCGTTTTTTCCTTCATTTATTTGGATGCTCACTACAGGGGCCTTTTTCCTATGAAGGACATCTCATCTCTCTCTCGAGGAGGCTGAAATAACATCCCTCTAACCGATTTCCCTCTTAGCTGTCATTACTTATTTCATTCTAATCATGTTATTTAACTCAATCTAGCATTTTGGACCTCAGCTAGTAAAATGATGATTATAGCAAAGTATCGCTTCATGTTCCTCTTCTAACCTGAATTTCTTCCCTTAAAATTTCCAACAAGACAATGGTTATCTGACTGCTGGGGGAAAAGTCACAGCCATTCACAGTTGAGAAAAGCCAGCAACTATCCTATAATATAGAAACAGGATAAAAGGAGCACCAAGCCCAATCAGAGACCCTGTCCTTTCCTGCCTGTAGAGAAAAGGGAGGGCATGGAATAGGGAGGGGTATGAGCACTTTAAGACCTATTACTCCCTGGATCCCACAATGCCCTATAGATTCTCTTTTCTCAAAGGCATTGCTTACTGGGCATGAAAGCTGCCTAGCTCCCGATTGACTCTCATCAAGCTCAGTTAGATGGACTAGTTGATTAGATCTCCAAAGGAGGGGCCCAGCCATCCCTATGTGAATAGACCCTGAGGGGATTTATCCACCTGAAGAAGAAGTCCAGGCAAGTTCTAATTAGTCAAAAAATGGTCAAAGGCAGTGGAAATTAGGAACATTCTATGATGGCCAGTAACACATTAAAAATAGAATATTTGTACTGTAGAATACTATGCAAAATAAATCATATTGCGGAAGAAAATGCCATGACAAGGGGACATGGCAGATTCTTTTTAAATTTTTTATTATTTTAATTTTTTTAACATATATTTGTTTCAGAGGTACAGGTCTGTGATTCATAAGTCTTCCACAATTCACAGGGCTCACCATAGCACATACCCTCCACAATGTCCATCACCCAGCCACCCCATCCCTCCCACCACCACCCCCACTCCAGCAACCCTCAGTTTGTTTCCTGGGATTAAGAGTCTCTTACGGTTTGTCTCCCTCTCTGGTTTCATCTTATTTCATTTTTCCTTCCCTTCCCCTATGATCCTCTGTCTTGTTTCTCAAATTCCTCCATCAGTGAGGTCATATATACTTATCTTTCTCTGATTGACTTATTTCGCTTAGCATAATACCCTCTAGTTCCATCCACCTCGTTGCAAATGGCAAGATTTTGGGTTTTTTGATGGCTGCATAATATTTCATTGTATATATACCACATCTTCTTTATCCATTCATCTGTCGTTGGACATCTTGGCTCTTTCCGTAGCTTGGCTATTGTGGACATTGCTGCTATAAGCATCGGAGTGCACGTACCCCTTCGGATCCCTACATTTGTATCTTTGAAGTAAATACCTAATAGTGAAATGGCTGGGTCGTAGGACGTGGCAGATTCTTAAATGTGTATAGTTTTATTTAAATTGTTTTTAAAATATATACATACACACATATATATACAAACATGCGTGTGTGTGTGTGTGTGTGCGCACGCATGCACGCGCACTGCAAGATTAATACCATTTTGGGTGATGGTGTTATGAATGGCTGACTCTCTTGTTGTCTTTATGCTTTTCTGTATATTCTCAATAATAGGATTAGTAGATGTTTCTTTTTATGAGCTAAAAGGACACAACTAGAAACATGGTAGGTAATCAGAAGAGAAAAAGAAATGTTCCTCTCCTAAGTAAACTTTAAGAATTTTTGTAACTGAGTGGTGTTTGCACCCTTGGGTTTGGAAAAAAATCTTAGAAGCAGATGGCTTTAACTGAGATGTGTGAAGAGAAAACATTATGATCGTATCCTTGGGAGTGTCAAGGAAGCACTAGAATAAACACATACTGTTACTAATCCCCAGATTACTTACTTTGAAGGTCCTTACAGCTCCCAAAACTGTCCACAGACTCTGTTCTTTCTTGTTTACAAGACTTAGCTCAGGCTGTTCCCTCAGGACAGTCTTGCTCACCCTTGTTTACCTTGGACCAGCTAAAAAGTTGTCTCTTCCCTGTATTGTCCCTAACCCCTTTCTCCATCTCACATTTTCCACTAATCCATGCTCCTTTCCTGATCTATGACATTTCTATTATCATTTTGAGTTGGACAGTATTTGTTTTTCACTCTTTCTCTCCTTTTGCCCTTGCACACTGTGGGCAAGACCAGGTTTAAATCACCACTGCATTTCCAGTACTTAGAGTAAGTATTTGAATTGCCTTTAACCAAATAGCTCTGCTCAGCAAAATTTGATTTCCATTGGCCTTCTTAGATGCATTCCACCCTCTTCATCTCTCGTCAGAGCTCTTAGATGTGACCTAGGTGAAAGGCTGGGGGTGGAAGGTGGCCCAAGAGCGTCACTAGAGCATATTTCCCCAAAATGTCACATTTTAACAATTTTTAAAGTAATGTCTTGATGCACCATTTGTTAAGAGGAAGATGAAAAGCTGCTAGAGAAGACAACAGGCCTGTGCAATTGAAACATTTAGCCTTTGTCCACAAGACTCATGGGGAAGGTAATCCAAAGATGGTGTCATTTTATGGGTATCATTCTCCACAAAACGTACCACTGGCCATGCTCCACCCCATGCTCACTCTTACTCCCCCAGCCCTGTTTTAAGGGACTTTCTCCCACTCTTACATGGGTGGGCCCTCTCAAAATTTACTCAGCCTATACACTGTTACCTACTTTCCTCTCTGCTAATCTGACAAGCCTGTGCAATTTCCAATTGAAGGATTTTGTTGAGATGTTCCTTGTGGCCTTGTAAAAAAAAAAAGTGTGTGTGTGTGTGTGTGTGTGTGTGTGTGTGTGTGTGTGTGTGTGTGTGTGTGTGTGTGTGTGTGTAGTCTCCCTAGGGAATAAGTTTTAATGCATAGCTAGAAAACCAAAATTACCTCTTATCTCTCAATTCTCCCATATCCTTATTTTTTGGTCTACTTGATCTGTTAAAGATTAAATGATAAAGGCTCCACTAAGGAATGTTTATGGTAGATGAAGTATTTAAGCTAAACAAGACCTGTATTGAAGGAGTTAGAGAAAAGGAATGAGCTGGGCCCTTCTGGCCACCTCACTGATCTGATAGTACATATTCTCATCACAGGTGTTAAGGGGTATAGTAAGGTGGGGCCTGAGCAGAGACTAGAGGGGGAGAGGGAGGGAGGTCAGATGAAGAAAGTCAAGGTTGATTGGTTTGTGGAACACCTGCTATTCTTAAGCTTTTCAAGGTAAATTTGGTATCTTATCCCTAATCAGCACTTAAAATGAAAATAATAATTTATAGGCTGCTAGTCAGCCAAGAGGACACCTTACTAAATTGTCGTGATTTTCTGCTATCTGATGAGATAGGGTTATCCACTAGACTTGTTTGCTATCCTTGATCAGGCACCAACCACAAAACATTCCTGGGTCTTATATCCCAAATTAAAGTGAAACCAGAAGTAAAGCCCAGCAAAAACTCAGTCATTTTGAGAAGCAAACCGTACTCTATTTTTCCATAGATTCTGTTTAATTTGCTATGGGCAGGGGTCCTCTCTTGACAGAGAGTAGGAGATTATATTTCCATCGTGGGTGCCCATATTTACTGTGTGGGCAAGAAGGTGGAAGATTGATAAGTTTGTGATCACTTGCAAACAATGTCCTTCTTGGCTCATGAAAACATTGATTATCTCCCTTTTCTTTGGAACATCAACCCAGTGTAATTTTCCTGGACAATTAAATTAGGAATGATATCCTAGTAATAATAATAATAAACACTTGTGAAGTGTTTGTTACATGCACACTAGGCACTGTTTGAGTTTTTTACCTGCATTAACATATTTAAGACCCACTGAGGTATTTTACATGCATTAACATTTTTAAGACTCACTATCATTAGTATAATTTTACTTAGGAGGAAACTGAGGCACAGAGAGACTTGTTCAAGTTGAAACAGATTGCAAGTGTCAGAGTCAGGATTGGAACCCGGGCAGTTTGCTGTGGACCATTAGACTGTACCATTTCTTAAATGACAGTTAAGTGTGTTCGTGTGTGTATGAGCTGTAGACAACATTCAATTCAAGGGACCGGTACTGAGATTCAGTGATGTGTGGGACACTGGGATAAATGCCACGTCATTCTTTTTTCTTAGGGAGAAATAAAATCCATCCCTTATTTTAAATTGCACAAAGTTTAGAGAGACGAAGACAAATGTACAAAGTATAACCTACAATGTGGGAAGAAATTCATGATAGAAGAATAAGCAGAGAGCACTGTGATGGCCCAAAGGTAGGACAGGTTGCAACGGTCTCCTAAAATTCAGTGTCTCTGTTTTGTCTTTCCCTGTATGTGATAGATCCTATCTGTTGTGTTTTGCAATGTCCAGTACAAACATACAAGGACTTCATGGTCAATCATTCCACCGCAAAGCTGGGTTTAGTCATCTGAAGTGTGTAACGTGAATCCCAAGGCTCATACCAACTTGAAGGTTTGTGAAACATACTTTGGGACTTGCATGAAGTCCTAAAACAAGGCAAATGTGGAAGACAGGGAGAGCTCCTCAATTAGCACCTTACTTATTTAAGGTAAATGATCTTTCTAGTTCTTTTTCTTACCAATATTATTTCTCTGTCTCTCTGCCTTGCTTTGAGTGTTTGATTTTTCCAGAACGTGAGTGTAGTGTACTTTCCAGTGTTTGAGACACAAGCTTGGTTTGTCTTTGCTCTGTTGGCCCTCAAGTAATGTTGACCCTAACACAATGCAAAGCGTTATAAGATAACACATGTCAAGCACATATTACATATTATAATGACTGTCATAGAAGAAGGGCTCAATTATTACTTGCAGTGAACACTGTTATTTTTGGAGTCCTATCAGATTTCAAACCTCAGAAATCATTGCTACCCCACCCTCCTGAGTTGATTCATGTGGCAGGGACAGAGAAAGTGAGTCTGGCAAAGAAAATAGTGCAACACAAATTTGGGAAAGTGTAAGTCATTTGCGGGCAAGTCCAAATGGTTAAGTTTGGTTGAAATATAGAATGAATTGGTGGGCTAGTTGTAGCTAGGACTAATGAAATAAAAGCTGGCATTTGGCTGTATTTTGTGATCATTTAACTAACATTTCAGTTGCTGACATGACCAAAATACCTGTTCTCTGAGAGCATTGTGAAAAGTGTGGTTCTTTAATATATAAGCTTGCCTAGAAGTTAAAAAGCAACAGAAAATGGAATTATATCTGGGTTTTTAATCCATTTTACCTCTTTGTCTTCTTTCAGACTCGTATTTATGCAGTAATTTAGCTTGCTACTCATTAATAACTACTGAAGTTAATTTAAGTATGAATTTAGGTAAAACACAACTGGATGCATCTGGAGGGCGTTCGATGTCTAACATATTCCACAGTGAAACTTATTTTTAGATTACTATTTGGGATTATTTACCCCCTCTCCTTTCAGTTATTTAAAAAAAAATCTAGATTTGATTTACTAAAATTCCGAGTTTGTCTTCAAGATGTTCATCCCCCAGAGTATACAAGCAGCATGAATAATTGCAATGCATATGTCAGTCTTTGTGCAGTATTCTATGATGCAGGCATTCAGTATGAACTGGGTTGGGATTCTGTTTTCCCTGGTTCAAGGCAAACATGTTCTTGATAATGTAGATATGTATAGTTAAATATGGATCATTGAGTATGTGAATGAAATGTATTTTTTTTTTGTAAAACAAGTTGAAAAACAGGATTTAAAGTCCCTTGAGGTTTTCTTCCAAAGTCCTAGTCTATTTAAAAATAATGATAGTAATCATAATCTCCTAGAGTCAAATACATTCTAATATTTGTTTGTTTACATATTTATGTATTTATTTACTAAAGATTTTATTTATATGAGAGGGAGAGAGAGGCGGGGGAGAGAGAGCAAGTAAGCATGCAAGAGCAGGGAGAGGGAGAAGCAGACTTGCCGCTGAGCAGGGAGCCCAACATGGGACTCGATCCCAGGATGCTGGGATCGTGACCTTAGCTGAAGGCAGATGCCCAACTGACTGAGCCACCCAGGTGCCCCATATTCTAATGTTTATTAATAAAATATTAACATGTGTAAGTATTTAAATACTTTATTAAGATACAGTTACCAATCTTATTCCTTCTAAATGTAGCACTTGATGAATCTAAATGATCAAACTTCTGAAAGAACAACACCTACTTGTTCATGAGTGGTTCACAGGTATAAGCCCCCAGAACACAGTCATCCTACTGTTCACTCAGTGTCCCTTTATAGTGTGCCACTTGTATTACTCCCCCCTATAGCCAACCTGCTCACTGCCTGGCACCGTCTGAAAGAATGGATATAAGCAAAGTTGCTCGTGCAAGCACAGAAAATCTGAGCAGTTGTGGGTTTGATTTTATTACTTGAAAGCTAAGTGGATTCACATAAATCACACAGTGGCTCAGATCTCCAGATAAGAGGAGAGCACACATCACCATATGGAGCCTTGTAAAGCTCTGGATTCTACGTGAAACACATTTTGGTAATGTTTTAAACGAACCCATGTGGCACTAGGGCAGTGCAAATAACTGCTTCATCTGCAAAGACTTGTCCATCTCTTAGGAAAAGAATATAATAAATAGAACAACTGTGCAATGAGTAACAGCAACCTTCTGATGGTCCTAGGAAGCTGCTGAGGCCAGCAGACTCAGCCCCCACAAAGCAGAGAGCTTTGTGTTCACATTAGCTGGGGCCTCTGTGGGCTTGTGTCCTTGGCTCAGGGTCAAATGATTTCATAATGCTTCTCATAAGTGAGCCTGTGGAGCAAGAAACCAGAAGGGCAAGAATGCTTAAAAGTGCAGCTGTAAAGCCCAGGAGACACTCTCTGGATGTGCCTCAGCCCTGGGTTGAGGAGCTCTTTTATGAAGAGGGTTTGTGCATCCCAGTGGGTGGGCTAGGAGGATCCAAGGTGGCAGACCTAGTTGTGAAATGAGTTTTTGTTGCCCCAGTTTCCCCATTATTACTACATACCTGTTGAAGTGATTTGTGGATAGACTAGTGACTGAAATAATTATTTTGTTGTTCTTGTCATGATGGGCATAAATGCTGTTGACCAGAATTTAGAGATTGTTTTGGGTTGTTGAGGCCATTCTTCCTGACCTGGGGTCTTTTCACAGTTCAGCTTCTAGAACAAAACAGAATGGAGCTCACAGACATTATCTTCTGGTCCCCCAAACCCCTGCTTCTTCCACATCATATGCACACAGGATTCAGTTAGTAGCCTCTTCCTCACCACCCCTGTTAGTCAGAATTAAAGTCTATCGTATATTTCCCCTCCTTGCTTTGTCATTTAAAAAGTCTTTATGTTCTAACTTATTTTCATTTATTTGTTAATTGATCTCTTCTTTTCATGCATTCCTTATCTCAACCTGTGTCTGTTTCGGCCACTGTACCAGGTGCTTGGGGAACAGAATACACATAGTCCATGCCCTCACGGATGCCCAGTCTAGCAGGGGAGAGTGAGAAGTTCAACATCGTTACCCATGCTAGTCTATAAAAAAAATTCAACATATCATGTCATATTTAATAAGACTGTTGAAAAATATTGCAAATTGTACAGAAGAAGCATTAGGGTGAAGAAGGATATCAAGAATCTGGAGAAAGATCTAGGCACAGAAATTTACAGGGAGATTCTAAGAATTGACAGTTTCTCCAGTCTGGTGAGAACAAAAGCTCAGGTAGAAAAGTAAGGTTGTGTCTGTATATTCATCTCATTTATAAAATAATCTGTTCTCTCAAGTGGCACTGATGGTACTCAGGGTAGTTTCTTCTGAGGAGTCTTCAGCAGTTTCACTAAAGTCACAAGTGACTGTGGGTTAAACAAGAGAGATGTTAACACAGTTGGTGGTGAGTTGTCTTGGGTTGCTACTCTAGGTCTGGAGTATTGTCAGGGTCCCAGCATTTTTCCTTTCTTCTCCCCTTCCATTTTAGGATGTGACATCATTCTCAAGGTAATGGATATAAAATGATTCCAGGACATCCAATTTCTGGCGCAAGATAGGAAGGAAAGGGGAAATGTCATAATTTTAGAACACGTTTTCTAGAAACCCTAACAATAACTTCTGGTTCTATCTCCATGGCCAAAATTAGTAAGTGGCCAGCACCACTTCTGTTCCAAATAAAACCTGTTAGCAAAATTTTAATTGAAAAAGGGGTACTGGATAGACTAGCAGGCCTCATCACCCCCCAACTGGGACACCCAGAACATGTTCAAATCTCTTAGGCGTGGAAGAACATGCGAGGGGATGGAAGTTGAAAGTCAACTGTGGAGCCTAAGGACTCTCCCCACAGAGAACCACAGGTCAACTTCTCTCTGGCATACATAGAAAGAAAATTGTGACTACCTTCCATAAGTTACTGCTAAGAAGCTTTATTACGTGTTTTTCCTCAAATAGTTGGAGCTTCAAAAACCTTTCAGTGCATTTTATGTGCATGTGTACAATGTACATGGATTTTTGTATTGAGAGATTTCTAATATCTACTTCACATAAACACTAAAGCCCATCTGTTTACTCCTTTCATGGAGACTAACTGATGGGTATCTTAAAAATAGTGACCCAAGAGCAAATTTATTGGTTGAACTGTGATATTTAATATATTTGGGGAAATTTTAATTTTTAAAAATGGCTTATTTTTGGAAACACTTGTTTCAGCTATCCCACCCACCTTCTGCCAAAAATACTCTTGATTTCTTATTAAAACAAATACTGGCAGTGGAGAAAGCTTACATATGAAAATATAGCTCTTTAAATATAATCCTATCTCACCTCAAAAACAACACAGAAGCCTGTTTAAATGATGTAGTCGATGTTAATGAAACTTGTACAGAATTAAAATATAATAAAATAAGTCAAACATTGGCATTAACAAGAGGACATCAGTCAGGATCCCAATGAGAAACAGCATATTCAGAGAGGCTATTTCAAAGAGAGTTCATTTCCAAAAGAACTATTTCCAGAGGTGGCGGTAGAGTGCAGGGACCCATGGAGATAGTGCAAGAACCTGGGCTGAGTAATGGAGAGAGAGCTATTACCTCTCCTTGGCCTACAAGGGACAAAAGTAGATGTTAGCAGAATCTGGAGGGAGAGAGTTATGTGGGAAAAGTTGTCTTGAGGAGCAGTGATCAAGGGACACACCCAGCTTCAGAGATACATGTAGTGATCTTATAGGGAAGTCAAGGAATAAATACCCTGATCTCCTACTGAGGTTTCCTTGGCCAAACCAACCAGAAGTCAAGGCCCTGTACAAGAAGCCCTCCCTCTCTTGTCCATGCAGGACACATGGGGAAGAGTAGGCCTGGAGGGATAAATAGAAGATGTCCTACACAACAATTTAGGGATGTGTCCATCTGTAATGTAGGGTTTTTTGTTTGCTTGTTTGTTTGTTTTTTACCTCTTGAGATACTAAAACCTCTTCTCCATGAGGGAATATGTAATGTCATGCTGTATTTGTCAACAGATCTCCTGGTATCACCAACGATACTTCAAAGCTACCCTGCTACCTTTCCATAAACCACCTACAAAAGTTAATTGATGGTGCACTCTTGTTAATACATGAAGATTTGACATTATTAGTCTAATTAAAAGGATTTTAACAGTCTAAACTCCCCCCTCTGCTGATTCCTACGTACTCCAGTCAAAGTAAATTAAACCCATTAATCAAAGTGGTAGAAATGATATAAGGTGCAGGATACAGGCGGAACTGAGAAGAGACTAACAGCCTTCATTATGTTTAATTTTGTTCCCCAGCAAAGGATAATAAATTCAAATTGTAACATCACAATAAAATATTTAATTATTCAAGAGAAGGGCAACACACATTATAATTAGCTCCCTATCATGTGTCTTCATTTGGGTGGTGATAGTGACAATAGCATGGCCCAGCCATTCTTAAGCTTAAGATTTAAAGTAAGATCTCAACCGCTCGGTCACCCTGGAAGATATCCCCACCATGGGGAGGTTGCCTTGGGATATGATATGGACAGGTGGTGACTTGAGAGTTGGGTATTCATTCATTCATTCTTAATTCAACAGATCTCAGTTGAGTGCCAGCAATATAGGGGCCTCATGGTTCCAACAGTGAATAAGCTGATGAAGGACCTCCCCTCATAGTACTTACTTGAGGACTGGAACAAATACATGCTCCTTATCTTAGCCTTGAAGCACCCAGACTTCTCAGACTTCATCTCTTGA
Organism: Zalophus californianus; assembly: GCF_009762305.2. Taxonomy (NCBI): domain Eukaryota; kingdom Metazoa; phylum Chordata; class Mammalia; order Carnivora; family Otariidae; genus Zalophus; species Zalophus californianus. Next base: position 34,549,624 of record NC_045595.1, on the reverse strand, counting down.
CGTCTTCCTCCTTGCTCACCATGTTCCTGCTATCAGATGTTTGCTCTTTCTCTAAATGCAATCTAGTCCTACATCATGCGCTATGCATTTGCTCTTCTACTTGTCTGGAATTCTGTTCTTCCAGATCTCTGTGTGACTGTTACCTTTCCATCAAGTTACCTGATTAGGAGAGCCCTTTCCTGACCATATTTATCTAAAGAAGCTCCCCCAAACACAGTTACTCTAATTTCTAAATATTCTTCATAGCAGTTATCGCTACCCAAAATTAGCTTTCTTATTTACTGTTGCTTATCTCTTCATTTATCCTCAATGCAGTATAAACTTCACAGAAGAGAACTAGTCTGTTCTTACTACTATATTCCCAATGTGTCTGTAGCCTGGCACATAGAAGATTCCCAATAAATATTTGTGACTAGGGCTGATCATCTTTTTTAAAGATGGTGACAATAGAATTTCCCATCCCATATGTTTTTTTTTTTTTAATACCTAACTACATCCCTATCAAGAAGTGATGACTACTTCCCCATCCCTTCAGTATAAGTAGGTGGGCTTTTATTGGCTTATATCCAACAGGATATGGTGGAAGTGACACTGTATAATTTCAGAGACTAGGTCGTAGAAGGTGTTACATCTTGCCTTTGTTCCAAATTAACCCACATGGAGAAGCCCTGAAACTACCTAGAGAGAGAGAGAGCTGTCCATCCATCCCCTGTCTGCTCCATTCACATGCTCTCCCACATCTAGCCACCATCTGACTTGAAACCACATGGGAGACCCTGAGCCAAAACCACCTGGGAGAGTCTTTCCCAAATTCCTGACCTATAGAGATTAGAAGAGAGAGTAAGATGATTATCATTTCAAACCACCAAGTTTTGGAGTGATGTGCCACAGTAGATAACCAGGATAATGAATGACTAGCTAAATGAATGAATGAACGAACAAGTTATTACTTCCAGTTTGATTCAGAATGGAGATAAGAATATGTTATCAGGATGAAAGAATATGTTTCAGAGATCTTTGTGTCTGTAGAAATAAAATATTTCAACAAAATTCCAATATCAAGTATCTCCAGTATAATACAGATTGAATTATACTGTTGATCAAATAATATCCCCTCTGGAATAGTATAAGACCTTTTTTCCTTCTACATAGAAACTACATGAGACAAACTTTGTTCCCTATTACAAATTAACACTTTTTCATGGCAGATATTACTAATTAATTATGGCATTCTTTCTTACTATGACTTCACAGTCCTTTCCAGATAGCCATTAACAATTGATAAGAGTTGGCACTCAAAATTTTTGCCATACCAACCTTAAGGAGACACCAATATCCCAAAAGAGCACTGTAGGTTGTATTCACTCCTTACCTCCTACCACCTCTTTCCTGAGATTTCTGTAGTCACACCAGAACAAGGGACTGCATGAGAATTTTGCAAGTTGAAAAAATTAGCGCTGGTCTGTCAACACTTCTAAAATTCTATGGTAACATCTGTTTTCATTCCTGATGAAGGAGGCAGCATTTGTTTAAAGGTTCCAATAGGAACTTCTCACTGATTTATTCGCATATGTGGAGATCTCTGTTGAAAATAATTTTCCCAGAATTGGTAGGATTGTTAAGATGGCGCTTACATTTTCAAAACCTCTCTCAGTTTGTTTTGGGAAGCAGTGGGTCATTAGTTCTGCAAGGATTTCTTCCATTCATAATTGCTTCATGTCTTCATATTTCTTTCTCTTTTGTCTATTCTATGAAAATATGTCTGTTTTCATCCATAAAAACTGACGTTGTATCATTACTCACTTCAACTTGGATCTCAGGAAATCTAAAGCCTTTCAGTCAAAGGCATTCACTTATCTCAAATACTGCTTTCGTCAAGCAGTCCATCCTAGTTTCTTATACAGTTAATGGTCACTCTTTCAGAACTGTAATATCAGCTGGCATCTCTTAGAGACTTCCACTATTCCATGTAATAGAATTATTTTTGCAATTACTGTAACTCACTCAATTATACTGAAACTCCTTGAAGGCAGAAACCATTTCTGTCTCATCTTTGCATTCCCTGCAGAATCTGGTAAAAACACTCTCCTTAAAGGCAATTCAGGGAATCCAAAATGTCAGTGTTGTTTTGCAACTCAAATTTCTTGCATTTCACAACCAAATATTTCTTTGACATTTGTAATCTAAACAAGGAAGCATATTAGAGGACCGTTCTGATTAGTAAACTAAAGTTCTTAGCTGGAGACATAACTGAGTCTCCCACCCCCCAACAGGGGGTTTTTGGAAATGCAGGGGAGTTGTATTTTGTCAAAAAATTTGGATGTTTTGTAACTGACATATAGTATCTAGGCACCGAGGATGTTAAACATACTGAAATGTGAGGAACAGCCCCATGTAATAAGAAATTGTTCTGCTAACATGTCAACAGTGCCCCCAGTGAGAACACTGCTGGGTTATTTACCCGGCTGTATTAATAATAATCATTAAATTGTTTTCACTTATTTTATGCCAGACACTTGCTGACAGGTTTACTATGTGTGCTGCTTCCAGTTTAGTGTGCATTAGAATCACCCGCAGGATGGACTATGGCACAGATTGCTGGGCCACACCCTAGAGTTTGTGATTCAGTAGGTCTGGGATGAGACTACAAAATTACATTTTTACAACTTCCCAGGTAATGTTGATGCTGCTGGTCCAGAGACCACCCTTGGAGAATCCCAAATCTACACTAATGTAACCTCATGATTATCCCCTGAGTTACGTTCTACGTTATCCTTATTTTTCAGGTGAGAAAGCCAAATTTGAGAGGTTAAATCTACCATTTGTCCACAACTACACAATTAAGATTTGAACCTAGATGTTACGAGTATCGTTGAATTTAAGAGTGAGCCAAAAAATTCATTTGTTTGGGCAGCATGCAGAGAAAGGAAAATGAAGGCTCTGGAGCCAGGCCACTTGGGTTTACTATTTCTTACTTGTATGATCTTGAAAAAAAAAATTATTTAAACTCTCTGAGCCTCGGTCTTCTTGATTAGAAACAGTGGTAATAATGGTTCTCTCTGAGAGAGGTGTCATAAGGATAAAATAAGATAATGAATGAAAAGCTTAGAATATTCTAGTCTGGAAGAATAAACTCTCAAGGAGATTATATTCCAGTGGAAAAGCCAAATATGAAACCTGTAAAAATAAAAATAAGTAATTCCAAACACTGGAAGTGCTATAAAGAAATAGAATAGGAAAATGGGTTGAAGGTAAAAAGTAGGGATGTTGAGGTCTAAGAGCACTCTTCCAAGGAGATGGCATTTGAGTTGAGATATGAATGACCAGAAGGAGCCAGTCACAGAAAACTGGAGAATGAGTGCCCCAGACAGAGGAAAGAGTAGGTGCAAAGCCACAGTGGCAGGAATATGTTTTCCTTATCCTAGGAACTGAAAGAAAGCCAGTGATGGAGTGGAGTGAGGGCAAGTAGTTGGGGGTGGAGCGTGGAGGGAATGGAGGCCGGGTGAATAGTAGAATGGGAGGGGATGGCATCAGAGAGGTTGATGGGCAGTTGATTACCACCAATCTTGTAAGGTATGATGACAAGCATGCATTTTCTTCCTGAGGAGGTGGAAGACCATTAAAGCATTTCAAGCAGGGGAGTGACTTGATTGGATTTGTTTTTTAACAGAACAATCTAGCTGCTATATCAAGAATAGATTTTGGTGAGCAAGAGTGGAAGCATGCAGCCCACTCATGGTGCCACAGTGTAGACCATGTGACTTGCACTAGGGAGGTGACCAGAGAGATGAAGAGAAGCGAATGGGTTCAGAGTATCTGGGGCTTACTAACAGGTAATATATATGGAGGAACTGGGCATTGTGTTAGCATCAGGGTGGATGGCAATGCAATCTCCTACAATAGGGTAGAAACATGTTTGGAGTTTAAAATAAAAAGTTCTCTTTAAAAAAAAAATTTTTAAATAAAAATAAAAAGTTCTGTTTTGTTATGTGGGATGGATTACAACAGGCCATGAGGAAATTTTGGGGGGTTATGGACAGATTCATTGTCTTAATTTTGGTGTTAATTTCACATGTATATACACAGGCTGAAAGTCAATACCTTACATGCTTTAAATATGGGCTGCAAGTCCGTTATACCTCCCTAAATCTGTATTTTAAAAAGCTGTGAAAGGGAATCATGATATATGCCAGCCCAAAATATGCTGCTTTGGCATAAGAATTATTTTGTATGGAAAGCATTTGTGTTCCTGATGTCCCTTATCTGCATAAAAGCACAGCCTCCCAAAAGTACTCTGTTTCATAAATCTTCTCCAGAGAGCTACTCTAATCTTCTCTTCTGGGAGAGTAGTCGGCACCACATCCAGACAGACGTCACAGACTGTCACTATCCTGTCTCGCATCTATTCTGCCAAGGGCCCATTTATCTTCCAAAAAGAGTCATTTTGTTTCCAAGGTCCCTATCTCCCCTTCCTTCTAAGAAATCATTTGTTCTCCCCCAAGTGCCCCTCTGCTCTTCCCTTTCCCCTATTAAGTGGGTATGTAAGCTCTCAAGTCTCACCGCTACTTTGGGTATTCACTTCTGTGATGTCCCTATGAATGTAAAATTAAAAGTAATAAATGTATATGCCTTTCTCCTTCATCTGTTGTCAGTTTAATTCCCAAGTCCCCCAGCAACTGAAGGTAAGAGGGGAAAGGAAAAAATTTTCCTCCCTACAGCAATAATGAACAACGACCAAAAAAGTGAGATGTTTTTCAGTAGAGATAAGCTGTTGGACATAGGAACCTGGAACTTAAGGAGATATGTCTCTGAGATATTTCTTGACAATTCCAAAAACTCAGGGATGAAATTTGCAATCACTCAGTACCAGGGCTGAACTTGGCTAAAGGAGCACAGAATTAGAAGATAGATTTGGGTTCTGGTGCCTGTCAGATATGGAATATATAGGGAACCTTCAACATGCTACTTGATTTCCATCTATATGTGTTCCATCACAGTTGACTGTTTGGAGGGTGAGTGGGTGCTGCAATAGAAGTGTTTGGAAAAGTTAAAAATGTCCCACAAATCTCAATTGTTCTCAGTATTACTCAATAGGAAAATACCTCAAAGATATGATAGTTTGGAGAAAATCCTCGGTCAAAACTGAGACTATAAGGAAGAAACACAAGCAAAACCAACATCTTGGAAATAACAGAGAACTTTATTTTGTATTTATCTGAGGTCCAGAACTTAAGGCTCTTCTCCCTATTAATCTTGAGGGGAGTAGAACTTATTCTTCCTGGACTAAACCGTATCCAAAGTCATGGTCTACAAAGTATATGTGATCTTGTACCTTTTAAAACATCACTAAATAATTATTATGAGAACTTTGAGACAGGAATGATAATCAGTATCCCAAATGTTCCATGAGTTTGATTTTTCTCTTTACAAAGCCTTTTCTGCAAGATTAATTGTCCGGTTAAGGTGTGTTTAAAAATAAATAAGAGTACTGAGCTGGGCAGTTAGACATAAGCAGCCAGTCGTTGAAAGACTCATTAATCACTGGTTTAAATCCCAGGATCTCCAACCACCCAAATTAATGCCTGAGATCTTGACTTGAGTCATGAATATGCTAACAAGTCGGCCATTCTAGACCTTGCCTGATAGAGCCAGTGGGTCCTCAAGTGATGTGAATGCTCTTTGATGTCAAGCACATATATTTAAGCTTACAAACTTTTTTTTTTTCAAACAAGAATTGTATTATACAGAGAGAACACAATTTGAAAAGAGAGAAAGGGTAGATATATCACTATCTAATACAAAGTCCTGGATTTCAAAGAAGTGATAGAGGCCACATCATGGTCACCTTTAACTCAGACACATGCCTCCCCAAATCATTCTACTACCTCATGTAACTAAAGAGTGATTAGTTCCAATTTTGTGGGGAAAACTGGCTTTGTTGATTTTTTTAAGAGATGGTTTGCTAGACAAAAATGTTGCCTACAATGAATGGGTGATGTAAAGAAATTTCAAGGGTAATTTTAACTGTACGCTGTTTTCAACTCACATGCAACCATCACCAACTAACTCTGCCTAAGCGATGATGCTTTTGCTAATGGCTCATCTACTTGGTCCAAGCCTTCACATAAAAGGCTTAGAAGATAGTAAGCAGTGAACAAATGAGAGCTGTAGCACTTATAGTAGCAACCATCATAGTCACAGGATTAGTAGTAGTAATTATAGTCCTAAATGACACAGCTCAAGAAAGATCTCTTTGAACAAATATTAGGGATTCTTGGACCCAAAATAGAGCTCATTGTAATGGTGGTTAAAGGTTCCTATGCACCCTCATTAAGGAATTGTCCTGAATAATTAAGCAGTTTTCGAGTTTGGTGTTCATTCGTTTAGGAGATTATTTCTAGGGGAGGTGATAAATGGTCATTTACAGAGAGACAGTTCTTTGTTCTACCTATATTCTCATTATGCTGACATTCTACTTTGTGATTTTTCAAGTGGAGCCACTCATTTATCCTGCAGATTGCTTAATTATTAAGTTTTCTAGTATAGTCTAAAGAACAGAAATTCTAGATTATAGGAAATGTGCAGTTTCTATCAAATGTTGGGCTGAAACAGAGTTCTGCTCTACATAATTTAACATTAACATCCAGAGCAATTTGCATTAGCTTTTACATATTAAAAGATCCCCTTTTACCTTCTATTTAGGTGTATATTTGATAGTTATGGACACATGGGTTTATCAGTAATTTTGATGCTTTTTTAAGATCTAAGTTTGCCTGAATTTCACTAGCCAAAATGATTTTTTTTCATGAACCTAAGAGAGAGTTGATAAATTTGAACAGGTGTATTCATGGTACCTATGTTGTGCCATTTATATTTGCAGATTACAAAATACATTCACATCTAAGATCTCAATTTACTGTTATTATAATAAACAATATCCAAAACCAGTGGGAATTGAAAAGTCAAGAGGTAGGGTGAGAGGGACATGCAGTATAGCATTTACTGGCACAGAGTAAGATTATGTCAAGCAGTAGATTATGTTCAAAACATATTGGGGTTTTCTCTTTTCCTTTATTATGTCCCCCATTTTTTTCCTTGATAGAAGAACTTGGAGAGGTGCCTTCATCCTCCTCCAGTATTGGCACAGAATGAAGCTGCTACTTGTCCCTGAGGCTTCCTGTTACTCTGTCCCTCATCCCACAATTTAATATGAAATAGAAGGTGGGGATAATGGTATTTATGAGACTGTCTGCATTGTAAGCCATTTGGGGCCAGAACTTAGGGTTATACCTCATAATGTACCTTATCACCATGAAGGAATAATTATCAAATATGAGATTCAGGGTTCAAAGGATGGTCTCTGAGGTCATTTGTTCTCCCATTTGTTAGCAATTTACTTATTCAAAGCATCCAGAATAACAAATTCATCGTCTTAGATTCTTTTTGTAATGCATGTCCTATATATAGGAAAATATGAAATATATATGTACATTTTAAAGAATAATAATAAATAAAAACCTGTGTATCCGCCACCTAGCTAACAAAACAGTATGTTACCCACACCCCACTTCTGTCATATCCCCCTTCTAGAGGTATCTGCTATTCTACCTTTTGTGATACTTATTACCTTTCTTTTATTTATAGTTTTGACACCCAAGCATGTATCTGTTAACGATATTTGTTTGGCTTTGCCTCTTTTTGAAGCTTACATAAATGGAATTATAAGTGTATATTCTTTTGCATCTGAATTCTATCTGCTTCTTTTCTCATCCATGTTGGACATGGTTGTACTTAACTCATTTTGATTGTATGTATTCCATCACATGAATATATCATAATTGATTAACTCACTCTACTGTGAAGAAATCTTTGGGTTCTTCCAGGGTATTTTGGCTTTTACAAATATTATGTCTTCGAATACTCTTGTATCTTCTGTTTTGTGTGTGTGTGTGTGTGTGTGTGTGTGTGTGTGTGTGTGTGTGTGTGAAAGAGTTTCTCTAGGATATATACGGAGGAGTGGAGTTGCTGGGCTATGCGTATCTTGTTAATATTCAACTATTTTCTAGTTTGTACTGTTAAAGGATATTTTTTTTAAATATAAAACTGTGACTGTCATACAAATACGAAATTGGTACATGTCAAAGTTTTAACTCATTAATCAGGGAAGGAACTTGTGTTACAGCCAGTTCAAAGGAGAATCCAAAGTATCGAGATATATAGATATAGATATATAAGCATCAAGTCACTGTAGAAAATATGGAGGTTCCTCAAAAAGTTAAAAAAGAGAATTACCTTATGATTGCACTATTGGATATTTCCCAAAGAATACAAGAACACTAATTCAAAGTGCTACATGTACCCCTATTTTAATAGCAGTATTATGTACAATAGCCAAGATATGGAAACACCCAAGTGTCCATTGACTGATGAATGCATAAAGAAGGTGTGTGTGTGTGTGTGTGTGTGTGTGTGTGTGTGTGTGTGTGTATGTATGTATAATGGCATATTACTCAGCCACAAGAAAAAGAATGAAATCTTGCCATTCACAACGATGTGAATATATCTAGAAAGTATTGTACTAAGTGAAATGTCAGTCGGAGAAAGACAAATACCATATGATTTCCACTCATATATGGAATTTAAGAAACAGAGCAACCAAAGGGGAAACAATAAGAGGGGCGAGCCAAGAAACAGACTGTTAACTTTAGAGAACAAACTGATGGTTAGCAGAGGGGAGGTGGGGGGGCAGGGATTGGTAAAATATGTGATGGGGATTAAGGTAAAGGGCACTTGTGATGAGCACTGAGTGGTGTATGGAAGTGTGGAATCACTATATTCTACACCTGAGACTAATACCACGCTGTATGTTAACTAACTGGAATTATAATAAAAAATTTTTTAAAAGAATGTTAAATAGAATGCACAGATAGATGCAAAATTGGTCAGTATACATTGGATAATAGTCACTGCCATGCCACTGGACACATTTCTATGAACAAGAATTATTTGTATTGCTATCAGTTTTCTATAATTTGTAGAGCTGCCAAGTAGCTAAAATCATGAAAGACAGCAGTAACCTGGAAGGGTGTACTGCACAGAACATGTAGTAATCTTTTTGGTCCTTATCAAAGTCTTCTGTAATTGTTTCTGTAGTACCACCTTACACTCCCTTAGCAATACCTGTGAATTCCCATTGCTGTACATTCTTGCCACATTGAGTAGTGGCAGACCTTTTCATTTTTCTCAGTTTGGTGGGTGTGTATTGGTAGCTTATCATGGTTCTAGTTCACATTTTCCTCATTATTAATAAAGCTAAACACCTTTTCATATGTTCATTGGCCATGTGGATGGCCTCTTTTTTGAAGTGCTTATTCAAGTTTTGGCTCATTTTCCTATTGGTTAAATTGACTTTTTCAGAACTTGAAGGAACTTAAGTGGTCCTCTAGTGTTGAATGTCCCCACCTTTTGTCATTCTTTTTTTTTTTTTCATTTTTTATTGTTATGTTAATCATCATACATTACATCATTAGTTTTTGATGTAGTGTTCCATGATTCATTGTTTGCATATAACACCCAGTGCTCCACGCAGAACGTGCCCTCTTTAATACCCATCACCAGGCTAACCCATCCGCCCACCCCCCTCCCCACTGGAACCCTCAGTTTGTTTTTCAGAGTCCATCGTCTCTCATGGTTTCCCTCCCCTTCCAATTTCCCCCCTTCATTCTTCCCCTCCTGCTATCTTCTTCTTCTTTTTTTTTTTAACATATATTATATTATTTGTTTCAGAGGTACAGATCTGTGATTCAACAGTCTTGCACAATTCACAGCACTCACCATAGCACATACCCTACCCAATGTCTATCACCCAGCCACCCCATCCCTCCCACGCCCCACCACTCCAGCAACCCTCAGTGTGTTTCCTGAGATTAAGAATTCCTCATATCAGTGAGGTCATATGATACATGTCTTTCTCTAATTGACTTAATTGCTCAGCATAACACCCTCCAGTTCCATCCACGTCATTGCAAATGGCAAGATCTCATTCCTTTTGATGGCTGCATAATAATCCATTGTATATATATATATACCACATCTTCTTTATCCATTCATCTGTCGATGGACATCTTGGCTCTTCCCACAGTTTGGCTATTGTGCACAATAACCTTTTGTCATTCTTGTGCCACTGTTATAGTATGGGTCTTACTAGTATAGCTGCTATTATTTACTTGACATTTTTCTTTAAGTTGGCTCATTTTATTTTTTTACATATATTGGTTTTAAAATTAAAATGTTATGGATGTCATAAATAGAAAGCCAATATCAATTTGTCATAGATGGAAGATAGCAGTTAAATAAATACAATAAAGCAAAATCACGTTGTTGCCCCCCATCTCAACTTGGGGTCTGAGCCCCTTTCTCTCTTCTCTCTCTTTCTCTTCTCTACCCAACCCCTCCAATGAGAAAAGAAATAAGCAAGTGTCAGATCAATGTAGAAGAAATACTAGCATCAAACAGACTTTTTCCCTGTCTTTACAGGAAGACTTGAAAGAGACTGACATAGGAATAACAATTTCAGTGTGTGAATCTGTGGGATTGAATGTCACATTCAGATCCAGGTCCCACCACTTCTGCTGTGGTCCCCAAGAGGAGGTCTCCCACACACTTTGATAAACACTGATCACATTCGGCTCCCTTCTTTTAGAGGTGAAGAAGCTGAGGCAGCCCAAAGAAGGGAGATAGGATAGGAAGAACAATAGTACCCCTCAAAAATGTCCACACTCTAGTTTCCAGAACCTGTGAATACATTACCTCATACAGTAAAAGGAACTTTGTAGATGCAATTGAGGTTGGACCTTGAAATGGGGAGATTTATCTTGAATCATCTGGGTGGCCCAATCTACTCACTTGAGCCCTTGAAAGCAGAACATTTTCTCTTTCTGGAGTCAGAAAGATGCAGGAGCAGAAGAGGCAGGAGAGATTTGAAACCTGGGAGGGATTCAACCCACTGTTGAGTTTGAAAACAACAAGAACCAATAAGAAGGTAGGGGACCTCTAGAAGCTGAGAATAACCCCTGGCCGATAGCCAGCAAGGAAATGGTAGTTCCACAACTGCATGGACCCAATTCTGAAAATCACCTGCAAAGAGTGAATGAGCTTAGAAGTAAATATTTCCGCAGAGACTCCAGATAAGCATCTTCACTGGCCAACACCTTGATTTGAGCCTTACAGAACCAAGAGCAGAAAAACTATTGATGTAGTGTATGGTGATTAACATAACATAATAAAAAAATGAAAAGAAAAGCCAGTGCCACTTAATGGACTTATGATCTACAGAACTATGAGATAATAAATTTGGGTTATTGTAAGCAGCTAAATCTGTGGGAATTTGTTACAGCAGCCATAGAAAACTAACACTGTGATTTGTTCAAAATCACACAGCTATTTAGAGTCAGAGCTCAAACTAGAACCCAGGTCTTTTGTCTTCCATTCTACGGCTCTTTATACTATATTGCATAATTATATTGATGTAAAATATTATATTGGCATGTAATAAAGCATAGAGAGAACACTGTAGTTCTCATTCATATTTTTCAGTTGTGTGTGTCCGTGTACTTACATATTTCAGGGCCACATATTTTCAGGAGAATTAGATGTACTGAAAATTTTTAAATCCTCGCAGAGTGATAACATTTGTATCCTGTTTTTATTTTAACAGTTTTTACACTTGGACTGTTTTGTGCAAAGTAGATAATGTCCTAAGAGGTAAAGGGATGCGTGAGTCACACTGCTGTGGAGATAACTCATTCTGTAGAAGGTTAAAGAAAAAAAAAAAAAGAAGGAAAAAGAAAAACAAACCTAGCACAACAAAGTTCAGTGCTCTGGTTACTTAATGCAATCAATTTACAGTTCCCACCACTTTTCCACACAGTGGATAAAGGATCAGCTGAGCCACTGTCTGTTGAGTAAGATGTCCTACTGAGGAGGAAATTAAATGTCTCCTGTCAAACACCTCCTGGGTTGGCTCTGATTTATCTAATAAATACAAAACTTTCTCTCTCTGAATAACAGTTCTGCAGGCTGTGATCTGTTGGCAAGAAAGATGATCATAGACAGTTTTTTCTCCCCCATGATCATTATTTTTTTTCCCTCATTTTGTGCAAACAACTCCAGTGATGTCCAGTGCCATTGCAGTTGAGGTTAAAAAAAAGTTTTTTGCGTTTGTGGCTCTGCTAATTCTATAATAAAGATGCACTGGGTTTTGTGACTTTCGGTTCCTGGCCAAGGCAAGAGAACAGAAGATGCTGCCACTGGTTGCCATAACTCATGGTCATTTCTTAGTAAACCACTGAGCTGGGAAATTGGGCAAAATGCAAGAGTTCTGCTCCATTTCAGACTGAAAAATTTAACGGCCTTTGACAATCATGAAGCTCCTACCGGCTGCTCCCCTTCCCCACTGCCATTTTGGCTACTCCATTGTTAACAGATCACAAAAGTTAGCTTTACAAATCCATTGTTGAACATACAACTGGAAACTTCACTTCTGCTGTGAGCATTTTGCTTGCTTATAGAAAATAATTTTTCAAATTCCTCACTATCAGCATACTTCCTTTCTCAACAATACACTCCAAACTTATAGGGGAAAATAACAGTTCCATCTAGAACAATTTAATTATCAGCTTCAGCTCTGGTCCCTCTATCAAGATAAATTTTATATAAGATAAGGTCTAAATAAAATTAGGGTAAATATTTCTCTCCATGAACACTAATAAAACAACCAATGAGTGTAGGGGCAATTAAATACGTTCCTATTCAGAAGAAATCCTACATTAGCTAAGATTTCTATCAACTCCTTTGCTATTGAAAAAGATATCTCAATGTAAATCAGAAGCTTGGTATAATCAGTGACCAGGGAAAAATTGAACCATCTCTGTGCCCACTGTGAGATTTTCTGCTGCAGTTCAACAGTGGAATGAGAGCACACTCAGGCTACGCCACATCAAGATCAACCAGTTACATCAATCACTGAGCACCTGCTGCGTGTTAAAGTGGGAGAATGATGGGAGAGAGACCTAAATCGGAGTACTGGTTAATTCAGTTTCCCTTCTGGGTCTTAGTTTTCTCTTCTGAACTATGGAAGAGTTTTGTGAACTAGACAACATTTAACGGACTCGCCATTCTCATCAGTAACAATGATCTGTAATTCTTTACTGTGGACTTTGTGTTTGCCTTAATCTTTATTTTTTTTTATTACACAAAGTGGTATGTGCTGATTCTCTTAAAATATTTAAAAATTACAGAAAAATGAAAAGGAATTTTAAATTCCCATAGTGTACACATTCAGAAATGTATTAACATCCATTTTTATTTTTTATTATGTTCAGTAAGCTAACATTCAAAGCAATGCCTTTTCAAACCTTTTATTCTGTGTTTATATGTAAATAATTGTGTGCAAGTAGACACAGATATGCATATATGCAAAATTTTAACATCCATTTTCTTCATATAATCACAAACATTTCTTCATGTTAAAAAATGTATGTCTACCTAATCTTAACTGCTGGAAAGAATTCCAGTATGTGTATGAACCAGAATATATTTAGCTAGTTCTCTACTGATAGACATTAAGGTTGTTTCCAATCTGTTACCATTGCAAACAATGCTAAAGTGAACATCATGTGCATATATCTTTACCTACCTAAGGAGATTTCTATGGAATAGAGGCTTGTAAGTAGGATTCATAGATCAGGACATATGCATATGTTTAGGCATTACACTGTATTTCTATTGTGTGGGTTGTGGATAAAATGTCAGGGGCATGCTAAAGTCCATTTCTTTCCCCAAGGCTCACCGATGGGACTTCAGAACTCTGGGAAATAGATTCAAATCATGTTTGTAATGGATATTTTTTTCTATGTATCTTTTATTTTTTCTTTAAATTTTTTTAGTATGTTAATCACCATACATTACATCATTAGTTTTTGATGTAGTGTTCCATGATTCATTGCTTCTGCATAACACCCAGTGCTCCACGCAGAACATGCCCTCTTTAATACCCATCACCAGGCTAATCCATCCCCCCACCCCCCCTCCCCTCTAGAACCCTCAGTTTGTTTTTCAGAGTCCATCGTCTCTCACGGTTTGTCTCCCCCTCTGATTTCCCCCCTTCATTCTTCCCCTCCTGCTATCATCTTTTTTTTTCTTAACATATATTGCATTATTTGTTTCAGAGGTACAGATCTGTGATTCAACAGTCTTGCACAATTCACAGCGCTCACCATAGCACATACCCTCCCCAATGTGTATCACCCAGCCACCCCATCCCTCCCACCCACCCCCACTCCAGCAACCCTCAGTTTGTTTCCTGAGATTAAGAATTCCTCATATCAGTGAGGTCATATGATACATGTCTTTCTCTGATTGACTTATTTCACTCAGCATAACACTCTTCAGTTCCATCCATGTCATTGCAAATGGCAAGAGCTCATCCCTTTTGATGGCTGCATAATATTCCATTGTATATATATACCATATCTTCTTTATCCATTCTTCTGTCGATGGACATCTTGGCTCTTTCCATAGTTTGGCTATTGTGGACATTGCTGCTATAAACATCGGGGTGCACGTACCCCTTCGGATCCCTACATTTGTATCTTTGGGATAAATACCCAGTAGTGCAATTTCTGGACCATATGGTAGCTCTGTTTTCAACTTTTTGAGGAACCTCCATACTGTTTTCCAGAGTGGTTGCACCAGCTTGCATTCCCACCAACAGTGTAGGAGGGTTCCCCTGTAATGGATATTTTAAATAATACTCTGCCAGATACACTTAAAATATGCAATTTGGCAATATCTCTATTCTCACCCTTTTTGTGAAGACCCATAGATAGGTCCTATTTCCTGAGTCTCCTAAATATCTAACTTTTAGTTGGTACAAACATCATTTATTCAAACAATCCATTAAAGATGCAAAATTGACTGAATCAGCCAGGACTGTTATGATAAAATTAAGAACACAGTTTAGTTTTTCTATCATCTTTCTCTTCTTTTCTTTTTCCCTAATTTCATTTCTTTCTTTCTGTCCTTTCTTTTTAGAAAAAATATCAGTTATAAGTACTATGAAGTGAACAGAACAGTATTGGAGGAGGGAGAATCAAGTAATGGGGGTGGGGGACCTTATAGTTAGGGTGGTTAGGGGAGGCTTCTTGGAAGAGGTGGTATTGAAGCAGCATCTGAATGAAGAAGAGGAGCAAGCTGAGGGAAAAGCAGTCCAGGTAGTAAGAACAGCAAATGCAAAAACCCCAGAGTAGAAACATTTCTAGCATTTGATGCAACAGGGGAAACAAATGTGTCTGAAGTCAAGTAAGCAAGGGAAATAGTAGTTGGACATGAGATAATAAATTTGTGTGTAGCAAGTAAAGTTGTTAAACAGCTGGATACAGGCATTTAGATTTCAGAGCAAGTGTGGAACATTAGATATTAAATCTGCGAGTCATACATGTGTAGACGTACCACACTCTAAATTGTTGTAGGGCACAGCTTGAAAATGGGCCTAACCTGTGTATGTGTGTACACACACACACACACACACACACACACACACACACACACACAATTGTGATATATGTAAATGTGAAGAATTGGTGTTGATTTACCTTCAGGTCCTCTGAAAGCCATGTACCAGGATGGGATTTAAACATGTGAGAGATTTATTGGGGGAAATGCCCATGAAGGACAAAGGAGGAAGCAGGAGTAGGTAAAGGGAAGCTTCAGACGGCCATGCAGGTCTGACACTTGTAAAAGGAGAAAGGAAAAAGGACATTGGGTAGGAAGAGCCTTCAACTGTAGCTCTGCTCTGAGAATGTCCGAGCTGATTGTGGGTCCCCAAGTGAAACTCATGCACTGGGAGAGTTCCACATCAGACAGAAATGGCCCTGCCTGCTGTAGACACTGTGAGTAGCTCTGGGAACAGAGGACATACACATGAATGTCATGATAAATCTGAAGTTACAAAAGAGGCTTTCAGCCAACTATGTGGTTTTCAGCTCTAATTCAAGAACAAGGATTTCAGAGTGGTGCACTCCATAGCCATGACTGTGTTAAAAGTGTATTTTGTCACTACACAATCTTTTGGCCCTGGAAATCTGAGAAGCAAACTGTTATATTTACTCTCACTTAAGTTGGAAATGAATAAAACTCTGTATATGGTTTGGGTGTTTTCTAATTGAACACTCTATGATTTAATGAGATTGATACCATTTATATGGTCTCACTTAACGGTGGATGGATGGATGGATGGTAGGTATGTACATGGAAGCTGAGGAATTTCAGAAAACTCTTTTGCCCTCCAGGCAGAAGGTGAAAGTGGTGTGGCTGGATCAGCCAGAAAGTAGGCAAAGAAACCATGATTCTACAAAGGGGACAAGAATTAATAAATTCCAAGGAAGATAGAAAAAGAGCAGTACCCTTCTCTCCACCCAGCCTTTTACCCTTCTCACACAGATAAAAGCCAGATCAGGAGCTGAATCATTTCTATTTTTGTTCAGGCTTAGCTGTAGTTCCAATAGCTCCTAAAGTTAATGCCCTGGTATTTCTATAACCAAAGGTGGGCCTGAGTGCCTAGCATAGTTGATCTGAAGGTAAGTTATTATTACAAGAAGATGGGGACCAAATCTGTAGGTATCATTAAGCAGAATGATCGGTTTCAACATATGGGTAAGGTCAAGTAGACCAAAATAATTCTGTTACTATCCAGTGCTGGCCAGTTATTTTATGGCCCACCTTTATAATACCTGGTTATTTCAGGATTTTCTTTTCTTCCCATAATTTCAATCTAGGTTTATCTCAAACATTTTAGCTCAATAGCCTTCTCCAGACCAGAGAAGGAAAGGAGGAAGGATGCATTGTAAACACATGGTTGTGAGCCTCAGACTGTCTGGATTTGAATCCCGACTTTACTATTTACTGTGTGACCATAGGCAAGTGATTCCATCTCTCCACACCTTGATTTACTTGTCTGTAAAGTAGTTTGTAAATATAGTTTTCCCCTTATTGATTGCTGAAAGGATTAAAAGACAATGCATTTACATAAAGCATTTTATCATAGAAACTGATTCCTGGTAATTATGATATAAAACTTACCTCTAAGTATCATACCTTCAGTTGAAAATAAACATTTTACCCCCACAATCAGGTCACCCTACAGTATTTCTCTGATCAGCTTGTCATTTTGCTCCCTGAACAACGTAACAGTATTTAATAAAAAGAGGAATTTGGGAGAATGGCTTTGGTCTTGACATTCTTCCTGTCTCCTTAGCTGTAGGGAGTACTCCTGAAAATCTCCACAGTGGCATAGTGAAGAGGAAAACAATGATCCCAATAGATTGTGATCTTGCCTTCCAGGAGATTTTTTTTGGACTACATTCCTTATACCAAATATTTATTCCGTTCTAGTTCCACTGACCCATGTTGATGAAAGTGCTACTATGGACAGCTCTAACTTGCACCTGAGCTTGAAACACACAGTTTCTTCCACTTCTTTGGAGAACAAAATCAAACTTGCATTTCATTTTGTCTTTGTGTTAGCGACTCAACCTTAATTATACCTGGCGGCCCATTAGTATAAGCCAAACTTATTTAGCATAGGATTTGCATTCATGGAAATAAGCAGCTGATTCATCATCTGAAATCAGCGCATGATTTGGAGTTGATTTGCTGATATTGTCTGCTCTCTGTTCTTTTTTTTTTATAGATGTATAACTGATATACAATGTAACCTTAATTTCAGGTATATAATATTGATTCATCAGTTCTGTACATTACTCAGTACTCACCACAATAAGTCCCCATCCATCACCATACAACGTTATTGCAATATTATCAACTATATTCCCTATGCTGTACTTTTCATCTCTCTGACTTATTTATGACTGGAAGTTTGTACCTCTTAATCCCCTTCATCTACTTTGCCCATTCTCATCCTCCTCCCCTCTGGCAACCACCAGTTGGTTCTCTGTATTTAAGAGTCTGTTTGGTGTTTTTGTTTGTTTGTTTTGTTTTTTAGATTCCACATAAGTGAAGTCATATGGTGTCTGCCTTCCCCTTTCTGTATTATTTCCCTTAGCATAATACCTTCTAGGTCCATCCATGATGTTGTTGCAGATGGCAAGATTTCATTCTTTTTTATGACTGAGTGATAGTCCATTATGTATCCATTCATCTATCAGGGAATACTTGGGTTGCTTCCATTTTTGGTTATTGTAAATAATTCTGTAGTAAACACAGGGGTACATACAGCTTTCAGAATTTCTCCTCCCTGTTCTTAAAATTTGTTGTCTACATAGCTCTGCCTGAGTTCTTCTACACATTGACCTGACACTGCAATGTGTCTTGCATTTTGACGTTTCGCTGGGTGTTTTAACCATGGCACACTTCCCTTATTTTACTTTCCTTTAAAATACTATCAAACTCTTCCATGTGAATAAAAAGATAAGCAGTGGGAAAGATATTATTGAAAGAGATTCCACCAGAGGGTAAACAAAGATCTCCGTACCCAAGTAGAGGAGAGAGAAGGGTGATATGTAAGTGTTCATCGGGCAGAGAAATACAAAAGGTGATATCCTTGCTGGCAAACTGACCAAGAGTATCCTGAATCATTGCTCTGTGGGACACCCTAAGCTACAAGTAATTGCAACCTCCTTAACCCTCTCTCTCACCCTGATGACTCCATTGTTACATACCAAAGCTTGTCTACTTTAACACTATCAGTCTTAGCATTTCTCATGAGCAGAATATTACTATTTGAAATAATAAGCTAACACCTGTTTGTAAAGTCTCTAGATTTCTATACATCCAGTGAAAGAGACCTATGTTAACACACGGTAACTCTTTTATAACAGTAAGGAAGTGTGACAAACGTGGGGTGTCATCCTGATGGGAACAGATGTGTACCTGTTGCTGAACAGTTGCTCAGCCTTGTGCATGCTGTCTGCCCTGGTCACATGTTCATTTTCTCTAAGAGACAGCCATCTGATCTCCGGGAAGGGACCATCAATCATTTTCCATGGGTCAGAATTTCTAGCAACGTTAGAGGAAACATTTTGATTAATGCCTACATGGTGACCTGGATGATACTGAGGGCTGAAAGTTGTGGTGAAAAGGAGGTAAGGAATAATTGTTTCTTAATAATCTTGGTTAATGTCCTTCTCATGGTTTTTATAATGAATTCTAAATTTTTTCCACACTGGGCGCCTGGGTGGCTCAGTTGGTTAAGCGACTGCCTTCGGCTCAGGTCATGATCCTGGAGTCCCAGGATCGAGTCCCACATCAGGCTCCCTGCTCAGCAGGGAGTCTGCTTCTCCCTCTGACCCTCTTCCCTCTCGTGCTCTCTATCTCTCATTCTCTCTCTCTCTCAAATA
Source organism: Zalophus californianus (assembly GCF_009762305.2). Taxonomy (NCBI): domain Eukaryota; kingdom Metazoa; phylum Chordata; class Mammalia; order Carnivora; family Otariidae; genus Zalophus; species Zalophus californianus. Next base: position 34,530,209 of record NC_045595.1, on the reverse strand, counting down.
AATAAATAAAATCTTTCAAAAAATAAATAAATAAATTTTTTCCATACTATTAAAACTCATATGTTATTATGAACAATTTCCTTTATCCTAGAAACTACAAAGAGAGAATGCTGGTTTGAGCCTCTGATACATGGTGTGTTTGTGGTTTATATACTCTTTTTTTCCTTTTTCCTGAAGACTCGGACAAAACTGATTTTATTTGGCCGTAAGAGCCATTAATAGTACAGAAAGTAAGGAAGTTGTTTTTGATGAGATTTCAGCAGGCTTTCTCAAATATTTAAGAAATCCTATCTAAATAGTCTCAGAATCACAGTGGAACACATAAAAAGGTCTGTTAGGAGCTTTGATGAAAATGTTTACCAACCTAGAATAACTGCAGGAGCTGTTAAATTCTTCTTAAATTGTAATAATTGAAGTAATGATTCTCTTAGGTGGTGGTCTAAACTTTTATATCTGAATGTATAAATAGCAATGAATCTTCATCTACAAATCCGTTATGAATCTTCATCTACAAATTCTAATATGTAAGAATTGTCAATTTTCTTTATTAAAAAAAAAAAAGAACTTTACGCCCCTGAAATGATGTGATAAGAAGGGCACTTGCCTTCTGTGGTATTTGTTCCAAAAACCCATAATCCCAATCTAATCATAAGAAAAATATTAGAAAAACCTTACTGGAGGACTTCCTACAAAATATCTGACCAGCACTCTTCAAGACTATCAAGATCATGAAAACAAGGAGAGACTGAGAAACTGTCATGGATCAGAGGAGACGAGGAAGACATGAAAACAAATATAATGTGGTACCTTGGGTTGGATCCTGGAACAGAAAGAGACTATTAGTGGGAAAACTGGTGAAATCTAAATAAAGTTTGGAGTTCGGTAAAAAGTTGTGTACCAATGTCCATTTCTTAGTTTAAACAAATGTTCCATAGTAATGTAAGATGGTAGCAAAAGGGAAGTTGGGTAGGGTATATATGGGAGCCCTCTATATTATCTTTGCAATTTTTCTGTAAATCTAAAGTTATTCCAAAATTAAATTTCTAAAAAAAAAAAAAAACAAACAAACTTAACCATAAACCCTCAATTCTACTGGACTGGAATTTCAGTCCCAGTCCTTATTAGAACTCCCTAGACCCTTAAAGCATTTGTCTATCCCCCAAAGTTCCTTTTAAAACCAACAACTGTGCTGTCATATTTGAGGGACACAGGCAAAAATGGGAATCCCAGAGCTAGGGTTCAGTGTTGTTAAGGGTACCTGATGTTGTGTGAACAGAATGTCATGCCATCATAGGTCTGTCTCTAAGAAACTCATGCAGGAAGGCATAGGTGCCCTCTGCTCATGGGGCCTTCTGGCTTCCATACCAATCTAGGGATTAAAAAAAAACACTCTTCTTGCTGTCCTCAAAGACTGCTATTTGACCCTCCCCCTCCCTAGAAATACCTGACCTTATTTTCCATGAGCTCAAACTTTCAGAAGAGAAAGAGAGTCACCTTTCTGCCATGTCTTATTTGGCCCTGCAAAATTCCTCAGCACAAGAAAAAAAGAAAAACCCCTATTTGCCTGAAATGGGTGGAGGAAAAACTACAGCAAAAATAAATAGATAAACATGGGAAGGGGGAAAGGAGAAAAGGAAAGAGGGAAATAAGCCATAAGTGACTCTTAATGACACAGAACAAACTGAGGGTTAGTGGAGGGAGGTGGGTGGGGGATGGGCTAGATGGGTGATGGGTACTAAAGAGGGCAATTGATGTGATGGCACTGAGTGTTGTAAGTGATGAATCAATGAATTCTCCAGAAACCAATATTGCACAGTATGTTAACAAAATTTAAATTAAATAAACACAAATTAATATATAAATTGTTCTGCTTTTACATAATTTCGAACTGTTTTATTATCATGACCCCAGTAACTTATCCCAAGGAACTACACATATTTGGGATTCTTCACACCTCTGTCCTCAACCCTCATCTTGCAGCAAAAGAAGCTCATACCTGTACAATTCATCTCGTGCCTTGGGGCACTTACTTCCTTGAGACTGGAGTTACTAGGGCCTTTCTGTTCCAAGAGAAGAGCTTGTGCTTGCTCCTTTCCTTGGTAAAAGACTTACTGAGATCACTCAGGGCACAGGGAAGCCTTCATGCCAAGCTGAGAGCAAGCCCAGGAGAAATGGCAGACAGAGCAGAAGAATGTTGATGTTGAGAGCAGGCCAGGGTAGACAAGGGTCCAGAGTGGAAAATTAAGGGAGAGGAGGGGACTCTGAAAAGGGATATAGACCCCGTTTGGTCTGGGGAAGGCAGCAGCAGAATAGGTCCCTGAAGCTTTGCATGATATGTGAACTGGATTCACTAATGGTGGTTGCAGAAACAAATTCCAAGGTCTTCAAACCCTAAAATCCTTTGAATTTGTCAAGCTTAATTGAAAAGTTAATCAAGGTCCACAGCTTTTTTACTGTAAAAATGGCACCACTTATATTAAATTGAAAGTTTTTGGCTAAGGGTGAGTCTAGGGGACAATACTGCAAATAGTCATTTCAGAGGGTGATCATGGTCATTTCGCAAGAGACCTGTGTCACAAATTGTGACTTTGGGAAGAATTCTTGTTCCCCTCATTTGTTTGTGGTGTGTGGGGGAAGAGAATAAACGGAAGCCCATATACAATCCTTTAAATGTTTAAAAGTTATAAATCAGTGTAACAAACTCTTAAAACATAATCTCTTCTCCTACCTTGGCAAATAAGTCTTCATTATGCAAATTCAAAAATATGTGTATCTATTTTATATGACTGATAGTTTGCCAGATGTCAAAGGCAACTAAATTTAATTATTATTGAGTGCTGTTCTGGGTGGTCTGTTACTAAGATAGCTGCTGTTTAAAGGCATAATAAAATAAGGACACTTCTTAAATGATTACATATTTATTGCAAAAGTTATTTGGCCTTCATTTCAGCAAAATTACTAATTATATTTTGTAATCATAATTTTCATTTATATTCTATTGATAGTAATCTAAAGGATCAAAAATGCAATATCATTCAATCTGCTTATATTTTAATATATTTAATCAGGAATGCAAATTAAATGTAAAAAATTGAACTTTAATTTTCAAATGCATTCAGAAAGTTATTTTTCTTAATTATCCAGACATATTTGTTAAAATTAGGAGTAAAATATTGATTAAAATGATAAATTACAACTCAATTATTTTTAAAAACCAAAGTCTTACAGTATTTTATTCCAATCAAATTATCTTGTCTCCATTTATAAAAATAATACTGTTTGTAATGCTAGGCTTCAATACCCACCTAGTTGACAACATAAAGAATCAGTGACACAGGGCGCCTGGGTGGCTTAGTCAGTTAAGCGACTGCCTTCGGCTCAGGTCATGGTCCCGGAGTCCCAGGATCGAGTCCCACATCGGGCTCCCTGCTCAGCGGGGAGTGTGCTTCTCCCTCTGACCCTCTTCCCTCTCATGCTCTCTATCTCTCATTCTCTCTCTCTCAAATAAATAAATAAAATCTTAAAAAAAAAAAAGAATCAGTGACACAGTTCATGGGTAATATATCTGGAGTAAACCAACATACATAGACATTTGGGAATAATATGGATAATTTAATATTATATAATATTCTTCACCTGCCACATGCAATTGCTGTGAATACCATGTTAATTTGTGTATATCTCCAAAACCATAAGTTGGAGAAACCAAGAATATCCGAAAAAATGGACAATCAACCATAATGGAAAATTTACTTCTTTTTGCAAGAATCTGTTCATTCTCACCATCTGAGAGAAGGATTTCTATGAGTTAACTTGTCTTTTTTTTTTTTTTACCTAAGTTCTACCTCTTAAAACCTCTCCACATTCCATAGCAACTACCCACACATCTTGACAGTATTTGGAAGCAATCACTTTTTGTTTTGAGTACACAGTGGGTGTGAAGAAGCCTTTTCCCAGACCCAATAGGGTCAGCCACAAGAGTAGAGGATAAAGTTACAGATCATGCCGCATTGGTGCACAAGCCTGGGTCATGAGTGGCAGAAGGTCCATGTGTTCTTTAAAAAATTATTTTCTTAGCAGTTTGATATGCAAGGTCTCTAAAGTGAGGGTCACAGGGCTGGGGCCCTTGCCTAAGTTGAGGGTCTCTTCTGGTTTCTCATTGATCTTGGTCACTAGTCATTACTCAAATCCTGCATCATGTATCATACATTAAAGAAAAGCTCATTGTTATGAGAGGTGAAATTATATCAGATAGTAGGAAGGGAAAAATGAAGGGGGGGAATTCGGAGCAGGAGACGAACCATGAGAGCCTATGGACTCTGAGAAACAAACTGAGGGTTCTAGAGGGGAGGGGGGTGGGGGGAGGGGTTAGCCTGGTGTTGGGTATTAAAGAGGGCATGTATTGAATAGAGCACTGGGTGTTATATGCAAACAATGAATCATGGAACACTACATCAAAAAAATTAATAAATAGAAAAAAAATAAATACATAAATGAAAGAGGAAAAAAATAGTAACAGAAACCTAAGAGAAAAAATATAATTTAGGGGCTGCAGATGGTCTTGTGAGGCTAACAATGGCGGAATAAACATTATCACATATATTCCCCCTTCTCCTTACCCACTGTCTCAGAAATGTATGTGAATCACCGATAGTAAGGTGGTTGGTTAATGACAAGTGCTAGCCCTCATGCCCAAGATCAGATAGCTGGTTATTTGTAGATGGTATTTCCTCTCTGCTGGAAAATTTGATAGATCCTAATTCAGCACATGATGCCTGGGACAGAGGTTTTGGAGTAGAGATACTGGTTGTGGAGCAGCACAATTGTCCATATTAACAGCTTGCCAGATAGCACACCTTTTCTCCTTCCCCATGAACCCCCTATTCCAGCCCAGCCACCTCAAAGATCACCCCCTGTCGTCTGGTATTGCAGGCAGAGTGTTGTGACTGGTGAGATTTTAATTGGGATATCACTGGGTTGAGTTGCAGGCTGTCCCCATGGAGAGAGAAGACATGCAGCAACCAAAGGAAAATGGGATCTTAGCATCCCTTTTTTCTTCTCATGTAGGACATTTCATGCCTTCTCCAGAAGCAAGTCTTGGCCCTAGCCTCCACAGTTCAAATCCCAAGACTTCCCCAAGGCCAATTCTAGATGAGTTGCAGCTGTAAGCTTTATATCTCCAAGGACTGGGGTCTCTGCCCTATTTGCCTAAAGGTACTCAGTATCTCGACACTTCATCTTCTGCTTCTGCATGTAATGATTCAAGGGGCTTTAGGACCACTAAGTTACCATAAGGGAAATACCTCCTTTTTAAGGATAGTACCCCAGGCCTCTGCTCTAAGAATGCTATGCCAATGAAAATTATGGCCTGTTTAATTTAGGTTCCACATCCCTGAGGGCCATGTCTTTTTGTGATTTCTGCTTTCTGCAGAAACTCAATTTCTACAAGTTGTGCCTATCTTGATAAGTCTTACTGTTTAAGTATCTCTCATTTTAAGGGCTAAGTCCTGTAGAAAGCTTAGCCGCAGGAGCACTGAAGCCCTAGCTGGACCAGAAGTTTCCATAGTCTGCAGCCCCATGGCCTATGTGCTGGGAAAACAGAAGAAACATGAACTGCATATGCACCCCATATGTTCTTCCTACACAATCACAGGAAAAGAGATCTCAACATGGAGAACCTGAAACAGACCTTGAAGCATCGAGCCTTGGTGGACTCTCTCTTCCTCCGAATGGATGAGATCTTTTTAGACCAGGTGGAACCAAGTGAGCCACTACTTCTTGGAAGTCAGTAGGGAGAGAAACTCAAGATGCTGGAGTGTGTGAAAAAGGAAGCAAGGCAGGTTTGGGCAAACTGAGAAGCTCCATCTTGCTTAGCAGTATTCTAGAGTAGTGTTTAAGAGTGTGGACTCCAAGGCCAAACTTCCATGGTTAAAATCCCACTTCTAACACTTAATAGCCATATGGCCATGAACGAGATATTTAAATTCTCTGTGCAAGGAGGTGGGAATAATCACAAATAATAGGAGGTGCCCAGCAGGGTTATTATCAGTATTAATTAATCTACCTATAAAGCTCTTAGACCAGTGCTTGACCTTACCAAATCCTCCATTAGTGTTAATTATCATTATTATCCATCATAATCACCACTAGCTCTTGGAGCTAAGCTGTGGCAGTACCTGGCTCCAGACCCAGTTTTCCATGCATTATGATCACCACTGAACAGTGCTCCCAAGTCTGAACTGGTTCTTGGTCCTTGGAGGACTGATAGATAGCTTCTGTATGGAAGACACATCCCCATTCTTTGGGTCCTTAGCTAATGTAAAGACTCAGCTAGCTGGAAGCATCTGCTAGTTTTCAATCATCTGGCTCTGAAAGGCATTAAGATAGAGGTTAGGATAGAAAGAGACTCCTAAAATGCTGTTGCAATTTGAGCTCAGTCTCAGCCAAGGACTGTTCACAGAAAAGGAAATTCAAAAGATGCTGAACTGGACTTTCTGACGGAGACCTTTTCTCCAGGATCCATCCCAGACTTTGGCCAAGGTTTCCAGTTTATGAGTGTGCATGCAGCTGTGGCTAAGCTGTCTGCTTCCACATAGTACACCTCACCAGCCACACAGTAACCACTAATGGTGACACTGGGACTCAATTACTTCATAGGAATAGCCACAGACAGACTATTGAGCCCCACGTCTTTTACTACAACTTTAAGTCCGTCTTTCAGGCAAAAGGAAAACAATACCAAGTAGGAATGTGGAACTGAAGAAAGAAAGGAAGAACACAAAAGTGGTAAAAATGTGGGGAAACATAAAAGATTTTCTCCTTATTTTTTAAAGTTTTAAAAAAGTACTTGAATACTTAAAAATAGTAACATGTTATAGGGTTTATAGACTATGTAGAAGTAAAATATATAAAAACAGTACAAAAGACAGGAGAAAATGGATATTTTCTGCTAAAATGTTTGAAGCAATATAATGTTTTTTGAAGGTGGACTCTGATAATTATGTATTGTCAATTCTAGAGCAACCACTAAAAAGTAAAGAGGAAGAGGGGCGCCTGGGTGGCTCAGTCGTTAAGCGTCTGCCTTCGGCTCAGGTCATGATCCCAGGGTCCTGGGATGGAGCCCCACATCGGGCTTCTGCTCCGCGGGAAGTCTGCTTCTCCTTCTCCCACTCCCCCTGCTTGTGTTCCTTCTCTCACTGTGTCTCTCTCTGTCAAATAAATAAATAGAACCTTTAAAAAAAAAAAAAAAAGTAAAGAGGAAGAGCCAATAGGGCAATAGTAAGATAAAATGAAATAAACCATAGTCAATTCAAAAGAAGGCTAGGAAGTAGTAAAAATGGAACAAAGAACACATCAGACAAATAGAAAATAAATAATAAAATAGATTTAACATTTATAATCATATTAAATGTAAGTGGTCTAAACATTCTAATCAAAATTTAGAGATTATTAAATTGGATTAAATAGGAGATTCAACTACAGGCTGCTTACAAGGAAATGATTTTAAATATAAAGACAGAGACCAGTTAAAATTAAAAGGATGGCAACAGACAGACCATGCAAAGCACTAATCAAAAGGTAGTAAGAGGGGTGCCTGGATGGTTCAGTTGTTAAGCGTCTGCCTTCAGCTCGGGTCATGATCCTAGGGTCCTGGGATGGAGCCCCACATTGGGCTCCCTGCTTCGTGGGAAGCCTGTTTCTCCCTCTCCCACTCCCTCTTCATGTGTTCCCTCTCTCGCTGTGTCTCTCTCTGTCAAATAAAATCTTTTTTTAAAAAAAGGTAGTAAGAAAGATGATGGACTGAGATTTGGGGTTGAATCTTAGCTCTGCTGCCTAATAGAGGCAAATCACTTCTTTGAGCCTCATTTTCTTCCATTTGTTTAAAGTGAAGCTAAGATACCTGTCCCATGGGATTGTAGTGTAATTTAAATGAGTTAATCACACTAAGCATGTGACTTAGTTCTTAGCGTATATTAAGTGCCTAATAAATAATAGTTGTTGAATTGTTACTAGTGTTTTTAGCTTTGTAGTAGAAACCTCTACAGATGTGACATCTGAAATAGCTTGTCAAATAGTCATGGTCTCCAAGAAGTTTCTTGTTCAGTCTGGGTCATGGGATTCCAGCAAGCATGCAGAAGGAGTTCTATTTTGGTGGCTGAACAACAAAATTCAGTCTGCAGTACCAGTTGGTTAGGCAATCAGAGTCACTGCAGAGCTCTTGGAAAAGATCAATTGGCCTTATCTTTAAGGAGAGCTGGGACGGTCTGTCATCCCCGAACTGACAGGAGGCTGGCTTCACTCAGCCTCCAAAGAGAAGGAATGTGCCCTGCTTGATGGGGAGATAGCTGGATAAGTGAGTGGATAAAGCTGGGAAAGACACCTGGAAGCTGCAGGGCGCACTTGCTGTCAGTGGGTGAACGAGAAGGAAGCATCCTTTCTCCCATTTCCGCTGTGATGTTACATAAAGATAATGTAACACAGATGCTCAGGATAAATAATTCAGAGGAAAACAAGAGACATAAAACCCGGGCATTTGCGGAAGCAGCTCCTGTGCATGCTTGTTCTGACAGAGTCTGCGTTTGAACTTTATATCCAGATGTGAATCCTTAATAGGAAAGCGTAAACACGGGGCTGGAAGCCATATGATAGATAGGATCAGCTGAAGCTGCTGCCTCAAGCACCTGTTTTCCAAGAACATTGCCTTTTTCTTCCTTGCAAGCGACCACCCTCTCTCCTGGTTTCCTCTCCACAGCAAGCACCCAACAAGGATATCTCCATGTCTCCTTAGACAACCGAATATTGGATCCTGATTTTATGGAATAATAATACTTGGTAATGCGTACTGTTTATTGAGCAGCTGGTACATGGCACTGTGCTAAGTACCTGCTTTGTTTTGTCATGTTTAACCCTCACAAACATTCCTGGAAGAAGATGCTATTATTTTTCCATTTTGGAATAGTAGGAAACTGAGGTCAGAGAGGTTAAGTAACTTACCCAAAGCCATACGGATAGGAAGTGGTAGAGTAAGAAACAAACACTGGGCACTCTGACTCAAGAGCCTGTTCTCTTAATCACTGTTGCACTACTCCATTAGCTATGCAAGCGTTAGGAAAATTCTTTCGATGCAGGATGATCCCCCAGTGATTGGCAGCTTATATAACCGTGTGTTATAAAACTTGCAGAATGACTCACGGCATGAACCTTGCTGACACAATTTCCTGCTTTCTGTCCCCCTTCCTTCAGTTCCTAGCAAGGTTCCCATAGGCAAGTCTCTTAACCTCTCTGAACCTCATTCCGCAGCAGAATCACGGTGCCCACTTCATGGATCCGTGTGGGGATTAGATAAAATAATCCACGGAAAGGGCACAGTTACCAGTGCATGGACCATACTAAACACCCACAAACAGTAGTAGTATTTAGTGGACAGCTGACAATTGCTTATGCTTTGAAGCTCAACTCCTCTCTTTCCCTCTACATATGGACATCAGCTATATGGTTATCTTGGACAAGGTTAAATGAAAAGAGAGAATCTGTCCTGAGCAATTGTCAGTAATTGTGACCTTTTAAAGAAAATTATTTCTGGGGTTTTGTTTTGGTTTTTGAAGGCGGGGGTGGGAGGTAGGTAGAGGTCATCAGTGATGCAGTTACATCTCCACAGGATGGCAGATGAAATCTTGTGATAAGATGGCATGTGAGGCAAAATGACCACTGTGCTTCTTGAAGAAATCAGGTTTGCCAAGGATGAAGGTTCACTGGGGCATTGGTCCAGGGGATTGCCCACCGGAGCCTTGTGGAAATATGTCTCAGAATTGGGATGCCCGTTAGGCAAGGAGAATGAAGGGACATGCAGGATGGCAGCAGCCTTCTCAATATCCCCTGAATTGATTGATTGACAGCACCAAGCTGTGTTTGTTTATCGGATACACGCAGGAGGAGAATGGAATCACTCACCGTATGTGAGTAAAATATGTATAAACAAAGCTGTGATTTATTGTGAAATCAAAGCCACATGCTACCTTTTTATCATTAAAGTTTTAAAGTAGATAGAAAAGGGCATGAACCAACCAAATTTCATAACCAAGACCACCTCAATTTCCACTGAGGAAATAATACCATCTTAATATTCTCAAACAATAACAAACATCTCTGCTATATATAGAAACCAACACACATCTCCGAAACGCTTGTTTTTATTATTCAACTGATGATACAGAGCAGTCTTATTTGACAAAAGCCCCCAAACTATAGATTTCATAAACGATAACACATAACGTAATTTAAAACAAGGTTTAGTATTTCATTTTCCATCCTTTCGTGACACAACATGCTTTTTGAAGAAAGGCTTATACTTTTACACACATTCAGGAGAATTCTTTTAATTATAGATCAGAAGACTATTTTACAAGCCAGCCTGTCTGATAAAGGCCCTTTACTACTTCTGTGGTTAATCCTATTTAGACAAAGTCCAAATTTTGTATCATTTCTACTCTTCTGAGGCCAGGAAAGTAATAGCAAGGTATAGATGGTTTTGCAGATATCCTGTAGTACTTGCCATTTTTCCTCTACGTTCATATTTGACTTTATTTCTTTAGAGTTCTAGTTATTTTGTGAGTGTTTATCTTCTACCTCCAGTTATGCTTTAAGCAGTGAAAACTGTATTACACTTGAATAAACAAGTATCCTTGTATACCCATGCATACATTTACACACACTCACACACCTTAAGAGTACAAACATAAGTAGACTTTTTCAGCATCATTATTATGGGTGCCCCTTTCATGAAATATTATATAAAAACTGATTTACCTTAATTATAAAGCAATTATATAAATTTTCTTATACTGAACTGATGAATCATTGAACATTATATCAAAAACCAATGATGTACTGTTATACCTTGGCTAATTGAATTTAAATTTTAAAAAAAGCTTAATAGCTAACACTTAGCCCTTAGCTAGGCACTGTGATAAGCACTTTATTTAATTTTACCCTACAATAATCATGTCCATTTTTCAGAAGAGGAAACAGAGGTGTAGAGCAACTAGATAACCCTCCTAAGCTACTCATCAAGTAAAATGGGAAAGAAGCGAGGCAAATCCACTTGTGCCTCTCCCCAAAATCGTCACTTCACTACCCTGTCTTTCTTAGAGATGATCTAACCAGCTCATTCACTAATGGAGGAGATGTGAAATGGCCTGCCCACCATTTCTGAGCAAATTTTTAGTAATGGAGCCCGGGCGAAAACTTGGGTCTCTTGATTCTCCATCCAGGGCTCCTGTCTCCCCCCCACCCCCCGGCTCTTCAAAGTTGCTTATTTTTCTCTCCAAAGTTCACAAATCCTCTTGTGGTTGGTGAGGGCTTCAAATATCCTTTCCACTCTTTCCCTTACCCAGAAAATCAGCAGCCGTGCGCTGTGGTCAGAAGGGCACAGTGCTGGCTTTGGTGAACATCCTGTGTTGATAAAGACAACAGAGAAAGCACTGTCTCTGGGAGCACTTTGAAGCCACAGGAAACCCCCAGAGGGCACAGGCTGATGGAGCACCAGTTGCTAGTTTTGTCCTAAAATTCCCTGAGATCCTGCAAGGGGTTGCAGAGCACGTTTTAAAGCCCCACCCCATGCTTGCACGTGCTGTTTCTCCTGCCCTAGACCAGATGCCATTCATTTCTGAGTCGACATCTGGTGTTGTCAGGGTATTTAACAGTTGCTGATTGGTAATGTGAACAGAATATATGGATTGCTTTCCCCCAAACTCTTTAAAGGAGAAAAAGGAGAGGAAAGAGAGAAAATGTTTATCTGTAATAGTGTTTAAATTTGTTGCTTGTTTCGTCTCTCTCCCCCTGTTCAACTGATCATGATAGAGCTACACAGTTTGCATAATTATCTGCCTAACACTTGTCTCCATCCCCAGGACACCAACTCCATGAGGACAAGGGACCATGTCTGTTTGTTCCCACACTGCATTCCCAGGACCCAATTTCCAATCAATCAGGGCAATGAATAGTTTTATCTAAGAGGACAAGGTCTGAGGGTGACAAGAAAAATGCAACATCTCCAATAGATGTCCTGAAGCCACAGAACATTGTCCTCCTACAATAAGTTATGGCTAACTTCAGGGATGCAGTTTGCTTGTCTTTGAACATGTACTATAAACACAGAGAAAGATGGAAACCACTAGTGTGGAATTTGAAATGTTAATTCTATCCTCATTAGAAAGGATGAAACAGATGAGTTCTAGAGTAGCAGACTGGAGGAAAGGTAATCCAAAAGGCTGTCTTCTACCACAGATTACGAACAACTGAGTACTTACATATCCCTTGAGCACAGAGCAACCCCCGACAACTCTGGTGCCCTACTTACACCAAATCCTATGTACTGATCATGTGAGACTAGAAATGTTTCTGGGGTGACCTTGATGACTCATAGCTGCTGAGAAATGGACAGAAGAATATATTAATCCCACCCAGCTTCCTGCACATAGGAATGCTGATGGTTACAGATAGTTTTTGGCAAACCACTGGGAAAATTAGTCTTGTTCAAATTCCCACATAAACTCTCGGTCACTAAAGTCAATTGAGTTCCACCAATGCAAGAAATAAAGATTCGAGAGTCATGTGCCAGAGAGTTGCAGAATTCGGTAACAGTGGTCCATCATTGACAGAATGAGTTCTGTTTTGCTGGGAGTGGAAATAACAGTTAATGTTTCACATTCTTTCTCTCTTAGTACCATCATCAAGTGCATAGTTGGGAGAAAAATATCAGACCTCTCGTCTGAAAAACAATAGCAATAAAAAAAATATTTTAAAGGAAGTTACAACAGTGGCTTCTCTCCCTAAAAAGTTTTATGAGTTTCCTTTCCTGGATAAAGCTATAAGTTTTTATTCAGGAATGATAAAAGACAGTTTGATGCTTTTTCATGAGTTCTTTATTCAGGGCACTGCCTTCTGCTAGAAAACTGAGAAAACTGGTGTCTTAAAAGCCTGGGAATTTTTTTTCCAGTTTGTCCTCATTTTGGTAGAAAATTTGAAGGAAAACTAAGAATTATGTTTTTGACCTTTTCTTCTGGCTAATGGATTTTTTTTTTTTTTTTAGCCCAGGTCATGTTGGCAAAAGAATTCTACACTTTGATTCCGCAGTGCATAGGCATTAGAGTATGACATGGATGTGACATTTAATGTTTCACGCCTTGCATATTAATGGTGGGGGGGGAGTAAGAAAGAGCTGTCCTGAGGGCAAAGCAAGACTTCTATTTTTCTTCAAATGTTCATCACTTTTCTGCTCTCATCTCAGAGGGGATTATACTACCCAAATAGCTGCAGGCAGACATCCCTTGCAACCCAGTTGCTGCTCTGAGAAAGAGTTTAAATAACATTTTCTACAGAATTCTCATACTTACAGCTAATATTTTGGATCATTTCAAGAAAAATTTAATTGTGAACTCTTTCCACTTTTTTCCGTGTATGTTGCTATAACAACTAGAATCAGATTATGTTCATAAGTAAGTCAGCAGAATCACATGAATCGCCCTACCAGTGAATAAAGCACTTATAACCTCATCCTTCCAATAAAAAATATTTTAACTACTCACTTATTTCCTGTTCCATTCCATCCTTAGTTGAATTTATTGTTTAACAGTTTTTTGGGGGGGGGTGGTAATATTTGAGTTCATAACCGGACACATAACTAGTTAACTCTTGGGAAGCTTTAGGGAGATGGTCATCAGGGAATTGATAGGAGGAAATGTGGTCATAGATCAGCTGGAAATAAATACATCTGATAGAGATCAAATTTGTGACTCTGACTTTAGCAGCCTGATCTCATTAACAGAACTGATTATCCTTCTTCAGGTATATAATTTTACCCTTTTTCAGATATGTGACCCCTTTGGGTCTGCATTGAAGCTATGTATTACAGTTTATAGAGAAAACAGGTTGACTAACTGAAAATAAGAGATCCCTTATTAAACTCTTTGTTTTCCCCTAAGAAGCCTTCTTCTCATTCATCTGAAAGGAATCTGTATCCAGTGTGTTTATTAAAATGGCCATATCAGTGACTAGAGTTAATGTGTGAGTATATATATATACATAATTCTCAGAATGTGACATAGCCATCAAAAGTACCTGGTCCATTTTACCTCTAACCTACTGTCCCTGTATCATTGGTTATCTCTCCCAAGATCATCGTATAAGGAAATATCCTACTCACAATTTAAATGTTTAAAGGATAGCTACTCCTTCAAGATGTGAGCTTCTCTCACACCAAAAAAAAAAAAAAAAAAAAGTCATAATTGAGGAAGCTCCTGTTCTGTCCAAAGAAGAGATAATGCCTCTTTCCTTGTCCTTTCTCTCTAGTCCTGACAGCTCCATATACATGGAGTTCTTCAAACTTTTACAGGTTAACACGATGAGTTAGTTTAACAGCAGGGGCAGCCATAGACACTCAACACTGACTACTTTCTTTTCTCTGTGCTCCTGTACACTATCAGGGAGGGGTAGACATTTTATTTCTTCTCTCTAGGAAAAAAGAGGGCATTGTCAGTTTTCAGGAGAATTGGGTTACCCTCTATCTCTGTCTCTCTCAGACACACACACAGACACATACACAAAACATACTCAACACAAACTCACACATGCAGACAGGTTGGGGCCCTATGGAAGAGTGAGCTGTATTACTTCAAAGTCAGAGGAGATGGATGCCAGCATTGAAAATTGAAGCATAGGTCAGGGTTGAGTCCCCTGAACCAAAACAGGACTTCCCACAGAAGAAATAATGGTTTCCAGACTGACCAAGAAGTGGTAGGACCACCAGGTTCCACATATTTGTGAACAACTGCAAAAATTTCCATGCCTCCATTTGGCATAGAAGGAGTGGTGTTACTCACCTTTGAGTTATTATGAAGATCATAATGAGCATTTATTTAAGTGACCACCAAGGTGGATAAAAAGGCAAGAGGTCTTTCTCCAAGTTTTCTTTTTTTTTTTTAAGATTTTTATTTACTTATTTATTTGACAGAGAGTGTGAGAGAGCACAAGCAGGGGGAGCAGTAGAGGGAGAGGGAGAAGCAGGCTTCCCGTGGAGTAGGGAGCCTCATGTGGGGCTCAATCCCAGGACCCTGGGATTATGACCTGAGCTGAAGGCAGATGCTTAACCGACTGAGCCACCCAGGCGTCCCTCCAAGTTTTTTTGTTTGCATCAGTCTACTGAGGTAGTGGAAGCGACAGGGATGTGCAAATAATAATTAGGGTTCAGAGCCTGGTTTAATTAATTAAAATGTGTTTATACTTACACCCAAGTGTGGAATGTAATTTTATACCAGTTGGGAAAATAATTGATAGAAGAGAGTAGAAGGGCATTCATGTGTGTGCTGGCATTTTTCTTAGACGTCATTAGAAGCAGATCCGGAGACAAGGATTCAAGTGCAGGTGGTTTATTTACAGAGTAAGTCCAGAAAACCCAAGTAGATGGGTAAGGAGTGACATAGTAAAGGGGAGGCAGCAAATAAAACATGCATTACCAGACCAGTTATCATTGTGAATTATGGGAACTTAATCCTGCTGAGGAACCCTGATAGTCTCCAGCCTCAGATTATCCTGCCTGGAGAGAAGGGAATTTGGGCAATTTATATACCAACTGACAACACTCACTATCGATGACTGTTCCCAAAGGATATTAATCCTCTGGATTTCCACCCGATCCAGTGAGGTCCTAGGCCCAGAGAAAGCATTCAGGTTTGTGATTTAAAGGTGTGCTACACTGGTGATGCCCAAGGAGAATTGGCTGGGAGCCCAAAAGGGTCTGCCACAGACTATGATGGCAGTCTGTGTTGGTTTTAGTGACAGCAAGCCAATAGCCTCATTTTTCTCAGAATTGGGGCCCCTTCAAGAAGTTAAAGAATTTCCCTAAGTTCTCAAATGTGCTTTAGAAACATATACTTTTAGAGTTGGAAGGGAAGCGTAATGATCTCTGCCATGCCACTGGCTTTACTAATGAAGTTACTGAAATCTAGAGAAGATAAGGATGTGTTCAGGTGTCCCCTAATGAGTGGTATGCATATATTAGCAGTCAGAGGTTCTGATTTCCAGTCCAACATGGTTTGACCAAATTATGTAGCCTTTTATACCTCTTGTCTGTGGCTATTGGTCAAAAGTAGAATTCAAGCAAAATATTATTTAATATACCATCTGAGTTGGTGTGCTAGTAAGTGTGATATTATCACTGGGTTATTAAAATGTAACCTTACTCCCCACCCACCTCTTGCCTGTTTAAATGTTCCTTACAACGTTACACCACAGATTATTAACATCCCCCCTCCCCAAAGCCTTACATTTCCTTGGCTTCACTGTGTCCCCTCAGATAGTGTCTCCTCTGCTTAGAATGGAGTTCCACATTGTACCCTCACCAGGTGTTTCTCTACCATAAAGGGTCATACTTACCTTTTCAAGTCCAAAAATGTCATTTTCTTTGTGAAAGTCCTCCTGACATCATATCACAAAGTTATAGCTTTGGCTTCTGCTCCGTAACATTTTGTTCTTATATTTCTAGGAGCAATTACAATATAGTTTAGATGATTGTTTACCTGTTTGCTTCCTCCCTCCCTCAGCCCCCAGATTCCACATTATAAGTTGCTTTAAGAGCAACAGGCTTGCATCATATGTATAGGCTAGGTTTATGCTGAGGCAATAAATGACCCTAAATCTAAATGACTTTTAAAAAATCAGTTGATTTCTTGTGCACATTTTATGTCTATCAAGGGTCAGCTAGAGTCTCTCTTCCCTATTGTCATCATTTTCTTTCAAATACCCAGGTTGGCAGAGCAGAAACTACCTGAAGCATTACACATTGCTTTGGAGGAGATTTTTTTAAAAGCATGACAAAGCATACACAAGCTTTTGAACCTTCTACATGAAAATGATGAATGTCATTGTTTTGGCTGACATAATCCTTACCATATGCCAGAATATTTGTGATCTCTCTTAATAGCGATCTTTGTATTCACCTTGCCTGGCACACAGTAGATGCTTAATAAATGCCTGACAAATAAATGAGGGAGTAAATGAACCAGTGAATAGTTATGTGCATTTCATTTATTTGTTTGAGAAGTATAAACTATTTTGAGTACTGTAAGTTGACATACATTGAGATTATTATTTATTTTTCTTCACAAAACATCATCATCATCATCATCATCATCATCATCATCATCATCATTACGGTGGTCATTATCTATTCAGCATTGTGTGCTAGGCCTCAAGCTGAGGACTTTGGAGATTCATGTAGTCATCATAACAATCCTTTAAAAAGTGCATTATTATTATTCCTATTTTATAGTTGAGGAAATTGAGGTAAAGAGAAGTTATCACTTATCCGAAGTCACAGAGAGGGTAAGTGAAGGAATCAAGTCTACACCCAGAACTTTTGGACTCTAAAGACCATCATTTTAGTCATTTTTGTTATACTCCTTCCAGAACATCCCTTCAAGGTTTTTGAATAACCTAACTAAAGCTAGTTCCAAAATGCCCTAGAAAGTCCATGTATTACTGTCAGTCAATGGATAAATATGAAATCAAACCACATTAGTACAAGGGCTGGGAGGAGTATTTTCAAGCTGGCATTGTCCAAAACTCTCTTCTAATATTTGGTATTTTGTACTTGTTCTAACCTTTTGACATTCTGGATACCAACTGCAAAACCTGAGGTGTCCACTGAATACTTGCACAAATCCTTAAAGGGGTCCAAAGTTATTATCTAGGGCAAATACGGGCTCTTGGCCCCCTGGCTGCTCACCCTGACACTAAGGAAATTGAACTAGTCTTCTGCCTATTGGAGAATCAGGTTCGGCTCATAAACATTTCCAATGACCATTCTGCCCCCTAGTGGAAGGGAATGCCTGCTGCTGTCCTTGGTTCTGAAATAGCAGTCAGCTGCGAGTCACAGCTGCTGCTTGTTATACCAGGACCTGGGGCGAGATCCTGCTCTGAGCTATACCATTGTCCAAAATTGTTTCTTGTTTCCTTTCTCTATCAATAAGCAGTAGAGCTGATTTCATGGGATTTTTATGGTTCTGTCACTTTGCTTACACTTGTTATTTTTATCTAGAAAATCGGGAACACATAAGCTTTTTTCTGTTCATTCTGATCCTACTGGTTGTGGCTGTAGGTTGTTGGAATTGTCTGAGTAAAATATAGAATGATTACGCTAAATATAGAAAAATTTTGCTGGTCATGGGACTGATTTTGATATAGCACATGCCAAAGCTTGGCTTACTGTAATTGATATTTTTGGGGGAAGAACCCATGGAAATGTTAACTATCTAATTTGCCATTCTTTATACCATTGTTAAATAAGGTTTCCAGCACACGGAATACCTGCATCATATTATCTCAGTTGGTTCCCCCCCAAAATGCCAATTTCTTTATGCTCTCATTTATTATAGAAGGTTGGTAAAAATCATTCTTTCAGGAGTCTGTGCCTCCTGCAAAGTTGAAGATATTCTTCACTGTTAGCCCATGAACCTGTAAAAGAATTTAGTTACAAGTTACAAGGAAAACTTTCTCTCAAGGAAACTTTTCTGCCGCCTTTTGTCCAAAAAGAAAAATGAAGATTATGTAACCTAGTGTGATTTTCTGTCTGCATGAGCCGCTAGAAAATGTATAGCCAAACTCAATTTCTATTTGTAGTAATGAGTTCATTTCAAATGCCTGATATCGCCTGCACCCCTGCCCCTTCAAATGAACATTATTCGATTTTTATCATTAATTGATTTATTTTGTTTGTTTTTTTATGCACAGCCTACTAAAAATTCATCTATTTATAATTTATAATTCTTCCAAATGGTCTGTTTTGCACTAAATTTTCTCAGCTGCTATAAATATTTTAGTGTAGAGAGGAGACATATTCTACACATATAAATAAACCATAATTCTAATTAACTTAATCTATTCCATATAACAAGTATATTTGAAGACTTATTATTAGAAAATAAACAGGTAATATTTATATTGCCATGGATAAAATAAACCAGGACAAGAAAATTAAGTTGGCAGAGTTCACTAGGTGTTTTCTCTTATGTAGATATTTACAGAATATAGCAAGGATACTCAAAAAGAAGCATTCTGGTGGGATTAAGAACTTGGGTTCTGACTCAGAATATCTGCATCTTTTTCTTAATAGCTGTGTGATTTTTTGATCTTTTTTCCTTATCTGTGAGAAAGATTGGTGACTAAATGAGACATGAATTAAAGGGGCCGGGAACACAGTAAGCACTCAATAAATGTTAGCTGCACCAATGCCTACAATGACACAATGGTAAGAACTACTATTATTATTACTATTACAGCTAGTGTTCTTCCCTGACCACCCTGTTTAAAACTGTAAGACAAACCAACAAACAAAACAATGCTCCTTATCTCCCATCCCAATTTTATTTTTCTCCATGGCACTTAACTACCATCAAGTATGTTGTATGTCTGCTAACTTGTTCATTTTTCTGTCTCCCTGACTAGAATGAATTTTTATTTTTTGTTTGTTTTGTTTTGTTTTCTTGCATAGTCTCAGTACCTTGTGAGTGCCTGGCATATAGTAGGTTCTCAATAAGTAATTGATGGTTGAATGAGTACATAGCTCTTCCTGAGTAACTACTTGCAGTAGTATTCCATGGGAGGTGAGATTCTTTATCCAGAACCTAAAAATGATTAACAAAAAGGTTAGATAGCACTACCAAACCCTACTACAGAATGAGAATATTCCTCACAGGGCAATCTGAGCCTAATTATTTGTTACAAGTGCAAACACCACAATGAGTTTTGAAGATCAATTTTAAGTCTCCCCTTTAAAAAAAAATTGATGAAAGCTTTAACCCATGTGACAGAGAGGTTCTTGCCACATCACCAAGCCCTCTGTTATTAGAGATTCTGGAGCCTGCATACTTCAACTATTTGAGCAGAATGTCCATGTGGCCACACCCTAGTTGATGATAATGTTCAGTATTAGCAAATCTTGTTTTATCATCTAATTCCTGCTGATCTTCTCTATCAAGTTTCTTGCTGTTCTGCCTGGAAAGGGCCACTCTTTATATCAGAGTTGTTATTATTCTCTTAATCTGTAACTCCAAAAAAGCTCGGACCATATGAACATAGAACCCTTGTTGATCACATTGTCCAGATGCCCACCTGGTTTGACCTCCAGCATCACCATTTACTGTTGAATGGCTCTCATCATATTACTTATATTTATTAGTCTGTTTATTTGTGAAAAGGGACTGAGAAGCAACCCTGAATCATGTGGCTGATGTGAGGATGATATGAAATAAACCACATAAAATGCCAAGCACACAGTAAATACTCAGTAAATATCACATATTATTATATATCCCTAATTTGGCATACCATCGTTTTAGATGCTGTAGGATTTTTAACTTGACTCTTAGCATCATTGTGACAAAATTGTCTTTGCTGCCTCGCTTGTCAGTGTTCTTTTTCTTTCTAATAGAATTTATTTCCCTACCACCCACCTCCCCTCAAAAAGCAAATAATAGGAAAACTTACCTCATACTTATTTGTACCTTAACTTGTTTAAAATGGGTCTACGTTGTTTATAAGATGAAGTTCTGTTTGTGAGATGAGGTTTTCGAATTTTTCCTCAGCCGTTTGTCCAAGAATGAATATTATGTAACTCAGTGTGGTTTTCTCTGTCTTAACTGGGTCCAACCTCTGGGAAAATGTCTATATGCAGCAAAGATGAACTCATTCCAAGGTATCCTTCTTGTGCTATGTGTGATATATAAGAGATACTTCAAAGACTAAGGGCTTAAGAGGCAGAATGACAATATACACATGCCTGTATCCCATAAAATTGCATTTTTAAAATTCACTTGGTTGAGATGCTTCAGGCATATATGATAAGTGTTGCAGTCACTGGTTCTACAGGAAGCAAGGTTTGGGATTTGTACTCTTGTACTTGATATTGGTTTCATCAGAAATATATCCAAACACAATGGGTAAAAAGGAAGGGAAAGAAATGGTAGTTTTTGAATTTGGAAGCCACAGGCTCATGGAGAAATCTAAATTGTTTTTTGAAAACTTCTTTAAAAGTGAGTGATCAACATTGAGACCCAGAGCAGCAGTGTGTTTACTGTCACTCTCACTGCCCTGCTGGGGACCCCCAAGTCCTCCTGACCAGAAAAAAGCACGCTCTCCCATAAATCAGCCAGGTAATTAGAGCTGAAGGTTTTACTTAGAAATAAACAAACAGACTCTAAAGAGAAATTATTTATCAAGCATTGACAAATTACTTGTAACAAAGCAAAGGCATTCAAGAATTTTATACTTGATGACAATACCAATGAGGAAATAAGTGTGTCAAAAAGAAAATGCACATTAATAAAGTCAGTTCTTGGTAACCAAAGGTCAGGATTTGAATTGGAGAAAGCACTTTGGGAATTTTTTTGTGTGTGTTGTTTTGTTTGGGCATTGGGGGGTGGGATTGGGGGGAGTGTGCTGTTTTATTTTATTTTTCTTCCATGAAATCATGTAGATAGGAGCAAGATTGAACTCTAGTGGTAAAAAGCCTAAACTACAGTCTATTTAAAAATCCTTCTACATATGAAATAATAGCCCTGGAATGCTGTACCTAAATAAAGAGGTTCAGGAGGCTGCAAGCCCCAGCGACAGCAGCAGACTTGATCCTAAAAGAAGAGTCTGTTTGAAAGTACCCAGGTTCCTCCCATATGGTGGGGCTGTTATGGCTACATCAAGGCAGCATGCTGTTCTAGGGCAAATGCCAAGGGACGGTATTTTTAGATTTCTCAAAAGCAACCACTGAATATATATGAATCTACAAGGATAGCATTCATGAAGTAATGTGCTGAAAATAAATTTTATTAAGAATTCCTTAAGTCAACCTTGACTATAACCATGTTAATAAAGAACAGGCCCAGACTGAGTTTCATTCAATCCACAAACATGAATTAAGCCCCTTCTCTGTTGAGAGACTGTTGGAGGACATAAGAGGCATTGGACAAGTGTCTTGCCTTCCTGGGTGGAAGATAATAGAGGCATAGAGGACTCGCAAAGCCAGATTTGCCAGACTTCCTCCGAAGACTGCTGTG
Organism: Zalophus californianus; assembly: GCF_009762305.2. Classification (NCBI taxonomy): domain Eukaryota; kingdom Metazoa; phylum Chordata; class Mammalia; order Carnivora; family Otariidae; genus Zalophus; species Zalophus californianus. The sequence continues at coordinate 34,508,106 of NC_045595.1, read as the reverse complement.
AGCAGCACCCACCCATCCCTTGGAATTGTGTGCTACAACAATCTGAATGTGGTCCTTGAACCACATTACACTGTGTCTGAATACCTTGCTCTGACTTGAAGCTAGGAGCCTCATAGATTTCATTCAGGAAAACATATCTATGTGTCTAAAATCTGGGTATCATTCAGAGATAAGGGCACCATTTGCTCTTGTTGGTTGGATGGTTATTTTTTGTTATCTAAAATGTGAGTGGGCTGGTCAACAGCTCAGGCTTATTGCTGAGGTTACCATGAGGCAGGATTTCCCAGAGCATATTCAGGAGAAAATGGTGTTGGATGTGTGTTGGTGTAACAGTCTAAAATAGGGAGGGGGAGAGGGAATGTATCTTCTTACGTATCTAAATATCAGGATGGCGTGGATCTGGCTTCAGGGATGACTGGATTTAGAAACTTAAATCCCATATGGTTATTATTTATCCCTATTATTCCCAGTTATTCACTTTTCCCTCCTCTTTTTCTCTCCATCTCTCAACTACATCTCCCTCTGAATGTTGGCTTTCCTTCTGCCACAGACAGGCTTTCTCCATGTAGCAAGGAGTGTATAACAGGACACTTAAAAGTTACAGCCTGAGAGATAAGGGGAGTCTGTTTTCCAGATCCAGCCTTTAATTCTTAGGGATATGTTCTGATTGACCTGGCTTGATTCATGTGCCCACCCTTTAGCCAAATTATAAGGCATATAATTTGTCAAGCATGGGTTGTTATTTTTTGCCTACCCTTGTGTCTGGATGCAAAGTGTATCAGAAAAAGATAGGGTAGAATTATTGCATGACAGGTGACCATCCTAGCTTGAGTCTACTCAAGATTCAAGTCCCCTACTAAGGGACTCTTTGGAGAAAGGATTCTGTGCTAATATATATTTAAGAAATTTTTTTAAATTAATTTTATTATGTTAGTCATCATATATCATTAGTTTTTGATGTAGTGTTTGTTCCATGATTCATTGTTTGCGTATAACACCCAGTGCTCCATTCAGTACGTGCCCTCCTTAATACCCATCACCAGGCTAACCCATCCCCCCCACCCCCTCCCCTCTAAAACCCTCAGTTTGTTTCTCAGAGTCCATAGTCTCTCACGGTTCGTCTCCTCCTCCGATTTCCCGCCCTTCATTTTTCCCTTCCTACTATCTTTTTTTTTCCCTAACATATAATATATTATTTGTTTCAGAGATACAGGTCTGTGATTCATCAGTCTTACACAATTCACAGCGCTCACCATAGCACCTACCCTCCCCAATGTCTATCACCCAGCCACCCCATCCCTCCCACCCCCCACCACTCCAGCAACCCTCAGTTTGTTTCTTGAGATTCAGAATTCCTCATATCTGTGAGATCATATGATACTCGTCTTTCTCTGATTGACTTATTTCACTTAGCATAATACCCTCTGTATATTTAAGAAATTTTGAAATAAAATTAATCCAGTTCCTTTCCTGCAGACTGCTCAGAACTTTTAATATGGTAATCACATAGTGAATCTTCATGAACTAGATATGAAAAACAGCATTTATCAGTCTTTGTTGTCCTTATGACACTTTTATTCACCACTAAGTGTGCAGGTATTTGGAAAATAAAACTCTAGAGAAACAATAGTTATAAAGTTTATATATTGTTTCCACTCATAAATGTTAAATATTGCCATCCTAGATTTCTGTCCCATGCAATCAGGTTGTGTGGCTAATAGAGCTATTCTGCTTCCTAGTTCACATTTTCTCATTTGTCTAACAAATGTTTATTGGGTGCTTCAGCATGGTTCTAGGCACTGGGAACAGCAGTGAATAAAACAGATAATAAGTTAGCCCTCACAGAATAATATTCTAATATAGAGACTACCAAAAATTAGATACACAATGGTAGGTGATAATGACAGCTCCAAAGAGAACTAAAGCAGAGTAGGGGGAAAGAGAACAAAAGCGGAGCTACAATGGGTGGGCTGGTCATGGGAGGCATCTCAGAGAGGTGACATTTGAACACAGGCTTCCCTGCAGTGCAGGAGCTGACCACTCAAACCTCTGGAGATGGAGCATCCCAGGCCAGTGCATGCACAGGCTCTGGGATGGAAACACACCAGCACACTTGGGGTAATGCAAGAAGGCCCAGGATCAAGGGAGTCAGGAAACATTTACTATTACCATGTCATGGGGAAAGGGTAAAAAGATTCGAGCAAACAGGTGGGAGTCTGAGCTGCTAAGCTTGCAAGGCAAACCAAGCCAGCATCTGTGGGAAGCATTTTTGGAGATGGATGGTAGGGCAGAGGTTAAGAGACTGGGGCGGAGCAAGATGGAGGAGGAGTAGGAGACCTAGATTTCGTCTGGTCTCAGGAATTCAGCTGAATAGGGATCAAACCATTCTGAACACCTACGAACTCAACAGGAGATCAAAGAGGAGAGTAGCAACAACTATCTGAACAGAGAAGCGACCACTTACTGGAAGGTAGGACGTGCGGAGAAGTGAATCCGAGGCGATATTCGGGAGGATAGACGGCGGGGGAGGGGCCTCCGCCGGCCGCTTCTGGCAAGTGCTAGAGCCGCGGAGCACAAAATCGGACCTTTTAGAAGTCGGCTCCACGGAGGGACGTCGCTCCAGTGGCTAAGCGGGGGTGGAACCCTCGCGGGACAGTGGGGTCTCAGGACCCTTGGGGTCACAGAAAGACCGGGGGAGCCTGAGTGCACCAGAGCTCCCAGGTATCGGAGCGCGGAAGCCGGCTGCAGAGACGGAGCCGAGGCGCAGGCTCTCAGCTCAGGGTTGCCATAAACTGTGATCCGCAGCCCAGTCGGGCCACTGCTCCTGCAGCAGGGACCCAACAGGCGGCAGATCCGGGGAGACTCCCCTTCCTTCCCGGGGAGGAGCGGCGCGGGAACGCACCGCAGGGATCTGCTGAGTTTGGAGACTCCACACGGGGTCGGGTGCCAGAGATACAAACGCTCGGTCACAGGCCGGGTGAGCATGGAGTGCGGCCGGAGACCAGGGACAAGGGAGTGACTGCTTTTCTCTGGGGGTGCACTGAGGAGCGGGGCCCCGAGTTCTCAGCTCCTCCGGGTGGAGATTGGGAGGCCACCATTTTTGCCCTGGTCCTCCAAGGCTGTACGGAGAGCTTGCAGGGAACAAAAGCTCCTGAGATCAAACCGGAGCAGCTTGCTTAGCCCGGACCGACAAGGGCGGGGCAATTCCGCCTCCAGCAAAGACATTTGGAAACCACAGCAACAGGCCCCTCCCCCAGAAGATCAGCACGAACAGCCAGCAAGCCAAGACCAAGTTTACCGATCAAGGAGAACGGGAGAACTCCAGAGCTAGGGGAATACTGCGCATAGAATTCATGGCTTTTTTTTACCATGATTCATTAGTTCATCAAAGTTAATTTTTGTTAACTGTTTTTTTTTTCTCTTTTTCTTTTTCCCTTTTTCAACCAATATCTTATCAATCTCTTTTTTTAAAAAAAAAAACATTTTTTATTTTTCATTTTTAGAGTCATATTTTATCCCTTCATAGTAGTTACCCTTATTTTTGGCATATATATATAAGTTGTTCTCTCTTTAAAATTTTGAGATACAGTTTCTTCTAACAGATAAAAATATACCCTAAATCACTAGTGTATGGTTCTGTTCTAGTCTCCTGCCTGATCACATTCTCTCCCTTTTTTCTTTTTTTTTTTTAATCTTCTTTCTTTTTTCAAACAACTTCTTATCTGATCAAGTCCTTTTATAAAATCTTTTATAATTTTCATCTTTACAGTCATCTTCTATCCCTTCATTGTATCAACCCTTATTTTGTACATATATGTCTTTCTTCCTTTAAAATTTTAGGAGGCACTTTTTTCTAACAGACCAAAATACGCCCAAAATCTAGTGTGTGGCACTGATCTATGCACTAGCCTGATCATATTTGATCACATTCTGCTTTTTTTGTATTGTTCTGTTTTTGTTTTTATCTTATTTTTTCTTTTTTTTTTTTCTCTTTCTTTTTTCTTTCTTTCCCTTTCTTTTCCACTGGTTTCAGGTCTTTTCTGATTTGTATACAGTATATTTGCTGGGGACGTTGTAAACCTGTTAGCATTTTGTTCTCTCATTCATCTATTCTCCTCTGGACAAAATGACAAGACGAAAAAAATCACCTCAGCAAAAAGAACAAGAGGTAGTACCGTCAGCCAGGGACCTACTCAATACGGACATTAGTACGATGTCGGACCTAGAGTTCAGAATCATGACTTTAAAGATACTAGCTGGGCTTGAAAAAAGCGTGGAAGTTATTAGAGAAACCCTTTCTGGAGAAATAAAAGAACTAAAATCTAACCAAGTCGAAATCAAAAAGGCTATTGATGAGGTGCAATCAAAAATGAGGGCACTAACTGCTAGGATAAATGAGGCAGAAGAGAGAATCAGTGATATAGAAGACCAAATGATGGAAAGTAAAGAGGCTGAGAAAAAGAGGGAGAAACAACTACAGGATCACGAGGGCAGAATTCGAGAGATAAGTGATTCGATAAGACGAAACAACATTAGAATAATTGGGATCCCAGAAGAAGAAGAAAGAGAGAGAGGGGCAGAAGGTATATTGGAGCAAATAATAGCAGAGAACTTTCCTAATGTGAGGAAGAAAACAGGCATCAAAATCCAGGAGGCACAGAGAACCCTTCTCAAAATCAATAAAAATAGGTCAACACCTCGACATCTAATAGTAAAACTTACGAGTCTCAGAGACAAAGAGAAAATCCTGAAAGCAGCTCGGGAGAAGAGATATGTAACCTACAATGGTAAAAATATTAGATTGGCAACAGACCTATCCACAGAGACCTGGCAGACGAGAAAGGACTGGCAAGATATCTTCAGAGCACTAAACGAGAAAAATATGCAGCCAAGAATACTATATCCAGCTAGGCTATCATTGAAAATAGAAGGAGAGATAAAAAGCTTCCAGAACAAACAAAAACTAAAGGAATTTGCAAACATGAAACCAGCCCTCCAAGAAATATTGAAAGGGGTCCTCTAAGCAAAGAGAGAGCCTAAAAGCAGCATAGATCAGAAAGGAACACAGAAAACATACAGTAACAGTCATCTTACAGGCAATACAATGGCACTAAATTCATACCTTTCAATAGTTACCCTGAATGTAAATGGGCTCAATGCCCCAATCAAAAGACACAGGCTATCAGATTGGATTAAAAAACAAGACTCATCCATATGCTGTCTGCAAGAGACTCATTTTAGACCCAAAGACACCCCCAGATTGAAAGTGAGGGGGTGGAAAACCATTTACCATGCTAATGGACACCAAAAGAAAGTCGGGGTGGCAATCCTTATATCAGACAAACTAGATTTTAAAACAAAGACTGTAATAAGAGGTGAGGAAGGACACTATATCCTACTTAAAGGGTCTATCCAACAAGAAGATCTAACAATTGTAAATATCTATGCCCCGAACATGGGAACAGCCAATTATATAAGGCAATTAATAACAAAAGCAAAGAAACACATTGACAACAATACAATAATAGTGGGGGACTTTAACACGCCCCTGACTGAAATGGACAGATCATCTAAGCAAAAGATCAACAAGGAAATAAAGACTTTAAATGACACACTGGACCAAATGGACTTCACAGACATATTCAGAACATTCCATCCCAAAGCAACGGAATACACGTTCTTCTCTAGTGCCCATGGAACATTCTCCAGAATTGATCACATCCTAGGTGACAAATCAGGTCTCAACCGGTACCAAAAGACTGGGATCATTCCCTGCATATTTTCAGACCACAATGCGTTGAAACTAGAACTCAATCACAAGAGGAAAGTCGGAAAGAACTCAAATACATGGAGGCTAAAGAGCATCCTACTAAAGAATGAATGGGTCAACCAGGATATTAAAGAAGAATTTAAAAAATTCATGGAAACCAATGAAAATGAAAACACAACTGTCCAAAATCTTTGGGATACAGCAAAGGCAGTCCTGAGAGGAAAGTATATAGCAATACAAGCCTTTCTCAAGAAACTAGAAAGGTCTCAAATACACAATCTAACCCTACACCTAAAGGAGCTGGAGAAAGAACAGCAAATAAAGCCTAAACCCAGCAGGAGAAGAGAAATCATCAAGATCAGAGCAGAAACCAATGAAATAGAAACCAAAAGAACAGTAGAACAGATCAACGAAACTAGGAGTTGGTTCTTTGAAAGAATTAACAAGATTGATAAACCCCTGGCCAGACTGATCCAAAAGAAAAGAGAAATGACCCAAATCAACAAAATCATGAATGAAAGAGGAGAGATCACAACCAACACCAAAGAAATACAAACAATTATAAGAACATATTATGAGCAACTCTATGCCAGCAAATTAGATAACCTGGAAGAAATGGGTGCATTCCTAGAGATGTATCAACTACCAAAACTGAACCAGGAAGAAATAGAAAACCTGAACAGACCTATAACCACTAAGGAAATTGAAGCAGTCATCAAAAATCTCCCAAGAAACAAAAGCCAAGGTCCAGATGGCTGCCCAGGGGAATTCTATCAGACATTTAAAGAAGATTTAATACCTATTCTCCTGAAACTGTTCCAAAAAATAGAAATGGAAGGAAAACTTCCAAATTCATTTTATGAGGCCACCATTACCTTGATCCCAAAACCAGACAAAGATCCCATCAAAAAGGAGAATTACAGACCAATATTCTTGATGAACATGGATGCAAAAATTCTCACCAAAATACTAGCCAATAGGATCCAACAGTACATTAAAAGGATTATTCACCACGACCAAGTGGGATTTATCCCTGGGCTGCAAGGCTGGTTCAACATCCGCAAATCAATCAACGTGATACAATACATAAACAAAAGAAAGAACAAGAATCATATGATCCTCTCAATAGATGCAGAAAAAGCATTTGACAAAGTACAGCATCCTTTCTTGATCAAAACTCTTCAGAGTATAGGGATAGAGGGTACATACCTCAATATCATAAAAGCCATCTATGAAAAACCTACAGCGAATATCATTCTCAATGGGGAAAAGCTGAGAGCTTTTCCCCTAAGGTCAGGAACGCGGCAGGGATGTCCACTCTCACCACTGCTATTCAACATAGTATTAGAAGTCCTAGCCACAGCAATCAGACAACAAAAAGAAATCAAAGGCATCCAAATCGGCAGAGAGGAAGTCAAACTCTCACTCTTTGCAGATGATATGATACTTTATGTGGAAAACCCAAAAGACTCCACCCCAAAACTGCTAGACATACAGGAATTCAGTCAAGTAGCAGGCTATAAAATCAATGCACAGAAATCAGGGGCATTCCTATACACCAACAACAAGACAGAAGAGAGACAAATCAAGGAGTCGATCCCATTCACAATTGCGCCCAAAACCATAAGATACCTAGGAATAAATTTAACCAAAGAGGCAAAGGATCTGTACTCAGAAAACTATAAAATACTCATGAAAGAAATTGAAGAAGACACAAAGAAATGGAAAAACGTTCCATGCTCATGGATTGGAAGAACCAACACTGTGAAGATGTCAATGCTACCTAGAGCAATCTACACATTCAGTGCAATCCCCATCAAAATACCATCCACTTTTTTCAAAGAAATGGAACAAATAATCCTAAAATTTGTATGGAACCAGAAGAGACCCCGAATAGCCAGAGGAATATTGAAAAAGAAAAGCAAAGCTGGCGGCATCACAATTCCGGACTTCCAGCTCTATTACAAAGCTGTCATCATCAAGACAGTATGGTACTGGCACAAAAACAGACACATAGATCAATGGAACAGAATCGAGAGCCCAGAAATGGACCCTCAACTCTGTGGTCAACTTATCTTTGACAAAGCAGGAAAGAATGTCCAGTGGCAAAAAGACAGTCTCTTCAACAAATGGTGTTGGGAAAATTGGACAGCCACATGCAGAAGAATGAAACTGGACCATTTCCTTACACCACACACAAAAATAGACTCCAAATGGTTGAAAGACCTAAACGTGAGACAGGAGTCCATCCAAATCCTAAAGGAGAACACAGGTAGCAATCTCTTCGACCTCAGCCGCAGCAACTTCTTCCTAGAAACATCACCAAAGGCACAGGAAGCCAGGGCAAAAATGAACTATTGGGATTTCATCAAGATAAAAAGCTTTTGCATAGCAAAAGAAAGAGTCCACAAAACCAAAAGACAACCGACAGAATGGGAGAAAATATTTGCAAATGACATATCAGATAAAGGGCTAGTATCCAAAATCTATAAAGAACTTATCAAACTCAACACCCAAAGAACAAATAATCCAATCAAGAAATGGGCAGAAGACATGAACAGACATTTTTCCAAAGAAGACATCCACATGGCCAACAGGCACATGAAAAAGTGCTCAACATCGCTCGGCATCAGGGAAATCCAAATCAAAACCTCAATGAGATACCACCTCACACCCGTCAGAATGGCTAAAATTAACAAGTCAGGGAACGACAGATGTTGGCGGGGATGTGGAGAAAGGGGAACCCTCCTACACTGTTGGTGGGAATGCAAGCTGGTGCAACCCCTCTGGAAAACAGTATGGAAGTTCCTCAAACAGTTGAAATTAGAGCTACCTTTCGATCCAGCAATTGCACTACTAGGTATTTACCACAAAGATACAAATGTAGGGACCCGAAGGGGTACGTGCACCCCAATGTTTATAGCAGCAATGTCCACAATAGCCAAACTGTGGAAAGAGCCAAGATGTCCATTGACAGATGAATGGATAAAGAAGAAGTGGTATATATACACAATGGAATATTATGCAGCCATCAAAAGGAATGAGATCTTGCCATTTGCAACGACGTGGTTGGAACTGGAGGGTGTTATGCTGAGTGAAATAAGTCAATCAGAGAAAGACATGTATCATATGACCTCACTGATATGAGGAATTCTTAATCTCAGGAACAAACTGAGAGTTGCTGGAGTGGTCGGGGGTGGGAGGGATGGGGTGGCTGGGTGATGGACATTGGGGAAGATATGTGCTACGGTGAGCGCTGTGAATTGTGTAAGACTGTTGAATCACAGATCTGTACTTCTGAAACAAATAACGCAACATATTTAAAAAAAAAAAAAAGAAAAAGAAGATAGCAGGAGGGGAAGAATGAAGGGGAGTAAGTCAGAGGGGGAGACGAACCAGGAGAGATGATGGACTCTGAAAATCAAACTGAGGTTTCTAGAGGGGAGGAGGGTAGGAGGATGGGTTAGCCTGGTGATGGGTATTAAAGAGGGCACATTCTGCATGGAGCACTGGGTTTTATGAACAAACAATGAATCATGGAACACTACACCAAAAAAATTATGTAATATATGGTGATTAACATAACAATAAAAAATTTAAAAAAAAGTTAAGAGTCTGTGGTGGTTTAGGTAACGTGGACATAAGCTAGGGCAGTAGTGGTGAGAATAGAAAGGAGAAAATCACTCAGCCTCATATTACCGGATTGGTGTGACTACACACCCTTAGAGGGAGAGGAAGCATTGGGATGGGTGAATAGAGTCAACATCCTACATTCCAGTGCAATAACACCCTGAGAAGGCAAGAAGACTGGTGCACGAAGAGCTCACTGATCAGGGGGTTACAAAGGACTTAAGTACCCAAAGAGTGGGAGATAAGGTCACAAAGGTTAATGTGCATTTGGTGCAGAGACTCCTGAGAACCACTGAAGGTTTTTGACCTAGTGAATGACCTGATCAGTGCAAATGTTTGAGGCACATGGATGTCTTTTGTTTTCCCCAGCTCATATCAACCCTTCACTGTTCTATGCCCCAATCCCTCAGGATCCTGATGTAAGGCAAGGAACTGAGGTACTTATTTGAACAAAGGCACTAATTATTAATAATGCCTAACTTCCAGAAGCTGCCACTTTCAACTCTCAAGCATTGGAAGGAAATTAATGGCATTTCAAGTCCTGAGGCTGAACAAGATAGAGTGATACCAGGAGGCACTATAACACCGTGGTTTATACTATGAACTTGGCCCGGTTCTGGCGTTGCCTAGCTGAGTGACTATTGCAAGGCTCTCTGTGAATCAGATGCTGCATATAAAGTGGAAATAATAGTGGGACTTAGATAAAATATTGTTATGAAAATTAAATAAAATAAGCCATGCCAAATGTTTAGAGTAGTAACCAACACTCTAAAAAAAAAAATATGGTACTGTCCTTGTTAAGTCAACTTTTCTCTGTATCCTCACTCTCCATATCCCAAATCCCCACCTACCACCGTGACAGATTACCAAATAAAAACTAAGGAAGGAGGGCGCCTGGGTGGCTCAGTTGGTTCAGCGACTGCCTTCGGCTCAGGTCATGATCCTGGAGCCCCGGGATCGAGTCCCGCATCGGGCTCCCTGCTTGGCAGGGAGTCTGCTTCTCCCTCTGACCATCTTCCCCTCTCATGCTCTCTGTCTCTCATTCTCTCTCTCTCAAATAAATAAATAAAATCTTTGAAAACAAAACAAAACATGTTTAAAAAAAAACTAAGGAAGGAAAAGCTAAATTGATCCTCATAATAATAGAAAGAGAAGGAAAAAGCCACTGGACTTGGGATTAGAGAAAATTGCAGGGAGGCAGGGAGCGGAGCTTGATGTTTTAGAGCTGGACTACCTAATATGGCAGCCACTAGACACATGTGGATATTTACATTTAAGTTAATTTAAATAAGGTAAAATTTAAAATTCAGTTCCTCAGTCATGCTACTCATGTTTCAGTGTGCAATGACCGCAGTGGCTAGTGGCTGCCGTATTGGGCAGCCCAGCTCTAACACATCAGATTCTATACACACACCCAGTTCTCTCCAGCTCTAAGTCTAGTGGCACAATAGCTCATTAATTTTTACTGAATAGTATCCCATTGTATGGATGTATCATAGTTTGTTTATCTATTTACCGATTGAAGGACTTCTTGGTTGCATTCAGTTTGTGTTGATTATAAAGTGGCTATCAACATTGACATGCTGGGTTTTATTTGGACATGCATTTTCTTATTAGTCAGTAAATATCTGGAAGCAATATTGTTGGAACATGTAGTAAGCCTATTTTAGCTTTGTAAGAAACTGCAAAACTCTTCCAAAGTGGCTATACTACTTCTGCATTCACCTCAACGGTGAATGAGACTTCTTTTGCTCCACATCCTTGCTAGCAATGGATGTTGTCAATTTTTTGGATTTTAGTCATTCTAATAGGTATATAGTAGTATTTCATTGTTGTTTTAATTTGCATTTCTGTAATGACAAATGACATTTGACATATATGCCACCTTTATATTCTTTTTGGTGAAGTTCAGTTCAAATCTTTGGCTCAGTTTTTCCTTGGGTTGCTTCTTTTCTTATTGTTAAGTTTTAATATATGATCATATATTGTAGATACAAGTCCAATATTAAATATACAGTTTGAAAATATTACCTCCCAATGTGTTGCTTGTCTTTTCATTCTCTTAACAGTATCTCTTGCAGAACAGAGGTCTTTATTTTAATAAAGTCAACTCATCAATTTTTTCTTCTACATATTATGCTTTTGGCATTGTATCTAAAGGCTCATTATCAAACTCAAATTCATGTAGATTTTCTCCTGTGTTATTCCTAAAAGATTTATAGTTATGCCTTTTACATTTAGATTTATGATATACTTTGAGATAACTTTTGGGAAATTTGTCAGAGCTGTTTCTAGGTTTGTATTTTTATATAGACATCAGTTGGTCCCACATAATTTGTTGAAAAGACTATCTTTTCTGCAGTGATTTACCTTGCACCTTTGATGAAAATCAATTGACTATATTTGGTTAAGTCTTTTTTTCTTGCCTTGATATGTGTGTCTGTTCTTTTGCCAGTACCACTGTTGTCTTGATTTCTGTAACTTTATAGTAAATCTTAAAATCAGGTAATGCGAGTCCTCCAACGTTGTTCTTCTTCAGTATTGTTTTGGCTATTTTAGGTCTTTTTCTTTTCCATATAAACTTTAGAGTCAGTTTGTTCATATCTACAACACTTCTTGCTGGAATTTTGATAAAATTTTGTTGAATTTAGAAATCAATTTGGGAAGAATCACTGGCTAAATAATATGGAATCTTCCCATCCAGGAACATGGAATATCTCTCTATTTATTTATATATTCTTTGATTTTTCATCGGAATTTTGTAGTATTTTGCATTTAGATCCTATATTTTGTTAAATTTATACCTAAACATTTCTTTTTGTGTGTGTGCAACTGTGAGTGGCATTTTTTTTTCAAATTCCACTTGTTCAAATAAGATACCTAGGAATGAATCTAACTGAAGAGGTAAAGCACCTGTACTCTGAAAACTATAAAACATTGATGAAAGAAATTGAAAAGGACACAAAGAAATGGAAAAACATTCCATGTTCATGGATTGGAAGCATAATCATTGGTAAAATGTCTATACTACCCAAAGCAATCTATACATTTAATGCAATCCCTATCAAAATACCAACCACATTTTTCACAGAGCCAGAACAAACAATCCTAAAATTGTATGGAACCACAAAAGACACCAAATAACCAAAGCAACCTTGAAAAAAAAAGCAAACCTGGAGGCATCACAATTCTGCACTTCCAGTTCTATTATAAAGCTGTAGTGATTAACACAGTATGGTAGTGGCACAAAAATAGGAACATAGATCAATAGAACAGAATAGAAAACTGAGAAATGAACCCACAATTATATGAACAGTTAATCTTTGACAAATCAGGAAAGAATATCTAATGGGAAAAAGATAGTCTCTTCAACAAATGGTGTTGGGAAATCTGGACAGCAACATGCAAAAGAACAAAACTGGACCACCATTCAAAATGGATTGAAGACCGAAATGTGAGACCTGAAGCCATAAAAATCCTAGGAGAGAATATAGGCAATAACTTCTTTTACATCAGCCATAGCAACATGTTTCTAGATATGGATCCTGAGACAAGGGAAACAAAACCAAAAATAAACTACTGGGACTACATCAAAATAAAAATCTTCCCCACAGAGAAGGAAACAGTCAACAAAACTAAAAGGCAACCTATGGAATAGGAGTATTTGCAAATGACATATCTGATAAAGGGTTAGTATCCAAAATATATACAGAACTTATAAAACTCAACACCCAAAAAATGAATAATCCAATTAAAAAATGGACAGAAGATATGAATACACATTTTTCCAAAGAAGCCATACAGATGCCCAAAAGACACATGAAAAGATGCTCAACATCACTTATCATCAAGGAAATGCAAATCAAACTACAATGAGATATCACCTTACACCTATCAGAATGGCTGAAATCAAGAACATAAGAAACAACAGATGTTGGCAAGGATGTGGAGAAAGGGGGGCCCTCTTACACTGTTGGTGGGAATGAAAATGGGTGCAGGCACTCTGGAAAACAATATAGAGTTCCCTCAAAAAGTTGAAAATAGACACTACTAGGTATTTACCCAAAGAATACTAAAATACTAATTCAAAGGGATACATGCACCTGGATATTTACAGCAGCATTATCTACCAGAGCCAAATTATGGCAACAATCCATCGACTAATGAATGGATAAAGAAGAGGTCACACACACACACACACACACACACACACACACACACACACACACACACAGAAATATTACTCAGCCATCAAAAAAAAAAAAAAGAAATCTTGCCATTTGCAATGACGTGGATGGAGTTAGAGGGTATTATGCTAAGCGAAATAAGTCAGTCAGAGAAAGACAAATATCATATGATTTCACTCATATGTGGAATTTAAGAAACAAAAGAAGCAAAGGGGAAAAATATAAAGGCATACCAAGAAACAGATTCTTAATTTAGAGAACAAACTGATGCTTACTGGAAGGGAGGTGGGTGGGGAGATGGGTTATATAGGTGATAGGGATTAAGGAGTGCACTTGTGATGAGCATCAGGTTATGTATAGAATTGTTGAATCAGTATATTGTACACCTGAAACTAGTATTACACTGAATAGTAACTAACTGGAATCTAAATAAAAAACAAATTCCAGTTGTTCATTGCAGGTATATACAGCAGTTAACTTTGTATCTTGACCTTTTATACTGCAATTCACTTATTAGTTCCATTAATTTTTTGTTTATTCTTTCAGATTTTCTAACTACATGTCATCTGCAAATAAAGCCAATTTTATTTCTTCCTTTCCAATTTGTATACATTTTATTTCTTTTTCTTTTCTTATAGAACTAGCTAGGACTTCCAGTATGACGTTGAATAAGAGCAGTAAAAAACTATCTTGTTCCCAGTTTTAAAGGGAAATTGTCCAGTCTCTCGCCATTAAGTATGACTGATGTTAGCTGTAGCATTTTTGTAGATATTCTTGATTAAGTTGAGGAAGTTCCTCTCTATTCCTAGTTTTCTGAGACTTGATGTTCAATTTTATCAAATGTTTTTTTCAGCATCAATTAATATAATCATATGGTCTTTCTTCTTCAGCCTGCTAATGTGGTGGCTTAGATTGATTGACTTTTAAAAGTTGAACCTGATTTGCATATCTGGAATAAATCTGATCTGATCATGATGTATAATTTTTATACATATATTTTTGTACATATGTGTGTGTTTATACATATGTATTTAATTTGCTAATATTTTATCAAGGGTTTTTGCATCTATGTTCATGATAGATACTGGCCTATACTTTTCCTTTCTTGGTTAATGTCTTTATCTAGTTTTTATATGAGGGCGGTGCCCAACTCAAGAATATTTCAGACCTTTTGAAATATTCCCTCTGCTTGTATTTTCTGAAAGAGATTATAAATAATAGATATAATTTCTACCTTAAATGTTTGCTTGAATTAATCAGTGAACTCATTGGAGGTCTAGCTTTCCATTTTTTTAAAAGGCTGTTAATTATTGATTCAAGTTTTTAAATGGATATAGGGCTATTTTGGTTATCTATTTATCCACGTGCATTTTGGTAGTTTGTGTCTTTCAAGAAATTGGTCTGTCTCATCTAAGTTAACAAATCTGTGCCTATAGACCTGTTCATAACATTCCTTTATTATCTTTTAAATGTCCAAGGAGTCAATTGGAATGAATCTTTTTTCATCTCTAATGTCATAATTTGTGTCTTCTCTCCTTTTTTTCTTGGTTAGCCTGGCTAGAGGTTTATCAATTTTATTGATTTTTTTCAGAGAATTAGCTTTTGATTTCATGGATTTCCTTCATTGCTTTATGTTTCACTCTTATTGATTTTTGCTCTGATTTTTATTATTTCTTTTCTCAGGCTTGCTTTAGATTTAAACTGCACTTCTTTCTCTAGCTTTCTATTGCAGAATTTTAGGTTATTAATGTTAGAGTTCTCTTCTAACATGTGCATTTAATGCTATAAATTTCCTTCTAAAAACTATTTTCATTGTATCTCACATATTTTGGTAAGTTGTATTTTTATTTTCATTTAGTTCAAAATATTTTTATACATTTCTCTTGAGGCTTCTTTGACCTATGGTTGACTTAAAAGTGTGTTAATTTTCAGATATTTGGGAATTTTTTTCAAATATCTTCCTTGTTTCATTTTCTAGTTTAATTCTATTGTTGTCTGAGGACATATTTTGTGTAAATTCTATTGTTTTAAATTTGTGAAGGTGCGTTTTATGCCCCAGGATGTGGTTTATCTTGGTGAATCCTCCATGTGAATGTGAGAAGGATGTACATTCTGCTGTTGTTGGATGGATTATTCTATAAATATCAGTTAGATCAAATTGATTGATAGTGCTGTTCAAATGACTACATCCTCATGATTTTCTGCCTGCTTGATCTGTCACTTACTGACAGAGGTATGTTGAAGTGTCCAACTGTAATGGTGGATTTGTCTGTTTTCCTCACAGTTGTCTTAGTTTTTGCCTCATATATTTTGATACTCTCTTCATAGGTGCATATTCATTTAAAATTGCCATGTCCTTTTGGAGAATTGTCCCTTTTATAAATATGTAATGCCCCTTTTTATCCCTGATAATCATTCTTGCTTTCAAGTCTGCCTTGTCTGAAATTAACTTAGCCACTCCTGCTTTCTTTTGATTAATATTAGTTTGGTACATCTTTTGCCATCCCTTTTCTTTTCATTTTCTTTTTTTACAAGATTTTATTAACTTATTTGACACAGAGCGCTAGAGAGCACAAGCAGGGGGGAGTGGCAGAGAGAGAGATAAGGAAGCAGGCTTCCTGCTTAGCAGGGAGCCCAACTCAGGGCTAGATCCCAGGATCCCAGGATCATGACCTGAGCCAAAGGCAGACACTTAACCAACTGAGCCACCCAGGCGCCCCTATTTTGCCATCCCTTTTCTTTTAACTTGAATCTATAAAGACTCAAAAGATCAAGATTCTAGCCAATTTTGTTTCTAGTGAGGGTTCTCGTTCTATTTTGCCATCTTCTCTGTATGTCCTCACATGGCCTTTCCTTGGTGCATACAAGGGGTGGGGAAGGACAGATCTCTTCTTATAGGACACAAATCCTACTAGATCAAGGGCCCATGCTTATGACCTCATTTAACCATAATTACTTCCTTAGAGGCCCCATCTACAAATATAGCTATGCTAAGAGTTAAGGCTTCAACATATGAATTCTGGGGAAACACATTCATTCCATAACAAATACTTTATTTCATTCCACTCAGCTAGAGAGGGCTGAATGAAATGCTCTTATCACAACTAAGATAACTGAGGTAAGACTCTGACAAAGTCTTTTCCCCTGGACAGCAGACCTTTGTGTTGTAGAAGGCTCTGGACAAATTTCACAATAATTATTCTTCCTCTACCTCTATGAGCTCCTGTTGTAATATTGAGAATGTTGACTCCCGAGTTCTTTACATATCTAAGCTGAAACCAGAAGGGGTGGTATAGATTTAAATGAAATCCCCATAGCTACTACAGAGCTGGGACAAGTTTCATAGCATAGAAGAGATACCTCAGATTCCCATCTCTTCTGCAGCCTCTATCCACTTTGAAATAAACAACTGGAAGCTGTAATAACTGTCTCATCCAGCCTTTTGGGCTCATGTTCACAGGCAGCTATTTGGGAAAGGGACCCTATTACCTTTCCTTTCTACTATGAAGATTGTAACCCTGAGGTTACAGAGATGATTAGTTTATGTGGGTCCTCAACAAACAGTTTCTGTGACTCATTTTCTATTCCCTATACCTCCGCACACAGAAGATTGGGGGAATTTATGTTTATATGATGTTCTCAGACTCTCCTGTTGTTTAACAAGGCAGTTAGCCCCAAGCAGTATTCTCTTTCCCTCCAAATGGATTCTGGAAAAACCTTGGCCTTGACTCTGACAGTGATAGGCACCTAATTCAAAACGGTTCTGGATTTTTCTTGTGCTTGGTGGCTGTTTTTATGGAGCAGAAATACATTTTGAGGCCTGCCTTTCATTAGCTTGTTCTTCATATATTCAAAAGCTCCAAGGTCATTACCACAGAAGGTACAATCACATACAGTCACCTCATCTATAAAAGCAGTCTCCACGGAACACAGGCGTGTGGGGTTTGATGTGTGTATTAGCTGAGGAGGGGCATTTGTTACTTACAAAAAGCCACAGGGATCACATAACAGAGCACAGACATAAAATGGAAAGAAAGCCACGAGAGAAAAATAGGATCCATCACTTATGTTCCACACTAAGTTGTCTGGGTGGTTTATGATCATTCATTAGTTATTCTTCACAGCGCTCTTTAGGAGAAAAGGGATTGGGTTCATTCAGAGGAAGCAGTATAAACTTTGAATCAGGCATTGTAGTCTTTTTGTATCTTTTCCGTCCCACTCTGCAAAAATCCCTGGATAGATGAAATCCTTAGATGATGGGAGAACTCAGATTGAAAGAAAGATAGGAATTTTCTGCTCACAACTTGCATCTGATAATAGGGAATTCTCCTTCAGAGGAATAAAGAAAATGCATCTGATAATGGCCCATTGGACTTGAGGATGTCTTTATTCAGGTGTCAACAGTTATGCTTCTGGATTTGGGCTCTGACGATTCTTTTCAGAGCCATATTGTTCCTGGCTTATTTACAGTTGTCCCCAGTATATAAATTTTCTCTATGGACTCAATTGAAAAAAATTGTCAAGGAGTGGAAAAGTCAAGAATTGGACAATTATTTGGCTCATGGGAATATTGTAGGACATCTGGGTCATTCATGTGGAGTTTTTTCCTAAGCTACTTTAGAAAATTGCTTTGACTCTCCATTTTCCTTTTCCTGGTAAAACATCATCCTGATACCTGTGAACAAGAGACTTGTGCTGTGTAAGTGTCTGTGAGAGGTGCAAAATGTGCTCTGTTCTGAAGATCGACCTCAGAGGTAGCCATTTCAGGGAACTATGCTGCCTATTTCCAAATTAGGTCAGATCTGAAGAACCAGTAAATAACAGATTCTTGGAAGAGAGCCAAAGGCAGAGCAAACTCTATGAGCTCTGGATTGAATCAAAGGCTTTATGAGTTGGGTTTGGAATTTTTTAGGAGAGCAAAGTCCTGCCCATTTGAGGAACCACCCTCCCCCCAGTTTGCTGTGGGCCTTTGAAATTTTCTCTTAACACCTCAGCCAGTCAATTCATGCCTTCTGAGCAGAACACACAGCCCTGGGAAAGAGACACCTCAGCTTTTGGGTGGGGCCACAATTCATTCAAAGCACCAAGTCATTTCCTAGTTTTGCCAATTATTTCTTATGTGTTGGAGTTATTTATTGCTTTTAAATCTCTGTTTTGTGGTTTTTTAATTTTTTCAAGTTTTTATTTAAATTCCAGTTAGTTACCATTCAGTGTAAAATTAGTTTCAGGTATACAATTTAGTGATTCAACACTTCCATACATCCCCCAGTGCTCATCAGGACAAGTGCGTTCCTTCATCCCCATCACCTATTTCACCCATTCCCCCCTTCCCTCTGGTAACCATCAGTTTGTTCTCTATAGTTGAGTCTGTTTCTTGGTTTGTCTCTCTCTTTTTTCCCCTATGATTGTTTTGTTCTTAAATTCCACATATGAGTGAAATCATAAGGAATTTGTCTTTCTCTAACTGACTTATTTCCCTTAGCATAATGTACTCTAGCTCCATCCACATTGTTGCAGATGGCGAGATTTCATTCTTTTTGATGGCTGAACAATATTCCAGTGTGTGTGTGTGTGTGTATGTGTGTGTGTGTGTGTTTATACACATATACTACCTTTTCTTTATCCATTCATCAGTTGATGGACATTTGGATTCTTTCCATAATAAGGCTGTTGTTGATAATGCTGCTATAAATATTGAGGTTCATGTAACCCTTTGAATCTGTATTTTTATATTCTTTGGGTAAATACCTAGCAGTGCAATTGCTGGATTGCAGGCTAGTTCTATTTTTAACTTTTTGAGGGAACTCTATATTGTTTTCCAGAGTGCCTGCACCCATTTTCATTCCCACCAACAGTGTAAGAGGGTTCCCCTTTCTCAACATCCTCACCAACATCTGTCATTTCTTGTGTTCTTGATTTTACTCATTCTGACATGTGTGAGGTGACACCTCGTTGTAGTTTTGATTTGTATTTCCCTGAGGATGAGTGAGCATCTTTTCATGTGTCTTTTGGCCATCTGTATGTCTTCCTTGGAAAAATGCCTATTCGTGTCTTCTGCCTATTTTTTAATTGGATGTTTGTTTTTTGGGTGTTGACATTGGCTATAGCAACTTCTTACTGGATATGTCTCCTGAGGCAAGAGAAACAAAAGCAAAAATAAACTATTGGGACTTCATCAAAATAAAAATCTTCTGCACAGCAAATGAAACAACAAAACTAAAAGGCAAACTACTTTTTGGGAGAAGATATTTAAAAATGATATATCTGATAAAGGGTTAGTATCCAAAATATGTAAAGAACTTATAAAACTTATGGGTTTTTTTTAGTTGGAATAATAATAGTCCAATAATAATAATGATATTGTGGAGAGTTGTAAAATTTAAATGAGATGGTGAAGCAGTGTTTTTCCTGGTGCATAATAAGTGCTCAGTAAATATTTAATGCAATCACAATTCCATGATTGTTGTCAGAATTGTAGTTGTCATCTTACTTAGATGAACTGCCTTGTGAAAATATTGGATGCATTATGCTAGTCTGAGTGTACCTAGTTATTTCAAATCCAGAACAAAATTGAGAAGTTGGCATTTTGGTTACCTTTCCTCCCTCCTTTACTGAAGATCTTTCTCTTTTACCCTCTGTCTCTCTCAAAAAGGAGAGTAACCCTGATAAGTTGTCCATAACTTATTGTAAATTACTTTAAGTAAAAATCCTCCTGAGCAGTTTTGAATTTGGAAAGAAAAAGCTGATTTTTAAAGAGGCCCTCCCCCAACCTCTCTTGCTTCCTCCAACTCTCTCCCTCCTTCCCCCAAACACACACTGTCCAGGAGACAGGTTTGAAGTGAAGTTTTTGTTGAAGTTCCATAGACTCATAAATTTCTATGACCTTAAATTAGTTTAAATAAAACCACATTCCTACCAAAATTATCCTTTATCAACACTAAGCCTATTAAAAAAAAAGAAAAATGTTGGCTAAACACTATATATTAAACATAAGCACAGCTTTGGAATTCAGCTTTTTTATGGAAATTGATTTATCTTTGCACTTGTGTACCTCTGACCTTGTCAACACTGAAAATAAAATAGCCAGTTTATGAGCAAAATTAGTTTATTTGAGAATAACTAAATAGCAGAAGAACTGCAATTCAAGACATGCAAACTATGGCAAAGCATAGGTAAATCCAGGGAACAGAGGAGAAGAATATTATTTTATAGAGGAAAGAAGGCAATTAGGAGGAGCTTTTTGAAACAAAAGTCGATCGGAGGAGAGCAAGAGTTCAGATTTGCAACAACTTTTCGTTAGCTAAGTTGCAGTGATTCTCATTGTCTTGGTTATTGATGGGCAAGGAGAAAATCTTCCTTCGTCCTGTTAGGTTATGTAAAATAAGCTTCCATGAGGGGTACCTATGAGAGTTCCCCCTTCAGGACTTCCCAACTCCATTTTAAATGACAGTTTTCCTTTATTCATTTTTACAACCTTTAAAGTCTTAAATGTTAGAGACACTCAAAGGCAATTACCATGCCAACATTATCTAAAAAAGCAAAATTTATGGAAGTAAAATTATCCCACAATTGAAATAACATTGGATGACAAAACAAGGATTATACTAGAAGATGTGTATGCTCTATTGAGACTTTGAAAATATTGTTTTGATGATTTGAAAAGAAAAGAATGCTTTGGAAGTTGTTCCTAATTAGACAGACATTTGTCTAATTTAATTTATAGCTGATGGATTTTAAATGGCCCTAAAGCTTCTTCAAATTCGGGAAAGTTTCTGTTTTATTGCTAAGATACATACATCTTTACAAAACCATGTGCTAAATAAACACGGGCCTCTCTGGAAGAAGTCAGAAGTGGTTGTTGAGATTTAAAATATATTTCTGGACACTTTTCAATGTGAGAATATCTACATTTTTAGATTAAAGATAAGTATTTTCTGATACAGTTCCCCCTATAAATATATTGCTTACTATACTGACATCATCCATCCTGAATTACAAATTAGTTCATTCAAATCATTTATTCCTCCATGAAGTTGAGATCCTTCTAAGAAATGTATTGTTCTATTGAGCTGTTGCCCCAGTTCACTGCTCTTTTGGGCATTGAGGACTCACTGACAAACTCCTGCTTTGGCTCTTAGTGGGATTAAGTTCCAGCTTTGTTGATGAGTAAAATACCCTCTCAGACACTTGAGGCAGAGTTTCCTTTCAATGCTGAGAAAGATGACAAACCAAATTCTTTTCCTTAAAACATAAGGGAGAGTATAGTAGATTAAACACAATGTAATATGGCTCAAAATGAGGACGGTCCATCCATCACTGTTCCTTTATTAAATTTGTCCACTGGATGCCCCAGGATTTAGGGTGTCTGTGTATGGAAACAGGGTTAAAGCAAAGATCTATGATTTAAGTTACCTTAGTTTTTATGACTTGCCTACACAAGGTGGATTTTGAAGTCACTTATTTAGTGGCATCTTGAACAGCATCAATACCATGGAAGAATCTATTATTGGTTATCAATTATTGGTTACTGGTTATTGGCTTGTCTAACAGGTGGAAAAGAGTCACAAACATGTAGAAAAGGTGAGTGTAACCATCTATTCCCTTCCCATCTGGTGTGTTAAAATATGAGCCCTGAATGCCTGATTGCAGGCATGCTAAGAAAGTGACAATGTTTGCCCTTTCATACAACCTCAAGTAGCCTCATCCATTTGCCCTATGTGCTGTATTTAAAATGATGATTTTTGATGTATCCCATGATGTGAAAATGTTAGGGAGGATTGCTCTCAATCAGTGGTTCTCAACATTTAGCATACATCAAAATCACTTGGAGGGCTTAATAAAACAGATTTCTGCTGTTCTCTCAGAGTTTCAGATTCAGTAACTCAGGGGCCTAAGAATTTGCATTTCTAGTAAGCGTCCAAGTGGTGCTGTTGCTGCTGGTCCAGTAATGTGTTTTGAGAACCACTACTCCAGGTGTTCTTAGAAACAAACAAAAAATCCAGTGGAATGAATGAAACAGGAGTGTCAAAGAATCTCAGTCATGCCTTGCCTTATCTTGGATTGTAGCTGGATATGAAATGAGAGGTTGCTCTTAAATGATTTTTTTCAAATCTCCAATTCTGTGAATCTTGTGCAGTTTGTGATATCTCTGATTCCTGTATTTCTCCATCAATGTTTCAGTATCCTATATTTTGGAAATCTATTTTCCATTCTTAAAGACACAGCTTAGAACTCATTCTGACTCAAGTGCATATTACGCCACTCATCATTTTTCAAAATTGAATCAGTTTAAACTCAAATCTTCTGCAATCTTAGGTAGGCTGACCCATCATCCCGGTTTGCCCAGGACTTTCATTGCTACAGTTAGGAAAGTCCTGGGCAGGCCAGGATGAGTTAGCTACCTTCCTTAGCAGTCTGACCAAATTTTGGTCAGCTCTAAACATAATGAGAATGTGCCTTTGTCATCTAAATCACTTATGTAATACCCATATTAGGAATGTACCATATTCTCTTTATTCTCTAGATACAATTTAATAAATAAATGTAACGAACATCCTTTTCTCTAACATATCTTACCATTATATTGTCTTCATATTAAAAAAAATTATCTATTGCCTTTACCAGATCATTAGAATCATTCAAGAAGGAAAATGGCTTTTATGCTGCATATCTCCTGTATATCTGGTGGGAAGAAGATCTTTGACTTTATACAATTTTCTAAAAGACAGATTTGAAACACTAAATTAACCCTGACCTATAGCCAAAATTGGCTCTTAAAACTCACATGTTTGGGAGTAAACAAAACCATCTATTTCTGAAGGTTTCCATCGCATCTCTCTTCTGGGAGATTAATTCCATGAACTTAGCTAAAATAGTATGATTTGCCAGCAGCAGGAAAAGTATAACAAATTAATTATAGATGTATGTTAAATTACTTTCATTACCATCTCTGGTTTAGGGATAGGCTCACATGACTGGAATGACTGATCAAAGAGTCTTTGATCCGTCCCCATAGCAAGAGCTACTTTTGTTCTGCTTGTAATGCAGTTCACAGATAAGGGAAGAAGCCAAGCTCTGATTTGAAGAGGAAGGAATATGGCTGGTTCAGTGTTAGGTATTCAAGTATACATGTAGCTATAACCTTGATTGTCTTGGGTTCCACTAGCCTCAGGTTTCAGAGGTCACATAGATGAAAACTTTTGCCAGCTTCAACCC